>NC_054713.1:25036300-25636300 GCF_016097555.1 Gigantopelta aegis | reverse complement strand
AGCGAGGAGTGTTTTAATTGCAAGCACCTCAACCGAGCACCATGGAGGAGCGAGGAGTGTTTTAATTACAAGCACCTCAACCGAGCACCATGGAGGAGCGAGGAGTGTTTTAATTACAAGCACCTCAACCGAGCACCATGGAGGAGCGAGGAGTGTTTTAATTACAAGCACCTCAACCGAGCACCATGGAGGAGCGAGGAGTGTTTTAATTACAAGCACCTCAACCGAGCACCATGGAGGAGCGAGGAGTGTTTTAATTACAAGCACTTTATACCAGATGGGGGCGGGATGTGGCCCAGTGATAAAACACTCACTTGATGTGTGGTCAGTTCAGGATCGATCCCTGTCGGTGGTCCCACTGGGCTATTTCTTGTTCCAGCCAGTGCGCCACGACTGGTGTAGCAAAGGCCATGGTATGTACTATCCTGTCTGTGGGATGGTGCATATAAAAGATCCCTTGCTGCTAATCAAAAAGAGTAGCCCATGAAGTGGTGACAGTGGATTTCCTCTCTCTATATATCTGTGTGGTCCTTAACCATATTTCTTATGCCATATAACCATAAATAAAATGTGTTGAGTGCATCGTAAAATAAAACATTTCCTTCCTTCTTTTATACCAGATATTAAACTCTGCTTGGATATACTCATAATTCAGTGAGTACCCAGAGATAAATTTTAGAAATAGCTATATGGTATAAAAGGTTTAATATAAGCTGAAATAATATATTCAGTTATGCATTTTTCAATGTAAATAAAAGTATGCTATGTCAGTATTCATAAAATGACCATCAACATGTTAAATCTTTCTTTTCACATTTTTGACTTCCCGTACAGCACTGTGAAATAATCCTTGACTGATCTGCACCCATTATAATGGGTTACGTGTATGCATGGCCACGTTAGAGGGAGTTACTCCAATCAGGGTTGGGAGTTCCATACACTGAGGTCAAGTCTTGTGTACAGCACAATGATAAGTAGATTAGTTTGAGAAAAGTAGTTTGATTTATGTGTGGGAATTAAGTCTGAATGTTGCACTAATCACATAACAAGAGGGTGGTACCCAATATAACAGATAATGCCTGTACTGATACAGACACAACAAAGGTAATTATTAGGATTTTGAATCTGCTCCAAGTATTAAGGAAAGGATATATATATTTAACAACACCTCAGTATGTTTTAAGTATGGCAATCTGATACAATAAGATTATCTCTATACCTGATCTTGGAAATGACACAGAAAACATGCTGCTATCACATACTGGTGTGCTCCAACCAAATTCATAAACAGAACCATATATATCATGGTCTTTTGGTACATGTGCTTACCAGCCTCAGTGGTGTCGTGTTTAAGTCATTGGACTACAGGCTGGTATGTACAGAGTTCACAGCCCGGTACCGGCTCCCACCCAGAGCGAGTTTTAATGACTCAGTGGGTAGGTGTAAGACCACTACACCCTCTTCTCTCTCACTAACCACTAACCGGCCTCAGTGGTGTCGTGGTTAAGCCATCAGACATAAGGCTGGTATGTACAGAGTTCGCAGCCCGGTACCGGCTCCCACCCAGAGCGAGTTTTAACGACTCAGTGGGTAGGTGTAAGACCACTACACCCTCTTCTCTCTCACTAAGAACTAACAACTAACCCACTGACCTGGACAAAAAGCCCAAATAGCTGAGGTGTGTGCCCAGGACAGCGTGCTTCAACCTTAATTGGATATAAGCACGGAAATCAGTTAAAGAAGAAAGACATGTGTCAACCAGCCTCAGTGGTGTCATGTTTGAGCCACTGAACATAAGGCTGGTAGTTAATGGGTTCACAGCCCGGTTGTGGCTCCCACACAGAGAAAGTTTTGATGACTAAAAAAAATAGCAATGTGAGTTTAACCACACCAGTTATTAGGTGTTTGGCTTTGATCATTCATCAATACTTGGTTTAGAAGACTTCAGAGAAAAACATGCTGTAGCCACAATCGCTATTCCTACAAAATTGCACTTTCTTATAAAGTAAAGTTTGTTTTATTTAACGACACCACTAGAGTACATTGATTTTTTATCTTATCATCGGTAATTGGACGTCAAACATATGGTCATTCTGACACTGTTTTTTTTTTTTTAGAGGAAACCCGATGTTGCCACATAGGCTACTCTTTTATGACAGACAGCAAGGGATCTTTTATTTGCGCTTCCCATAGGCAGGATAGCACAAACCATGGCCTTTGTTGAACCAGTTATGGATCACTGGTCGGTGCAAGTGGTTTACACCTACCCATTGAGCCTTGTGGAGCACTCACTCAGGGTTTGGAATCGGTATCTGGATTAAAAATCCCATGCCTCAACTGGGATCTGAACCCAGTACCTACCAGCCTGTAGACCGATGGCCTAACCACAACGCCACTGAGGCCGGTTTGATCATACCAAGTCGACTGAACTCTACAATCATTTCACACCTCAGATGAGCACTCTCCTACTGCACTACAGCCCACTGAGGAATGTTTCAACTTCTAGTGTACATGGATTCTGCATAACAATGGATATGAACCAAACAGAAGTCAAGTCAGCCCCATGATTAACCAGGAGGCAGTAGATTACATCTAGCAGAGGCCGGAAACTGTCTGAGTTTCACAAAACACACTTCCCCTGATGCCAGTCTCAGCCAGGTGTTGTACCTTCAGCCCATGCTCATTATATTACTTAAAACATGGCACTAGAACACTAGCATCTCACCAGTTGTTCACAGCTCCTAGTAAAGATAACAAACTGCAGTAGGTAAAAACAGACACACCATTATTAAAGGTTCTGATCCACCAAATCAGTTTCCATTGCCGATAATGTTACCATTTTCTAATGAAAACTGATAATAAACAGTCTATCAACACAGGCAGTACACATATAAAAAGTGTGATACCTGGCATTTAAACTCCCTGCCAGAAAATGGGGAGATATAATTATGGCATGACGAAACTGAAAGAATGTGTTTATTGGTAAACCTCACTTTTGCAGAAAGTTGCAGTTCCATTTTTTATCGGGACAGTATGTAGCCCAATGGTAAAATACTTGCTTGATGCACAGGAGGTTTGGGATTGATCCCCGTCAGTGGGCCCATTGGGCTGTTTCTCATTCCATCCAATACACCACAACTGGTATATCAAATGCCATGGTATATGTTATCCTGTCTGTGGGATGGTGCATATAAAAGATTTTTTGCTACGATTGGAAAAATGTAGCAGGTTTCCTCTCTAAGACAATATGTTAAAATTACTAAATGCCGGACATCCAATAGCTGATGATTAGTACATCAGTGTGCTCTAGTGGTGTCGTTAAACAAACAAACATTTTTTTCCATTTATTATTGTTCTCTGCATAACAACTGTATGCTAAACAAGAGTGCATGCTAGGAAATTATAAGGAATTGATAATAGTATTGCATAAATAATCAATGTCACATATTACTGTTACCGTAATCAGAGTTGCAGCTGCATTTACTCTGTATATATTTGACAGCTAGGTGTAAATGTATGAATTCAGATCTTTCCCACAATCAAATAAGTTCTAAAATGAGAAAACATTGATGCAGAGGATATCGGCTATGTTTGAGTAATATATATATATAGAGGATATAAATGAGTTACCAGTGAATGTTGTTTGATGGTTCAACATTATTTCACTTGGGACATACATATTATGATAACATGTACATGTTACTGATACCAGGTTTATTATTCTCTTCATCATCCAACTATTTAAACAAATTAAACTTTTCTTTATATTTGATGCACATGTTTTTAAACTGTTAAAACCACACAGTCTGCACATTATTTGCATTATTATTATATGGTGGGTTTTTTCACCTTCAAAGGTTTTCTAGAAAGCTGATGTTGTGTAATTTATTCATTTAAAGCATGCTAAAAGAATAGGTTCATGAATAAACTACAGTGCATAACAAAGTAGTGTTAGGAATTGACTGTTAGCTGCAGGCATATATTAAATAGGTAACACTGGAGAGTTTCAGACAGTGATGTTATAAGTACTAGTGTGGTGATTATTCAGTAAGAATCAATCTAGTTGACAACAACGTATATAGTAACACCAGTGTGTGTGTGTGTTTCTGTCTGTGATAAGTACTAAAGCTATCTTCTCTCATACGACTATTGTGGGGTAATAAACAGAGTATAAAAGTTGTTACCATGTTTATTATTCTATTTATTGCCAAACTATATTTATTGTTCATCTCGTAATGTTGTTTATGTTGGAAATCTAAAAAACCCATTCTCCATTATTATCACATGGAGTGAGAGGCAGCTCAGTGTTAGAGCTCTCACCGGGGGTAATGAACTCACAACTCAGTGGTAAAGCTCTCATGGGGTGTAATGAACTCACAACTCAGTGGTAAAGCTCTCACTGGGGTGTGATGACTCACAGCTCAGTGGTAAAGCTCTCACCGGGGTATAATGAACTCACAGCTCAGTGGTAAAGCTCTCACTGGGGTGTGATGACTCACAGCTCAGTGGTAAAGCTCTCACTGGGGTGTGATGACTCACAGCTCAGTGGTAAAGCTCTCACTGGGGTGTGATGACTCACAGCTCAGTGGTAAAGCCCTCACTGGGGTGTGATGACTTACAGCTCAGTGATAAAGCTCTCACCGGGGTGTAATGAACTCACAGCTCAGTAGTAGAGCTCTCACCGGGGTGTAATGAACTTAGAACTCAGTGGTAAAGCTCTCACCGGGGTGTAATGAACTCAGAACTCAGTGGTAAAGCTCTCACCGGGGTGTAATGAACCCAGAACTCAGTGGTAAAGCTCTCACCGAGGTGTAATGAACCCAGAACTCAGTGGTAAAGCTCTCACTGAGGTGTAATGAACCCAGAACTCAGTGGTAAAGCTTTCACTGAGGTGTAATGAACTCAGAACTCAGTGGTAAGCTCTCACTGGGGTGTAATGAACTCACAGCTCAGTGGTAGAGCTCTCACCGGGGTGTAATGAACTCACAGCTCAGTGGTAAAGCTCTCACCGGGGTGTAATGAACTCACAGCTCAGTGGTAGAGCTCTCACCGGGGTGTAATGAACTCACAGCTCAGTGGTAAAGCTCTCACCGGGGTGTAATGAACTCACAGCTCAGTGGTAAAGCTCTCACCGGGGTGTAATGAACTCAGAACTCAGTGGTAAAGCTCTCACCGGGGTGTAATGAACTCAGAACTCAGTGGTAAAGCTCTCACCGGGGTGTAATGAACTCAGAACTCAGTGGTAAAGCTCTCACCGGGGTGTAATGAACTCAGAACTCAGTGGTAAAGCTCTCACCGGGGTGTAATGAACTCAGAACTCAGTGGTAAAGCTCTCACCGGGGTACCATGGGAAAGCATTAATTACATGTAGTTCCTACATCCATTCAGGGGTAGGACATAGCTCAGTGGTAACGTTCTCATTCCAGCCAGTGCACCACAACTGGTATATCAAAGACCATGGTATATGCTATTCTGTCTGTGGTATGGTGCATATAAAATAGCCCTTGCTACTAATGGAGAAATATCACGGGTTTCTTCTCTAAGACTATATCTCAGTGACAAAATGTTTGACATCCAATAGCTGATGAATATAATAAAGCAATGTGTTCTAGTGGTGTTGTTAAACAAAACAGACCAACTTTCTTGTTACATCCATTCACTAATTCATGGTTGATTGATTAGGTGGTTGATGATCAACTGATTAATCCATCCATCCATCCATCCATCCATCCACCATCAACCATTCATCTATCCATCCATCCATCCATCCATCCATCCATCCATCCATCCATCCATCCATCCATCCATCCATCCATCCACCATCCATCCATACATCCATCAATCCAATATCCACCCATCCATCCATCCATCCATCATTAAGTCATCCATCTATCCATCTACCATTAATCCATCCATCCATCCATCCATCCATCCATCAACCATCCATCCATCCATCCATCCATCCATCCATCCATCCATCCATCCACCTATCTTTCCATCTACCATTAATCCATCCATCCATTCATCAAACCAACCAAACATCTATTGTCATTAAAATGAAATCAGTGAGTTCTAAACTAATATTAATTTGATAATGCATGAAAACTTAAGTTAAGACAGGAAAAATCCTCTCACAGTTTCAACTGAAACAGGTATCACTACCTGAATACATGTGTATATTTGACTAATCCTCATTTGCAGCTACACTGTTTTGTATGTAAATACGTTTTTTTAGAGTAAATAGTATGTAATGGAATCAACCTGTGAAAGTGATAAGGCAGCTGGCTTCAGCCCCACTGGTTACATCTGGATACTGTAAACCATCTATTATGTCGTCCCTACCTTTCATATAGACCAGCTAGCCATCTAAATTGCTTGATTTGTGATAATAACACAATTTTAGTGGTGCATGGTTGGTATTTTGTTTAATTATTATTCATATTTTGATTACACACCAAACAGTATTATTTTAAGTAGATTGACCATACATGCTGTTTTGATTAAAGCCATGTATTTCACAGTTTACAATTTCAATAATATTCATTGTGTAAAACCTACAAATTCTTTAATTATTTCATGGTTTCAACAAGATGCTTACATGCCTATGGTTATATATATATGGAGTCCGAAAACACAGATACTGAGAAGACACCTGCTGCTGCCATGCAATGGACTCTGTTTCTCATTAGCAGCAAGGGATTTTTATATGCAGCTTCCCACAGATATGATAGTACATACCACATTCCTTGTTACACCAGTTGTGGAGCACTGGCTGGAACAGGGGCAAATCATAGACCGACTTGGGCTAAGTCCAGCCCCATTCAAGTTAAGTATTATCCACTTAAAACTACATGAAAGATATTTTGAGATTTGTTTAACTATATCAATCTACTATGGTATTTGTTAGCCGATTTGTTTAAATATATCGATCCACTATGGTATTTGTTAGCCGATTTGTTTAACTATATCGATCCACTATGGTATTTGTTAGCCGATTTGTTTAAATATATCGATCCACTATGGTATTTGTTAGCCGATTTGTTTAACTATATCGATCCACTATGGTATTTGTTAGCCGATTTGTTTAACTATATCGATCCACTATGGTATTTGTTAGCCGATTTGTTTAACTATATCGATCCACTATGGTATTTGTTAGCCGATTTGTTTAACTATATCGAACCACTATGGTATTTGTTAGCCGATTTGTTTAAGTAATTCGATCCACTATGGTATTTGTTAGCTGATTTGTTCAACGTCCATCCATTCGATGTTTATTCACCAACTTTTCCTTTGAAGTCTACATGTATATGCTCTCCTAGAATTTTGATTGGATAGTTCTGAAACATAATACAAGTATCCTCTGGTGCACTCTCCACAAACTAATAGAAAGATATTTGGAAAATTTTGATTTGGATTTTGAATTTTAACAGAAAATTTTAAAGTCTATCTTCCGAGTTTTCATTGGATAGTTTTGTAACTTGGTATTATGATTGTCTCAGGCAATGTTCACAGATTCATAGTGACATATTTTGAAAGTTTAGAATTTTTAAATTTTTATTAAATTTTTAAATTTTAAATTGATAAAAATTTAACCTTAAAAAATTGAAATGTCTATCTTTGCCTAGAGTTTTAATTGAATAGTTCAGTACAATGATTTCAAGTCTTTACATACTAACATAAAGATATCTTTGAAAAAAAATGTTGAATTTTTATTAAATTAGGAGTTTTTTAAATACTAATGTGTGGTATCCAAACCCTATTTACAATTTGTTTTAAAAATGTGCGGTATATGTATTGATTGTCACTAATATTAGAAATATCTTCCAGACAAACACCAGGTTGATCGATATCGCACGATGCCCAATTAATTACACACATATCTGTCAGTTACCGGTATTTGTCTAAAACAGTTCTTGAAACTGAACAGTTGTGTGTGCATTCCTGTCTGTGAGAAAAAAAGTTTGTTTTGTTTAATGACACCACTACTAGAGCACATTGATTTATTAGTCGTCGTCTATTGCATGTCAAACATTTGGTAAATTTTTACGTATATTGTCTTAGAGAGAAAGCCTGCTACTTTTTTTCATTAGTAGCAAGGGATCTTTTATATGCACCATTCCACAGACTGGATAGCATATACCAGTCATGGGGCATTGGCTGAACAAGAAATAGCCCGATGGGCCCACCGACAGGGATCGATCCCAGACAGACCACACATCAAGTGAGTGTTTTACCACTGGGCAGGATCAATCACCCTTGATGGACTTCAGCCCTTCCCCCCCCCCCCCCCCCACACCCACACCCTCAGTGGTAGAGTGCTCACCTGAGATATGATGTGGCTCAGGATCAATCACCCTTGATGGACTTCAGCCCACCCACCCCCCCCAACACCCACCCCCTCAGTGGTAGAGTGCTCACCTGAGATATGATGTGGCTCAGGATCAATCACCCTTGATGGACTTCAGCCCTCCCCCCCCACCCCCACCCACCCACCCCAGTGGTAGAGTGCTCACCTGAGATATGATGTGGCTCAGGATCAATCACCCTTGATGGACTTCAGCCCTTCCCCCCCACACACCCACCCCTTCAGTGGTAGAGTGCTCACCTGAGATATGATGTGGCTCAGAATCAATCACCCTTGATGGACTTCAGCCCTCCCCCCCCCCACACCCACCCCCTCAGTGGTAGAGTGCTCACCTGAGATATGATGTCGCTCAGGATCAATCACCCTTGATGGACTTCAGCCCTTCCCCCCCCCCACACCCACCCCCTCAGTGGTAGAGTGTTCACCTGAGATATGATATGGCTCAGAATCAATCACCCTTGATGGACTTCAGCCCTTCCCCCCCACACACCCACCCCTTCAGTGGTAGAGTGCTCACCTGAGATATGATGTGGCTCAGAATCAATCACCCTTGATGGACTTCAGCCCTCCCCCCCCCCCACACCCACCCCCTCAGTGGTAGAGTGTTCACCTGAGATATGATGTGGCTCAGGATCAATCACCCTTGATGGACTTCAACCCTTCCACCACCCCCACACCCACCCCCTCAGTGGTAGAGTGTTCACCTGAGATATGATGTGGCTCAGGATCAATCACCCTTGATGGACTTCAGCCCCCCCCCCCCCCCCCCCCCCCCCCCACCCCCCATCTCAACCAGTGCGCCATGATTAGTACATGTACATGGAATGTTATAGTATGTATTGTGCTGTCTGAGGGGAAGCTATATCAGTATGTCACATACTAAATAACCATACATAGTTTGAAATGTATTGTACTGTCTGAGGGGAAGCTATACCAGTATGTCACATACTAAATAATTATACATGTAGTTTGAAATGTATTGTACTGTCTGAGGGGAAGCTATACTAGTATGTCACATAATAAATAATTATACATGTAGTTTGAAATGTATTGTACTGTCTGAGGGGAAGCTATACCGGTATGTCACATACTAAATAATTGTACATGTAGTTTGAAATGTATTGTACTGTCTGAGGGGAAGCTATATCAGTATGTCACATACTAAATAATTATACATGTAGTTTGAAATGTATTGTACTGTCTGAGGGGAAGCTATACCGGTATGTCACATACTAAATAGTCATATATGTAGTTTGAAATGTATTGTACTGTCTGAGGGGAAGCTATATCAGTATGTCACATACTAAATAGTCATATATGTAGTTTGAAATGTGCTGACTTGTCCTTAAACACTGTATACATGTATATATATAAATATATATATATATATATATATATATATATATATATATATATATTCCTTACCTTTTGTACAGAACACAGACAAATGTTTTTGCCAGTGATTTATTATGATTTCCTCTGTGCCAGCAGGGTTTTATTTTGCCTGCCCTAAGGAATGTCTTAAGTTTTGGAGTCACAGCTGCTACGCAGTTGGTTATAGATATGTTTAATGTAATAGTTACGGCACTGCTTAGTTTGAATCAAATGGGCAATAAAGTTCCACACAGAGTCTGTAGGTGAGAGTTATGTGTGTGAATGAATGCTCCATCTCCAGACAGAATTTGCCAATTACTATGCCGATGAACTGTCTCCAGAATCTGTCACTTACTGTGCTGATGAACTGTCTCTGGAATTTGTCATATACTGTGCTGATGAACTGTCTCTGGAATCTGTCACTTACTGTGCTGATGAAAGGCCACTGTGCCGATGAACTGTCTTCGGAATCTGTCACTTACTGTGCCGATGAACTGTCTCTGGAATCTGTCACTTATTGTGCTGATGAACTGTCTCCTGAATCTGTCACTTACTGTGCTGATGAACTGTCTCCTGAATCTGTCACTTACAGTGCTGATGAACTGTCTCCTGAATCTGTCACTTACTGTGCTGATGAACTGTCTCCTGAATCTGTCATATACTGTGCTGATGAATTATCTCCGGAATCTGTCACTTACTGTCACCCTACGACCTACTGCTGTAAGACTCGGTCACCCTACGATGTACTACTGTAAGACTCGGTCACCCTACGACCCACTACTGTAAGACTCGGTCACCCTACAACCCACTACTGTAAGACTCGGTCACCCTACACTACTGTAAGACTACGGTAAGACTCGGTCACCCTACGACCCACTACTGTAAGACTCGGTCACCCTACGACCCACTACTGTAAGACTCGGTCACCCTACGACCCACTACTGTAAGACTCGGTCACCCTACGACCCACTACTGTAAGACTCGGTCACCCTACGACCCACTACTGTAAGACTCGGTCACCCTACGACCCACTACTGTAAGACTCGGTCACCCTACGACCCACTACTGTAAGACTCGGTCACCCTACGACCCACTACTGTAAGACTCGGTCACCCTACGACCCACTACTACTGTAAGACTCGGTCACCCTACGACCCACTACTGTAAGACTCGGTCACCCTACGACGTACTACTGTAAGACTCGGTCACCCTACGACCCACTACTGTAAGACTCGGTCACCCTACGACCCACTACTGTAAGACTCGGTCACCCTACGACCCACTACTGTAAGACTCGGTCACCCTACGACATACTACTGTAAGACTCGGTCACCCTACGACCCACTACTGTAAGACTCGGTCACTCGGTCACCCTACTGACGTACTACTGTAAGACTCGGTCACCCTACGACCCACTACTGTAAGACTCGGTCACCCTACGACCCACTACTGTAAGACTCGGTCACCCTACGACCCACTACTGTAAGACTCGGTCACCCTACGACCCACTACTGTAAGACTCGGTCACCCTACGACATACTACTGTAAGACTCGGTCACCCTACGACCCACTACTGTAAGACTCGGTCACCCTATGACGTACTACTGTAAGACTCGGTCACCCTACGACCCACTACTGTAAGACTCGTTCACCCTACGACCCACTACTGTAAGACTCGGTCACCCTACGACCCACTACTGTAAGACTCGGTCACCCTACGACCCACTACTGTAAGACTCGGTCACCCTATGACCTACTACTGTAAGACTCGGTCACCCTATGATCTACTACTGTAAGACTCAGTCTATTATATGACAATACAATATGTTGGAAATTATTACTATTATATGACAATATAATATGTTGGAAATTATTCAGTCATTTTCTCTAGCTTTAGGGGCCATGCATTAATGATGATCAGCAATTTGAAAACACATTATATCCTGCCTACAGGCTTGTGTGAGCCTTTTTCAGATAAACGCTTTTGATATGTTAATGTCATTAAAATGTGTCATTAAATATCTGTATTTCTTCTTTGCCTAAAGGTGTGTGTGTGTGTGTGTGTGTGTGTGTGTGTGTGTGTGTGTGTGTGTGTGTGTGTGTGTGTGTGTGTCCGATGAAGGTGACTTTAGAACTGATTTACTACCTAAATATCAAATTAAAATTGAAGTGTACGTTATAGTATAAATAGAATTTGTTTTATTCATATGTAAAATATCAACCTCATCTAGTTAATCAGTATATGTCTTGGCAGAATCTCTCTCTCTCTCTCTCTCTCTCTCTCTCTCTCTCTCTCTCTCTCTCTCTCTCTCTCTCTCTCTCTCTCTCTCTCTCTCTCTCTCTCTCTCTCTCTCTCTCTGTCTCTCTCTCTCTCTCTCTCTGTCTCTCTCTCTTTCTTTTGTTGCATGTTCTTTTCAAACTCTATGCCATATTTTTTCTATTAAATATCCTGCTTATTAACTAGTATACCTTCTTCCCTGGATAGATATTGGAATATACAGTACGTACATTATACAGTGTGACTTATTGGAGGATAATGAATTTATTCATATACATGTATAAAAAGTTGGTCATGTAATGGAAAGTGGAATTTATTAGAATAAAGATGGTATTAATAATCATTAAGTATGGTGTGATAGTATTATGATAGTATTATATGTCCAATCCATTACCCCAAATAATATAGTCTGCAACAAACCAGGCCTTATATTATGACTCCTACAGTTCAAGAATGTAATCTTTAGTCATAAATGTTGGCCATCTTAGAGAATTTAGTGTTTTATGTGTTAGGCTAAAATTAATTAATAGACCTAAAGGGAACATCACACAAAATGTTATGCTTTTATCTGCTAGGTATAAATAAGTTCTCTCAGCCACCTGCCGAGAACAGTAGTCAGATCTGATGGCAATCATACTGGGATTCAGTTTTTTTCTCATCTAAAAGTTAACACAATGCAGATGTCCAGTTATTTCCCATATAGATAAATGACTGGCAAACGTCCAGTGTACACATTGTTTGTAAACTGACCACTGGGTGCCAGTGTGGCCCACATTCCGGTACAGGGCATGTTTTTGTGATTAGTGGGTTCCTGTAGATGAAGCTGCAGGTGAAGTGAATGTAGAGTCCATGAGAGTGATTAAAGTTAAACAGTAGCACTATAGCAGCTAGTAGCTGACACTGCACACTGGAGTTTATACCACCACCAGCTCACAATGGTAATGATAATCAATACGGATTCTTATTTCATTTTCACCTTTTGTCATACTGACCCTAGCATAATTAGAAAGCTGGAGTAGAAATAAAGAAATATGTACACTCAAATCTGTCTATATAGGAAAGAAAGAAAGAAATGTTTTATTTAAAGACACACTCAACACATTTTATTTATGGTTATATGGTGTCAGACATATGGTAAAGGACCATACAGATGTTGAGAGAGAAACCTGCTGTCGCCACTTCATGGGCTGCTCTTTTCGATAAGTAGCAAGGGTTCTTTATATGCACCATCCCACAGACAGGGTAGTACATACCATAGCCTTTGATATACCAGTCGTGGTGCACTGGCTGCAATGAGAAATAGCCCAATGGGCCCACCGACAGGGATCAATCCCAAACTGACCATGCATCAAGCGAACACTTTATCACTGGACTATGTCTCATCCCCATTACAAAACAGAGGCTCGAAAACATTCTACAGGAAACATATATACGCATTTAATTGCCTGTCTAATTTTGTGCTTTATAGTATCACCTGCAACAATGTCAAATTGAGTATGATGGGCACTATAATTACTGTGTTAAAGACATTCAAGACATAGACATTAAGTATATAATAAGACAGCTATAGCCCATTTCAGTAACCCATTAGTATATATACCATGGTCTTTGCAGGGCTCAGAATAGGTAGTAAAATATGGCCTGCTGCAATGTTGTGGTTTTTTAAATAGCAGGCCCAAAGAAATCTGGCCAGCTAAGAAAACAATGACCTGCTGGAAATAAGACCGGTGAGTCAAGGGTTTTGGACACACTGTGTATCCGATGAAGGTTACTTTAGAACTGTGATTTACTACCTAAATATCAAATTAAAATTGAAGTGTACGTTATAGCATAAATAAAATTTGTTACTTGTGTTTTAATCGTATGTAAAATATCAACCTCGATCATCTTGGCAGACCCTCGACAAATTCTGTGTGGAGAATTAGTACCTCTGAGAGCATTGTAAAATATCAACCTCGATCATCTTGGCAGACCCTCGACAAATTCTGTGTGGAGAATTAGTACCTCTGAGAGCATTGTAAAATTAAAATATAACACAATCTCGAGCTCAGCTTTGTCTAAATGTAGTAGATGAGATCATCATCAGTTTTATTCACCTACTATAAGTCTAAAAAATTAACTGCTTTTAATTTTTAGCAGGCCGCTGTTTTGAGCCGTCTTTGGTTTTACCAGTTGTGTATGGCTGGTTGGAATGGGACATATATCCCAAAATGGGTCTGTCCACTGATCTATTACCTCACAAACTGAGTCCAGCCAGTGCACCATGACTAGTATATCAAAGGCCGTGGTATGTGCTATCCTGTCTTTGGGATCCCTTTGCTACTAATGGAAAAATGTAGCGGGTTTCCTCTCTAAGACTATATGTCGAAATTACCAAATGTTTGACATCCAATACTTGATGATTATTAAATCAATGTGCTCTAGTGGTGCCATTAAGCAAAACAAACTTTTCACAGACTGAGCTACTTGCATGCAGCCCCCCTCCTCCAAGTATGAAAGAGAAAGTGTCAATAGAGCTGTGACTGTTCTCTGTTACACAGTCTCCTGTTGAAGGCTGTCAGACAGAAACTAGCATTGATTACCAGTTAGCACATACTGTAGCACACAGCATGCAGCTGATGTGTTTTCTAGGTGTTGGTCTGTTGTAATGGAGTATTGATGACTCACAAGTGACACATACATGTACCAGTACATCAGGTGAAAACTCATAATCATAATCACCACTGGTAATCAAACTGTGTGTATTGTGTCACAAACAAGTTTACATTTAGTCAAATGTGCTAATGTGGTCATCATAAAAGTCTGGGTCAAAGCCTGGGTCAAAGTCTGGGGTGCAAAGCCTACATGTATTCCTATCAATAGGTACACTGTACTACTAAACCAAATAACATCCGGGTGGGTCAAAGTTGGAGGTGCACCCAACTTTTCATCCCACAGTTGAGGCCACCAGTCCTGCCATTGGTGATAAATGTGACAGTGTTGTTTTATTTGGTCAGTAAATTCCTGTAATTTAATTTGAATTATATATACCTGTTAGTGGTAGTATACCAACTATCATTGTGCTTGAAACATGACCAGCGTCCTATTAACAATAGAATGACAATTGTTGTGTGAACTAGGGTACATTGTGCATGTACTAATAGATGCTACCTGTTGTCTCTGAAGTGAGCAGCCTAACCTGCAATGCTTTCTGATTTACTTTAAAGGGACATTCCTGAGTTTGCTGCAATTTTGAAGATATTATCGACTAACAGTGACTTTTTAACGGTTGTAATTACATTATATTAAACATGTTTCTGATCGTTCTAATATTTGTAATAGGTTAAATTTCATTTTATTTTCTAAAATATTATTTTTTCGTACGTACAAAATTATTTGAAGACAAAATCCAGTTTGGGCTTCTTATAAATATTAAGATGACCACAAACACATTGAATATACAGACACTGATATTCTAAGAAAGAAAATATATTTAATATGTAAGTTTAATCGTAGAAATATTTTATTACTTGGAAACATCTTACAATGCAGCAAACTCTGGAATGTCCCTTTAAGGGTGAGGGGTGATAGTATTTATATTTATGTCGATTGATCAGGAGTTTTAGTCACATATGTAACTATTGTCATCTATGAGATTTGATTTGGTGGTATACAATGTACACACCCTATAGCCTATGGTTTATACACATATAAATGTAGGTTGACAATTTGTGTAGGCTATACTACTGCACCACATTGAAGAAAAAAGAGGAAAAAAGTTTGTTTGCAATTGTTTAACGACACCACTAGAGCACATTGATTATTAATCATTGGCTATGTCAAACATATGGTAATTTTAAGTCATAGAGAGGGAACGCACTACATTTTTTCCATTAGTAGCAATTAATTGGTCTTTTATATATGCACCATCCCACAGACAGGATAGCACATACCATGGCCTTTGATATACCAGTTGTGGTGCACTGGCTGGAATGAGAAATAGCCCAGTGGACCCACCGATGGGGATCGATCCCAGATCGAGCATGCATCAAGTAAGCGCTTTACCACTGGACTACGTTGCACCCAGCACCACATTGTGACATCTGTGGTGACTGCTGCTGATCGTTATGAGTTTCTGACCTGATCTGAGAATGCAGTAGCCAGTGGTAGTACATGTATTCTGATGTTCTGCAGCACACTTTAACCTAGAGTGATCTAAAGGGGAATGTAAGGTTATTTTCACACCACTGAGCTACACCCCTCCCCATTCTGGGAGGAAAGCATGAATACATGTATTTCATTTCAACTTATTTTGGTGTTTATATCCAATTAAGGTTCAAGCATGCTGTCCTGGGCACACACCTCAGCTATTTGGGCTGTCTGTCCAAGACAGTGGGTTAGTTGTTAGTGAGAGAGAACAGGGTGTAGTGGTATTACCCCATTGAGTTGTTAAGACTTGCTCTCGGTGAGCCAGTACCGGGCTACGAACCCTGTACTTACCAGCATTATGTCCGATGGCAATAAAAAAAAACAAAAAAACATGACACCACCGATGCTGGTAGCATGAATAAAGAATGGTGCTAGAGCTTATAGTTGTAATGGAAGATGGACAACTCCCAAACTCAAAACAACTCCTCAACTGAAGACAACTCATTCAACTTAACAACTCAACTCAACAACTCAACAACTCAATTGAAGACAACTCATTCAACTCAAAACAATTCCTCAAATCTAGACAATTCCTGTATTTTAGCCAGTTAACTCTCCAACTCTTAGACTTGGGACAACTCATCAAATCTAAGCATCTTGTAATTCATGACAAGTCATCAACTCGACAACTAAATTTTAAACAACTCTAAAAATCCAGATAATTCCTCATCTAATTTTTTAAAGTTTATGAAAATGTTCAGTTTGGGAGATAGGGCAGTCCAGTGCATGTTTCTTATAATAACAAATGAAATCATCCATCTGCAATGTAGTTTTAGTTTTGAGGTGTGCTATACAAATTTCAAAAACTTGGAACTCCCTGAAACTCAAACTATTTTGTTCTTAAGTTCGAGTTATCAAAGTTTGACTGTATATATAACAGCTGTCCATTTCTAATATGGCATTGAAAAATGTTTTACATGTTTTCTGTGTTTGTATTCAGAAGAGAAGCTTATAGGAAAATACTACATTTATTGATTTAATGACACCCCAGCACATTGTGAGCCAAAGCAATGAAATAAAAACCTACGTGAGTACTCCTGATTAAAAGCAAAATGTCTCTTATTTGCACTTTGGTCAGTGTGTAGACAGGGTATTGCATACCGGGTACATTGTCACTGAGCTGTCGGTAGTATCGGTCCAGGGTATTGCATACCGGGTACATTGTCACTGAGCTGTCGGTAGTATCGGTCCAGGGTATTGCATACCGGGTACATTGTCACTGAGCTGTCGGTAGTATCGGTCCAGGGTATTGCATACCGGGTACATTGTCACTGAGCTGTCGGTAGTATCGGTCCAGGGTATTGCATACCGGGTACATTGTCACTGAGCTGTCGGTAGTATCGGTCCAGGGTATTGCATACCGGGTACATTGTCACTGAGCTGTCGGTAGTATCGGTCCAGGGTATTGCATACCGGGTACATTGTCACTGAGCTGTCGGTAGTATCGGTCCAGGGTATTGCATACCGGGTACATTGTCACTGAGCTGTCGGTAGTATCGGTCCAGGGTATTGCATACCGGGTACATTGTCACTGAGCTGTCGGTAGTATCGGTCCAGGGTATTGCATACCGGGTACATTGTCACTGAGCTGTCAGTAGTATCGGTCCAGGGTATTGCATACCGGGTACATTGTCACTGAGCTGTCAGTAGTATCGGTCCAGGGTATTGCATACCGGGTACATTGTCACTGAGCTGTCAGTAGTATCGGTCCAGGGTATTGCATACCGGGTACATTGTCACTGAGCTGTCAGTAGTATCGGTCCAGGGTATTGCATACCGGGTACATTGTCACTGAGCTGTCAGTAGTATCGGTCCAGGGTATTGCATACCGGGTACATTGTCACTGAGCTGTCAGTAGTATCGGTCCAGGGTATTGCATACCGGGTACATTGTCACTGAGCTGTCAGTAGTATCGGTCCAGGGTATTGCATACCGGGTACATTGTCACTGAGCTGTCAGTAGTATCGGTCCAGGGTATTGCATACCGGGTACATTGTCACTGAGCTGTCAGTAGTATCGGTCCAGGGTATTGCATACCGGGTACATTGTCACTGAGCTGTCAGTAGTATCGGTCCAGGGTATTGCATACCGGGTACATTGTCACTGAGCTGTCAGTAGTATCGGTCCAGGGTATTGCATACAGGGTACATTGTCACTGAGCTGTCAGTAGTATCGGTCCAGGGTATTGCATACCGGGTACATTGTCACTGAGCTGTCAGTAGTATCGGTCCAGGGTATTGCATACAGGGTACATTGTCACTGAGCTGTCAGTAGTATCGGTCCAGGGTATTGCACACCGGGTACATTGTCACTGAGCTGTCAGTAGTATCGGTCCAGGGTATTGCACACCGGGTACATTGTCACTGAGCTGTCAGTAGTATCGGTCCAGGGTATTGCACACCGGGTACATTGTCACTGAGCTGTCAGTAGTATCGGTCCAGGGTATTGCATACCGGGTACATTGTCACTGAGCTGTCAGTAGTATCGGTCCAGGGTATTGCATACAGGGTACATTGTCACTGAGCTGTCAGTAGTATCGGTCCAGGGTATTGCATACAGGGTACATTGTCACTGAGCTGTCAGTAGTATCGGCCCAGGGTATTGCATACCGGGTATTGTATACCGGGTACATTGTTACTGAGCTGTCAGTAGTATCGGTCCAGGGTCAGAATGGGAATTAATAACCCATTTGGTTCACTAATAAAGACTCATCATACTTCAAGATCAATTATATAGCTCCCCCACAGTATACAGTATATATAAACAAAACAAAACTAAATGGTATGGGCATAAACAATTATATGACACACACACATGTACTTAGTGAACAGGTGTTCTTTCAGCAACAGATCCAATACTTTGATTGTGTGTGTAGTGTGTGTGTGTGTAGTGTGTGTGTAGTGTGTGTGTGTGTATGTAGCATGTGTATTTGTATGTGTGTGCATGTGTGTGTGTTTGTGTGTGCATGTGTGTATGTGTATGTATACATGCATGTGTATGTGATGTGATGTGTACTATGTGTGTGTGTGTGTGTTTATGTGTAGTGTAGTGTAGTGTAGTATAGTATAGTGTAGTGTAGTGTGTGTTTATGTGTGTATGTGTAGTGAGTGTATGTGTAGTGTAATGTAGTGTAGTGTGTATACGCATGTGTGTATGTGTATGGGTTATGTGTGTGTGAGTGAGTGGGTGTGAGTGGGTGTGAGTGGGTGTGAGTGGATGTGTTATGTAGTGTATGTATGTGTGTGTGGTGTGTGTGTGTGTGGTGTGTGTGGTGTGTGTGTGTGTGTGTGTGTGTGTTGTATTGATTCATGTAGTGCATATGTGGCACATGCAGGTAATATAATTTATTGATAATTTACTGCATGCCATTAATGAATGTGCACATGCTGTGAGACGCCACCATTTATCATTTGAATTTACTGTTATAAGGGGTGACATGTAGCCAAGTGGTCGGTCTAGGATCGATCACCGTCGGGGGACCCATCGGGCTATTTCTCACTCCAGTCGGTGCACCACGACTCGTATATCAAAGGCTGTGGTATGTGCTATCCTATCTGTGGGATGGTGCATATAATAGATCCTTTGCTACTAATGGAAAGAAAATGTAGCGGGTTTCCTCTCTAAGACTGTATGTCAGAATTACCAAATGTTTGGCATGATTAATGCCAATAATTATTCAATCAATGTACTTTAGTGGTGTTGTTAAACAAAACAAACTTATTTTTTATATTGTTAGCAAATCAGTCTTGAATTTTACATTGATTAGCAACTCGTCAACATTTTAAAAACTATGTTCCCTGCCCATTTTACTTTATGCTTAAAGACATATTGTAAATGCATGTTATGGGTACATCATTTAGGTGAGTGACAGTTGCTTCTCTTTCTTAACAAAATGTTTAATAGTAGCCAAAACATTTACTGGTTTAAACAAACTAAATAATTCTTGCTGATATCCATGCATGTGACTGCAAAGGAAGAAAGAAGAAACATTTTGTTTAATGACATGCTTACCACACTTCAACGTACTTAAAAATGTGTTGAATGCATCATTAAATGAAACATATCTTCCTTCTTCCATTGCATTCATTAAATGGAACTACCTGTGATATTTGTTATTTTAATTTGCACAGCTTTTTACACTGTTTTAATTTAACTTTAATTTTTTTATATTGATTACCTTAGTTTAACACCCAATAGCTGATGTATTTTGCATGCTGGGGTGTCAATAAATATTCATTCATTCATTCATTCATTCATTCATTCATTCATTCATTCATTCATTCATTCATTCATTAAATGGTAACAATCATAATAAGACTACAACTCAGCTTCTTAACATTGCTATATATGCAAGGGGATGCCCAGAGGACTTAACTTGTCCTTTCAAATAAATTCAAATACTCTTTTTAACAAATTATTTACTTTTCTTTAGCAAATTGTTAACAATTTTCATTTTAGGAATGCTAAACCTTTATTAGGATTTCTTTTCCAGGAGTTAGTCCATTTGTCTGTCTGCCCCTCGTCTCCTCCCTAACACACTCCCTAGGTCTGCCTTTCATCATCTCCCTAACACACTCCCTAGGTCTGCCCTTTGTCTCCTCCCTAACACATTCCCTAGCTCTGCTCTTCTTTTCCTCCCTAACACACTCCCTAGATCTGCCCTTCCTCTCCTCCCTAATACACTCCCTAGGTCTGCCCTTCATCTCCTCCCTACCCCCCCCCCCCCCCCCACCATGGAATCGTGGACTGGCTATGCCAGAATCCGAAACCATGGTGGGCGTGCCCGAACCGTAAGGATGTGGGCATGTTAAAATAGTTCCCATTCCTATTCCCATCTCCTTCCTACAGCACACTCCCTAGGTCTGCCCTTCGTCTCCTCCCTAATACACTCCCTAGGTCTTCCCTTCGTCTCCTCCCTAATACACTCCCTAGGTCTGCCCTTGATAGATACATGCATTGCATAGTAGCAGTTTGATATTTTGTTAATACATGTAATGAGGTATGCTGCAGACCTCGACTTTGCTGAAATATGTACAAAATAGTTTTCAGAAGACTTGTCTGATGTTTGAACATTTTGCATCTCTGACATTATGCACAACCAGCTGGACATTATAGACATTAGCATGATCACAGATGGTTGAAGAAGCACCAGTTACAATGGAAACACTATAGTTACAACATACATGTGTGTATATATATATAGTATAATACATGTATAATACATGTGCTGTAGAAACTGAACAGAACTATTAACACAGACAAAGCCTTACCATTGTGTCTTGCTACTCATCCCATGTTAAGCTGTAAAATGGAGGAGAAAACAGTATTCCTTTAGCTCACACTGGTGACTTATGGATTGCTGCATGGCTAGTTCTTTACATTTGTTGCTTCTGTGTGTCTGTGCTTGCCAGCGTGTTATCTGCGGCAGCCGCCCATGGAGCCAGGCGGTGGAAGCATGCTCTCTCTCTCTCTCTCCACTGTGTATCACAGGAAAGCTGCCTGCTGCTCATATTATCTCTACAACTGCTATCGGTTTCAGGAAGCCTGCTCCGCTAGCCTGACATTTCTTTGTGTATTGCCTGGTGCCAAGTTTAGCTTTTTATCAAAGGCTGAAGAGTTTTACTTTTCTGTCTGTTACAGCCAGTATGCATTGATGAAAAAAAGTCAGTACAGGTACTTGTTCACTTAGTGACAGGAAACATGCAAATAATATTTAACTGATCCGATATGTTGAGGAGAATGCTTGAAGACACTGTCAGTAATGATCTTATCAACCATTAAAAGTGAATCCTGTATGATGAAAACACATTTGGAAGTTATTATAAAGACAGACTTTTCTTTGTTGGAAGCAATTCTGAACTGGGTTGAATAATAAATGGCAGTAGTATATGGCAGTTGACTTATTAAATGGCTAAACAAAAATCTGTCCCAAAATGAAACCACCTACATAATCATGACATGTTCCATAATTTGAGTATTTGGTACATGTATACAACTACATTATGGCCACACACGTAATGATAAATACCAATAATTTTGTTATACATGTGTATATAGCATAATAATGTTCAAAATATTAGTGAAATGGCAAAACTATTAGTAACCATTAAAGAGTAATTAATGTACACAGTGTATGTTTCTAGTCAAGTTAGATACCAAACAGCCATAGTTTAAAATATGCTGAAGTGTTGTTAATTAAATATCGTCTTCCTTAAGGAATCCACCCCAAGTCTGTATTTCAGTTGTAAGTAGTTTTGAAAATCACATTCCAACTGAGTGAATTACAACATACAGCATCAGCTCATTTGCTGTGACTGGCTTCTTTCTCCCCACTACTATTGATTGATTGTCTGCTCCAGTAGCATATTCCTTTTGACATAATTGCTATTTTGACAGTTTAAAAATATGTTTTGTATGTGGCTGGAAAAATCAGCTGTATAATTGTCTGTAACATACTTTAACAAGGGGCTATATTCCTCAACCAACCTTATACTTGATACAGTGCTTATGGAGCTGTGTGGGGTGGCCGGTACTTCTTTGTTCCTCAACCAACCTTATACTTGATACCTTATGGACTTGATAACCAATCAGTGGAGCTGTTATGGAGCTGTGTGGGGTGGCCAGTACTTCTTTGTTCCTCAATCAACCTTATACTTGATACAGTGCTTATGGAGCTGTGTGGGATGGCCGGTACTTCTTTGTTTTTCATTAACTGAGTCTCTGCTTATGGAGCTGTGTGGGGTGGCCGGTACTTCTTTGTTCCTCATTAACTGAGTCTATGCTTTTGAAAATGAGCACATTGATTTATTTATCATTGGCTATTGGATGTCAAACATTTGGTAATTTTCACATATAGTCTTAGAGAGGAAACCCGCTACATGTTTCCATTAGTGGAACTTGGACTTGAAAAATGGTTTAATGTGCATATTCAGAGCAAGCTGTTGTAGTGCATGCCTGTCCTGGGCACAAGTACCCACCTCAGCCAGTTCCTCCGTCCAGGACAGGAAAGGGTTGGGGAGGGTGAAGGAGGGACCGCCTGCACTGGCAGGTGCAAGGAAGCACCAGCAGTCCAACCGTGGTTGGTAACAGGCGGGAGGTGGTATGGTGCTATGTAATTTGGATTACGCCAAAGGGGAGTGAGTGCACATTTTGATGAAGAAAGTTTGGCGCAATTTTGATGGTCGATCTGAAAATAAAAGGTAGGGAGATACGTATAGGTTTTGATTTTAGTAAGCCAAGAGTGGCTCATAGTTGAGACCTGCAGATGATGTTTCCATTAGTAGCAAGGGATCTTTTATATACACAATCCCACAAGCAGGATAGTACATACCAAGGTCTTTGACATACAAGTCGTAGTGCACTTGCTGAAACGTGAAATAGCCCAATGGGCTAACCAATGGGCATTGATCCCAAACCGACCGTACATCAAGCAAGCATGTTTTTTGCAATGGGCTACATCCCACACCAATGGTTGTTTTGAACATACAGTTATTTCAACACTTGGTGGAGAGAGGAAGAACGGTAACCCACTGCTGTCAGACAGCTAACTCCTACCAATAAAGCAGCAATGGATCATTTCTCTGCACTTTCCTGTAGACAACACAATACATACCAGAGCCTTTGATGGTGTGGGGGTGGGGGCAGTTAGTACATCCAGATCGATCAATCGAGCCTGCAACCAGTCTGACACCTAGTTATTTCAACACTTGGTGGAGAGAGAAAGAACGGTTGTTTGGAGTCTGACACCTGGTTATTTCAACACTTGGTGGAGAGAGAAAGAACGGTTGTTTGGAGTCTAACACCTGGTTATTTCAACACTTGGTGGGGAGAGAAAGAACGGTTGTTTGGAGTCTAACACTGGGTTATTTCAACACTTGGTGGAGAGAGAAAGAACGGTTGTTTGGAGTCTAACACCTGGTTATTTCAACACTTGGTAGAGAGAGAAAGAACGGTTGTTTGATGTCTAACACCAGGTTATTTCAACACTTGGTAGAGAAAGAAAGAACAGTTGTTTGGAGTCTAACACCTGGTTATTTCAACACTTGATGGAGAGAAAAGAACGGTTGTTTGTGTCTATAACACCTGGTTATTTCAACACTTGGTGGAGAGAAAAAGAACGGCTGTTTGGAGTCTATAACACCTGGTTATTTCAACACTTGGTGGAGAGAGAAAGAACGGTTGTTTGGAGTCACACCTGGTTATTTCAACACTTGGTGGAGAGAGAAAGAACGGTTGTATGGAGTCTAACACCTGGTTATTTCAACACTTGGTGGAGAGAGAAAGAACGGTTGTTTGGAGTCTAACACCTGGTTATTTCAACACTTGGTGGAGAGAGAAAGAACGGTTGTTTGGAGTCTAACAGCTGGTTATTTCAACACTTGGTGGAGAGAGAAAGAATGGTTGTTTGGTGTCTAACACCTGGTTATTTCAACACTTGGTGGAGAGAGAAAGAATGGTTGTTTGGTGTCTAACACCTGGTTATTTCAACACTTGGTGGAACGAGAAAGAATGGTAACCCACTGCTGTCAGACAGCTAACTCTTACCAATAAAGCAGCAATGGATCATTTCTCTGCACTTTCCTTTAGACAGCACAATACATACCAGAGCCTTTGATGGTGTGTGGTTGGGGGCAGTTAGTACATCCAGATCGATCGATCAAGCCTGCAACTGATCATATCTCATACGAGTGCTTTACCATTGGGCTACGCACCAATTGCTACAGCTGAAAAGGCTGAGGTGCTTGTGTTACAGGATCGAACCACCTCGATGGATCCAGTCAACTGATTGGGTTTTTTCTCCTTTCAACCAGTGCACCACAACTGGTCAGAGGCTGTGGTATGTGCTTTCCTGTCTGTTGGAAAGTACCCTTGCTGCTAATGGAAAAATGTAGCAGGTTTCCTCTTATGACTACAAGTCAGAATGACCAAATGTTTGACATCCAATAGCCGATGATTAATTAATCAATGTGGTCTAGTGGTGTCATTAAACAAACCAAACACTTTATAGCTGAAAAGTTCAATATATGTGCAGCTGACTGACTGCACATTAGTTGCACATGAGAACACACAACATGTCGTAACCTTGTCTGGCTGTGTCACTTCATTATTGCAACATAATTTGTTCTAGAATGTCGTGCAGAGAAGAAACGCTCTATTGTCACATAGACATGATCGACTACTCGTAGCACTCTTCCATAAAGAGAATACTACATGAGTGGCCATAAATGAGAGACCACATATCCTACAATGGATTGTATTAAAACATGTCTAATCAGTGAAAGCGAGTTGGCTGTATACAAGTTGTAAGATAAATGGCAACTAATGCACACTGAATTAATGTAGTATTCTATTTCTTACATATCCTCAAAAAACATGCTTTAAAATAAATTTAAGTGTCAACTAAAACCTATTTCTGGCCTTGTACACGTAGCACTTGTTCAATTATGTATCACAGAGAAAATAGTTTTATGTTAACTTTGATTACCCATATTGTTATAAATATCTTGGTACATATCGCAATGTGTTTCATCCAACTAGAATGTCAATTGGGATGTTTGTTTTATTTAACAACACCACTAGAGCACATTGATTGTTAATCATCGGCTAAACATTTGGTAATTTTGACATAGTTATAGAGGAAACCTGCTACATTTCCCCATTAGTAGCAAGGGATCTTTTATATGCACCATCCCACAAACAGGATAGCACATACCATGGCCTTTGATATACCAGTCGTGGTACACTGGCTGGAACGAGAAATAACCCAATGGGCCCACTGATGGGGATCGATCCCAAACTGACCACACATGAAGCTTTACGACTGGGCTACGTTGCACCCTATCAAGTGGTATGTAACACTTCGACATCATATGACTGGCACACTACTACCAATACATTAATCAAAACAAATTTATTGATTTAAATTGAAATCAATTAATGGGTATTAAAAAGGATATTAAACTTGTTTCCATTTCGTATCATGTTTATGTCCCTCATGAAAAATGTTTCATTCAGGACATAAACACAATATGAAATGGAAGCTTGTTTAATATTCAGTAAATATGCCACAAAGCAATCAATTTCAACTGCTTTTTTCATTAGATGGTATGGCAGTAATGACCTGGTCAGTATGTGTTATAAAAAATAACGAATGATGTTCTCACCAATGGGTGTGTAAAAATAGAATTAACCTACCAAGTCCATTCAGGCATGGGATGGTGGATATAGAATCCACCATCTGAAGCAAAAAAAAATTGTTTTGTATAGCAATACCATGCACATTGATTTACTAATCATCGTTTATTGGATGTGCAACATTTGGTAATTTTGACATTCAGTCTTATAGAGAGAAAATCCACTACATTTTCACATCAGTAGCAATGTATTTTTTATATGTGCACCATCCCACAAACAGGATAGTACATACCACGACATTTGATATACCAGTCATGGTGCACTGGCTGGAATAAGAAATAGCCCAATGGGCCCACCAATGAGAATCAATCCTAGACTGACCACACATCAGGTGAATGTCTTACCACTGGGCTACATTCTGCCCCATGACTGAAGCAAGTATTTTAAGCATTTAACCACATCCTGCTCCTGTAACAGATATATCAGTGATATATATATATAGAGAGAGTTATGTAATACATATATTACTCCTGTGGATATTGCAATTTAACCACATCCTGCTCCTGTAACAGATATATCAGTGATATATATATAGAGAGAGAGTTATGTAATACATATATTACTCCTGTGGATATTGCAATTTAACCACATCCTGCTCCTGTAACATATATCAGTGATATATATATATATAGAGAGAGTTATGTAATACATATATTACTCCTGTGGATATTGCAATTTAACCACATCCTGCTCCTGTAACAGATATATCAGTGATATATATATATAGAGAGAGAGTTATGTAATGCATATATTACTCCTGTGGATATTGCAATTTAACCACAGCCTGCTCCTGTAACATATATCAGTGAATATGTATATATATATAGAGAGAGAGAGTTATGTAATACATATATTACTCCTGTGGATATTGCAATTTTTATAACACCTCTATTTCTGAAGCAAAATATGTGAGTACTTTCCAAAGAATACTGAAAGGTAGAATGGCAAAGAGTGAAGCGGGCTGTCGAGGATTTCCTTCAGCACATGTAGTTTAGACGGTGTGTTCAAGAGAGGTGTGTTCAAGAGAGAGATACGGGCTGCCTGCAATGATTGAACATGATCTCATACACATCTGCACCATGTAGCAAGCATGTCTAGACCTGAGAATAACAGTTAACCCATCACTTTACTGGCAGTAACCTGCCGAGAAATAATTGCTAAATTAACTTTACAGGGACTGGTTAATATCGGAAAAGCTGAAAAAGCAATTACACAATATCTTGTCCAGTGTGAGCCTGTATTAAAAACATACATGTACTTATAACCTTGTTACATTTTGTGACAACAGTAATGTAGATCAATAATACCGCAGTCTAATTACACAATATCTTGTCCAGTGTGAGCCTGTATTAAAAACATACATGTACTTATAACCTTGTTACATTTTGTGACAAGTAATGTAGATCAATAATACCGCAGTCTAATTACACAATATCTTGTCCAGTGTGAGCCTGTATTAAAAACATACATGTACTTATAACCTTGTTACATTTTGTGACAACAGTAATGTAGATCAATAATACCGCAGTCTAATTACACAATATCTTGTCCAGTGTGAGGCTGTATTAAAAACATACATGTACTTATAACCTTGTTACATTTTGTGACAACAGTAATGTAGATCAATAATACCGCAGTCTAATTACACAATATCTTGTCCAGTGTGAGCCTGTATTAAAAACATACATGTACTTATAACCTTGTTACATTTTGTGACAACAGTAATGTAGATCAATAATACCGCAGTCTAATTACACAATATCTTGTCCAGTGTGAGCCTGTATTAAAAACATACATGTACTTATAACCTTGTTACATTTTGTGACAACAGTAATGTAGATCAATAATACCGCAGTCTAATTACACAATATCTTGTCCAGTGTGAGCTGTATTAAAAACATACATGTACTTATAACCTTGTTACATTTTGTGACAACAGTAATGTAGATCAATAATACCGCAGTCTAATTACACAATATCTTGTCCAGTGTGAGCCTGTATTAAAAACATACATGTACTTATAACCTTGTTACATTTTGTGACAACAGTAATGTAGATCAATAATACCGCAGTCTAATTACACAATATCTTGTCCAGTGTGAGGCTGTATTAAAAACATACATGTACTTATAACCTTGTTACATTTTGTGACAACAGTAATGTAGATCAATAATACCGCAGTCTAATTACACAATATCTTGTCCAGTGTGAGGCTGTATTAAAAACATACATGTACTTATAACCTTGTTACATTTTGTGACAACAGTAATGTAGATCAATAATACCGCAGTCTAATTACACAATATCTTGTCCAGTGTGAGGCTGTATTAAAAACATACATGTACTTATAACCTTGTTACATTTTGTGACAACAGTAATGTAGATCAATAATACCAGTCTAATTACACAATATCTTGTCCAGTGTGAGGCTGTATTAAAAACATACATGTACTTATAACCTTGTTACATTTTGTGACAACAGTAATGTAGATCAATAATACCGCAGTCTAATTACACAATATCTTGTCCAGTGTGAGTCTGTATTAAAAACATACATGTACTTATAACCTTGTTACATTTTGTGACAACAGTAATGTAGATCAATAATACCGCAGTCTAATTACACAATATCTTGTCCAGTGTGAGTCTGTATTAAAAACATACATGTACTTATAACCTTGTTACATTTTGTGACAACAGTAATGTAGATCAATAATACCGCAGTCTAATTACACAATATCTTGTCCAGTGTGAGTCTGTATTAAAAACATACATGTACTTATAACCTTGTTACATTTTGTGACAACAGTAATGTAGATCAATAATACCGCAGTCTAATTACACAATATCTTGTCCAGTGTGAGGCTGTATTAAAAACATACATGTACTTATAACCTTGTTACATTTTGTGACAACAGTAATGTAGATCAATAATACCGCAGTCTAATTACACAATATCTTGTCCAGTGTGAGGCTGTATTAAAAACATACATGTACTTATAACCTTGTTACATTTTGTGACAACAGTAATGTAGATCAATAATACCGCAGTCTAATTACACAATATCTTGTCCAGTGTGAGGCTGTATTAAAAACATACATGTACTTATAACCTTGTTACATTTTGTGACAACAGTAATGTAGATCAATAATACCGCAGTCTAATTACACAATATCTTGTCCAGTGTGAGGCTGTATTAAAAACATACATGTACTTATAACCTTGTTACATTTTGTGACAACAGTAATGTAGATCAATAATACCGCAGTCTAATTACACAATATCTTGTCCAGTGTGAGGCTGTATTAAAAACATACATGTACTTATAACCTTGTTACATTTTGTGACAACAGTAATGTGTGCCAGTCCTAAGGCAGTAGACCTAACCACTGAGCCACTGAGACTATTCATTGTCAGTATACTAGTAACACATGTCTATTCATTGTTATTGATTTCATTACCTACGTATGGTTTAATTTACAACAAATCAATACACATATAATTATTATAGTATTTCATGCTAGTTTTGTAGCTTGTTGCATAACAATATTGTTTGGTACACTTGTGACATCAGCAGATTATACAGACTGCAAGTTTGACAATTGTGGTTTGGGAAACAACATCAATGGTGCAATATATTATTGCAAGCTGCATTCTGTAGTTACATGTTCATGAACATAATGTTTAGTATAAATAAATAAATAAATAAATGAATAAATAAATAAATAAATAAATAAATAAATATTTATTTAATAAATAATTTAAAAAATTACATTTTATTCCAAACAGCTAGTGGTAGTGTAAGATGGCATACAGTGTTGTAAACAAACCATTCCTTTTACTAACATCTAACACCTGACCCTAATTACATGTGTATCAATGTGTTCACAATTTAAGCAATTCTCTTACGTTGTGCCTCAGTGAAAATATTTGATTTATTACCGGTGTTTAGTGCTAAAGTTAGCTAAGTTATTTGACAAGATGTTTTTTTTCTCCCAAGATGCACCTATAACAGACATCTCTTTTGAAGTCTATTTACTCGTGGCAGCCACAATTTTATTTTCATTGGCTGATAACATAAGGCAGTGTCCAATGTGTACATAGCTCTGCTGTAATGAGTATCTGTCTGTGAGTACAAGGTTGAAATGAGCTTGCTTAAAATATCTGCAAATTTCACATGATGTTGTTCTGCAGTACACGGTCCATAGAGTGTATTTAAAAATGTGGGGACGAGGGTTAGGGGTAATGTTAGTGCAATGGCCTGGGTGATGGAAATTCTATATTTGAGGGTTTGAGAGCATACTCACCCCCCCAAAAAAAAATGAATTTCAGGTGTTCAAATATGGCATTTCCAACATTTTTAATTTCAGGTGTTCATATATGGCATTTCCAACATTTTGAGCACCCTGTTCTCCTCAAAATGTTGTTAAACCCAAGTTTTACGATGACACCATGAAAACGATATTTCATACAGCAAGTAAGTGTATGGTTGGATGGGTGGTTGCCGTGCCGTCTGTAAGGAAAGAAGGAAGAAATGTTTCATTTAATGACACATTTTAATTATGATTTTATATGGTATCAATCACACAGTTAACAATCACACAGATAATGAGAGGAAACCCACTGATTCCATACCATATGGGCTACTCTTTTTTGATTACCAGCAAGGTATCTTTTATATGACATCCCATAGTCATGATATTACATACCACAGCCTTTGTTACACCATTTGAGGAGCATTGGTTGGAATGAGTAATAGCTCAATGACCCACTGTTGTGGATCGATCCTAGACTGACTGCACACCAGATGAGTATTTTACCACTGGGCTACATCCCACCCATACTGTAATTAAAGGGGAGGACAACTCAAACAAGAGCCTTATGTGTTAGAAAGATGCATACCCGGACCACCAACACATACTGACATTGAAAAATGTCTAATTTTAGAGTTAATAAAAAACCCAGTGATTATTCCTGCTACATGTAACTGGGGGCAGCCATTTTGTGATTTTAGATGGAAAAGTCTACTTAAGAGTTTTACAGAATTATTTACAGTAATAAAGCATGACGGCTGATAATGTCTGTTACCATTTTAGGGGTGGCAGGTTATTTCACCATACCCTGTGATGTTCATAATATTGGTATGTATTTTTGTGTCTAGATGGCAGTAATTAATTGCTTTGTCTGGTTACCTGCCTAATATACACCTGCCAATCAGGAATCACCAGTGGAGGCAACTACACGATAGACCAATTAATTAAGAAAACACTCTGTTTATCATTTCAGTACATAGGTTAATGCATGGACAAAACATGATACAGTTATTGTGACCACTTTGACAATGATGGTTTATTTTGTATTGAAAAATAATATATACTTATTGCTGGCTTATTGGGATGAATATTATTACAGAAAGTCTCCTTTGGATTTGCTTCATGCCAGGGTTGGTGTGCCTTATACTGATTTTAAACATTGTATCAACCAATTTATCTTTTTGACTTGGCAAACTGATTGGGATGGTACGGTTGCGGACAAGCTTAATGCTATCAAGCCAGTCTTAGGAGAGTGGCAGTCCTCCTATAGACAGTGCAGGAAGGATGAAATAGTCTTGTGTCATGCTTGCATCTGTCATACTTATTTGACCCATTCATTTATCTTGAAGAAAGATCCTCCACCACAGTGTGATCTCTGTCAGTGTACTCTGATTGTACGCCACATTTTAGTGGAGTGTACTCATCTTAAGGAAATTAGAAAAAGATATATTTGGTCAAAGAAAAGTGATGGAATTAATCCTTCTGATTCCATCCAGAACTTTTATTACAATTTTTATGTGATACTGACTTTTATTCTAAATTTTAATTTTATCTATGATATTTGTATTTTTTTATTTTTCTCTTGAATTTTTCTCTTAATGATGTTCATCACTTTATTTGTTTGCATTTACCATGGTTTGACACCCAATACCTGATGTATTTTTTGTGCTGGGGTGTTGTTAAACATTCATTCATTCATTCATTCATTCATCATTACTAAAAAATCAGATACGTTTGTTTCTTCCGTTCTAAGACTAATTACTGACATGACGCGTTAAGTATTACGTAACCACCGGCTCGCCAGAGGGCATATTCACTGCGATAGAAAAAAATGGCTGCGCCTGTTATATATAACAGCTGTCACATTTAACCACTTTATTAATTAAATGTAATAATATACTTGTTGATATTAAGCAATAATGTGCATTATATCGTTGAAAATGCATACCAGCCCAAAAGCCTTGCGTGAGCATTCCTTTAAGTCCACTGAAGAATTGTAATCAGTGAATCGGTAGTATATAGATGAAAACTGACAATTTGTTATAGAGATCTATATAACCTGTACAGTAGTATAGTAAGAATTTGGTATGCATTTTTATTTAATTAATCTCTCTCTCCCTCTCTCCCTCCCTCCCTCTCTCTCTCTCCTTTATTACCCAGTGGAAGAAATAGGGGGTTGGCCACTGTGCCCCCCAATTTTGTGGCTTTTGCTGTACGGTATATATATTATTCTTTGCACACAATATTTCCTGTTTTGTGTTATATACTGTATACATTATAATTAAAAGTGTTTTAAAATAGTATAAGTAACATCAGAACAGACAGACCATAATACTGTGTTTTAATTGAATATGTGTAAAGAAAGCAACCTTCCTTCTCTACTCTGGTAGAGTGGTAAAGAAAGCAACCTTCCTTCTCTACTCTGGTAGAGTGGTAAAGAAAGCAACCTTCCTTCTCTACTCTGGTAGAGTGGTAAAGAAAGCAACCTTCCTTCTCTACTCTGGTAGAGTGGTAAAGAAAGCAACCTTCCTTCTCTACTCTGGTAGAGTGGTAAAGAAAGCAACCTTCCTTCTCTACTCTGGTAGAGTGGTAAAAAAAGCAACCTTCCTTCTCTACTCTGGTAGAGTGGTAAAGAATGCAACCTTCCTTCTCTACTCTGGTAGAGTGGTAAAAAAAGCAACCTTCCTTCTCTACTCTGGTAGAGTGGTAAAGAAAGCAACCTTCCTTCTCTACTCTGGTAGAGTGGTAAAAAAAGCAACCTTCCTTCTCTACTCTGGTTTCCGTTCCAGTCAGTGTACCATGACTGGTATATTATCAAAAGTCATGGTATGTGCTATCCTGTCTGTGCGATGATGCATATATATAAGACCCCTTGCTACTAATGGAAAACTGTAGTGGGTTTGCTCTCTGAGACTGTCAACATCATCAAATGTTTAGTATCCAACAGCCAATGATTAATAAATCAATGTGCCAACTGATGGTGTCGGATGTTAAACAAAACAAACAAGAAATAGCCCAATGCCCACTGACAGGGATTGATCCTAGATCGACCGTGCATCAGGTAAGTGCTTTACCACTGGGCTATGTCCCGCTCCCAATGTCCAAGTATACAAGTTTGCACTTGACATTGGACAGAGTTTGTTAAGCACCTATTGACATCAGGTATTAGTTGCCCTCCATTTCTCTTTCAGTGTGTGCTATCTGATCTCTGTTTATTGTAGGATTGGGATGGCATCAGATTCTCTGGCCAAGATGATGCCTTAGATGATAGTGAATGACAAATCTGGTGAATGGCAAAACATTGATGTTGTTTGTGGAAAAGAACTGTTAATTGCACAACATTGTCATTGTCATACAATTAATAATTGTTGTAACTGCAACATATCATTCGCTCTCTATCTCTCATTCTCTGTCTCTCATTCTCTGTCTCTCTATCTCTCTGTCTCTGTCTCTCTCTCTCTCTGTCTCTCTGTCTCTCATTCTCTGTCTCTATCTCTCATTCTCTGTCTCTGTCTCTCTGTCTCTCTCTTCGGGGAGGCAAGACGTAGCCCAGTGGTAAAGCGCTCGCTTGGTATGCAGTCGGTTTGGGATCGATCCCTGTCAGTGGTCCCATTGGGCTATTTTTCGCTCCAGCCAGTGCACCACGACTGGTACATCAAAGACCGTGGTATGTACTATCCTGTATATGGGATGGTGCATAAAAAAGATCCCTTGCTGCCAATCGAAATGAGTAGCCCATGAAGTGGCGACAGCGGGTTTCCTCCTTCAATATCTGTGTGGTCCTTAACCATGTCTGATGCCATATAACCATAAATAAAATGTGTTGAGTGCGTCGTTAAATAAAATATTTCCTTATATTTCCTCTCTTCAGGAGTCAGCCTGTCATGTTTTCGGGTGTTTCTCTGTCCACTGATGCATGTCCTTTATCATAGCTTCCTTTTTACACCTTATTTGCACCAGTATCATTCATGTTTCATTTGAACTCATTTCACATGTGTAACATCACCCAGATACAGCAATGTGTGAATATATATCTCTGATTGTGACATATCAGTTGGTACTGGGCCCTGTCTAACCTTACTTTATCAGATATTGCATGTTTTTTTTTTTTTTTTTTTTTTTTTTTAAAGTTTTAATATACTTTTTTTATCATCAGGTTTTTGTTGTTGTTGAGGCTTGTGAATGACTGTACAATATATGTGTTGTTACAGACTTACATGTTCATTATAGTGTATGCTGCCCTATACATTAAAATGAATGGCGAGTTCCAGAATTACACTCTGGCTTGATTAATATAGTGTCAGGCTAATGTGACTTTCAGAATCGCCCTTGCAACTGTCCAAGGTAATCGGTATAATGCTGTGGAGTTTTTAATTCTCCATGTTTTTCCCTGTGGTCTATATTCATTTGTTTTCCCACAGCATGTTTTTCCCTGTGGTCTATATTCATTTGTTTTCCCACAGCATGTTTTTCCCTGTGGTCTATATTCATTTGTTTTCCCACAGCATGTTTTTTCCTGTGGTCTATATTCATTTGTTTTCCCACAGCATGTTTTTTCCTGTGGTCTATATTCATTTGTTTCCCCACAGCATGTTTTTCCCTGTGGTCTATATTCATTTGTTTTCCCACAGCATGTTTTTCCCTGTGGTCTATATTCATTTGTTTTCCCACAGCATGTTTTTTGCTGAAGACGTTTTCTTAATTAGTAGTGTTACTGCCAGAATTACACTGTGGCTTGTTTAGTAGTGTCACTGTCAGAATTACACTGTGGTTTGTTTTGTAGTGTCACTGCCAGAATTACACTGTGGCTTGTTTAGTAGTGTCACTGCCAGAATTACACTGTGGCTTGTTTAGTAGTGTCTCTGTCAGAATTACACTGTGGTTTGCTTAGTAGTGTCACTGCCAGAATTACACTGTGGTTTGCTTAGTAGTGTCACTGCCAGAATTACACTGTGGTTTGCTTAGTAGTGTCACTGCCAGAATTACACTGTGGCTTGCTTAGTAGTGTCACTGCCAGAATTACACTGTGGTTTGTTTAGTAGTGTCACTGCCAGAATTACACTGTGGTTTGTTTAGTAGTGTCACTGCCAGAATTACACTGTGGTTTGTTTAGTAGTGTCACTGCCAGAATTACACTGTGGCTTGCTTAGTAGTGTCTCTGCCAGAATTACACTGTGGCTTGTTTAGTAGTGTGTCAGAATTACACTGTGGCTTGTTTAATAGTGTCACTGTCAGAATTACACTGTGGCTCATTTCGAATAGTGTGATTTTTAATTGCAGTGTCTCATTACGAATAGTGTGATTATTAATTGCACTGTGTCTTGTTTCGAATAGTGTGATTTTTAATTGCACTGTGTCTCGTTTCCAACAGTGTGATTTTTAATTGCACTGTGTCTCGTTTCCAACAGTGTGATTTTTAATTGCACTGTGCCTCGTTTCCAACAGTGTGATTTTTAATTGCACTGTGCATCGTTTCGAACAGTGTGATTTTTAATTGCACTGTGCCTCGTTTCGAACAGTGTGATTTTTAATTGCACTGTGCCTCATTTCGAACAGTGTGATTTTTAATTGCACTGTGCCTCATTTCGAACAGTGTGATTTTTAATTGCACTGTGCCTCATGTAGTGTAAGGGTTTTCCATATCAGTAGAGGTTTGATATCTAGCTCAGTCGGTAGAGTGCTCGCCTGAGGTGTTTGTTTTTTAGGATCGTACCCTCTCGGTTGACCCATTCTCTGATTAGATTTTCTTCTGTCCCAATCAGAGCACTGGGGGCAGGATGTAGCCCCATGGTAAACCGCTCACTCGACCTGTGGTCGGTGTGGGATCAATCCCTGCTGGTGGGCCGCATTGGGCTATTTCTCGTTCCAGCCACTGCACCACGACTGGTATATCAAAGGCCGTGGTATGTACTATCCTGTCTGTGGGATGGTGCATATAAAAGATCCCTTGCTGCTAATTGAAAAGAGTAGCCTATGAAGTGGCGACAGCGGGTTTCCTCTCTCAATATGTGTGTGGTCCTTAACCATATGTCTGGCGCCATATAACTGTAAATAAAATGTGTTGAGTGCATCGTTAAATAAAACATTTCTTTCTTTCAATCAGAGCACCATGACTGGTATACCAAAGGCTGTGGTATGTGCTGTCCTGTCTGTGGGAAAGTACATATAAAAGACACTATAACTGCTAATAAAAAAATGTAGTGGGTTTCCTCTAAGACTACGATTCAGAAATGTTTGCCATCCCATAGGAAATGATTAATAAACAGACAGAAACGTTAACTTTCTACAGAGACCGGCCTCGGTGGCGGCGTGGTTAGACCATTGGTCTACAGGAAGGTAGGTACTGGGTTCGGATCCCAGTCAAGGCATGGGATTTTTAATCCAGATACTGACTCCAAACCCTCAGTAAGTGCTCTGCAAGGCTCAAAGGGTAGGTGTAAACCACTTGCACCGACCAGTGATCCATAACTGGTTCAACAAAGGCCATGGTTTGTGCTATCCTGCCTGTGGGAAGCGCAAATAATCAGAAAGAGTAGCCCATGTAGTGGCGACAGCGGCTTTCCTCTCAAAATCTGTGTGGTCCTTAATCATATGTCCGACGCCATATAACCGTAAATAAAATGTGTTGAGTGCATTGTTAAATAAAACATTTCTTTCTTTTTTTCTTTCTACAGAATTATTTAGTGTCATATGAGTTATAGAATTATGTAGTTTATTCTGTTCAAGAATCATGTTGTGGCATATTTAATATTTATGTAACTTCTAGATTTATCCTAGTAGGGCTTGCTTAGTGAAACTTGAAATAAATATTTAAAGAAAATGCTGTTTATAGAAAAGCAAATGAAAGTTTTAGCAGTAACATTTTTAGCAGATGCAATGCAATTTATTCCATTAACATATTTGTGGGGGTTTTCATTTCAATTTCAGGTTTGATGTTTCAAGTGGTGAATGAGGAAACTTATTTTTGTATTTAAATATATAGTCTGACTCATCTTCCTACAAAAATTATTTTGTAAATAATTTCAGTTTGGTTTGATATAAAAAGAAAAGTAAGTGTTTTGGAAATAAAAATGTACTATTTTTGTGTGCAATTTAGAAAACATCAGCTCAGAAATAAATAACTTGTAGTAAATTCCATAGCATGAAAAGGCGTTCTGTGTGCAGGACAGACTATAAGCCTGTGCTTATAAAACTTTTAGACTGATTGAGGCCTGGGATGCCACACTACTGAGGCCTGGGATGCCACACTACTGAGGCCTGGGATGCCACACCACTGAGGCCTGGGATGCCACACTACTGAGGCCTGGGATGCCACACTACTGAGGCCTGGGATGCCACACCACTGAGGCCTGGGATGCCACACCACTGAGGCCTGGGATGCCACACCACTGAGGCCTGGGATGTCACACCACTGAGGCCTGGGATGCCACACCACTGAGGCCTGGGATGCCACACCACTGAGGCCTGAGGCCTGGGATGCCACACCACTGAGGCCTGGGATGCCACACTACTGAGGCCTGAGGCCTGGGATGCCACACCACTGAGGCCTGGGATGTCACACCACTGAGGCCTGGGATGCCACACCACTGAGGCCTGGGATGCCACACCACTGAGGCCTGGGATGCCACACCACTGAGGCCTGGGATGTCACACCACTGAGGCCTGGGATGTCACACCACTGAGGCCTGGGATGTCACACCACTGAGGCCTGGGATGCCACACCACTGAGGCCTGGGATGTCACACCACTGAGGCCTGGGATGCCACACCACTGAGGCCTGGGATGCCACACCACTGAGGCCTGGGATGTCACACCACTGAGGCCTGGGATGCCACACCACTGAGGCCTGGGATGTCACACCACTGAGGCCTGGGATGCCACACCACTGAGGCCTGGGATGCCACACCACTGAGGCCTGGGATGCCACACCACTGAGGCCTGGGATGTCACACCACTGAGGCCTGGGATGCCACACCACTGAGGCCTGGGATGCCACACTACTGAGGCCTGAGGCCTGGGATGCCACACTACTGAGGCCTGGGATGCCACACTACTGAGGCCTGGGATGCCACACTACTGAGGCCTGGGATGGAGGCCTGGGATGCCACACTACTGAGGCCTGAGGCCTGGGATGCCACACTACTGAGGCCTGGGATGCCACACTACTGAGGCCTGGGATGTCACACTACTGAGGCCTGAGGCCTGGGATGCCACACTACTGAGGCCTGGGATGCCACACTACTGAGGCCTGGGATGCCACATTACTGAGGCCTGGGATGTCACACTACCGAGGCCTGGGATGCCACACTACGAGGCCTGGGATGTCACACTACTGAGGACGGTGGCTGGAAAACACAGTCACAATTTAATTAGTATAAAAAAAAAAAAACAGGAAAAAAGTCACAATTTTTATATAACAAAATGTTCATTCCTGTCCTGTGAATGTTCATGACGTCACCATGAACAATAATCCTCTTACAAACAACTTGTGTGAAGGTTGCAACATGTTCTTCAACCTTGTGGGCTACTACCACCCGTCAACCTGGCGGGTTATTGAATGGTTTCAACGTGAGCAGGTGACAGTGAGCACCATCATCCATCAGGATGCGGTTGGAAACCCACCTTAACGACAGGTTCGTCAACACTATGTGCAGCTGCAAGAGCAGTCACAACCTGTGTCAATCGTCTTGAGGACCACAAGACACTGGCAGAATTTCTCGGTGGCATCAGATAGAACATCCGCTTAAACCACCAACATTGAAAACAAAGAACATGGACAAAAACTCTCAGTGACAAAATGTGTTTGATCGGTCTTTCATTGCTAATATATTTTTTAAATAAAAGTTGTGACTTTTATTCCTGTGACTTTTTTTGGTTGTTTTTTTTTCTACGACTTTTTTACCTTTGACTTTTTATTCTAGATTCCCCGAGGACAGATGCTACTGGGCGAGTGTGAGAGAAACACCCTGTGTCTGCCACGTAGCCGTCTTCTCAACAGGCAGCACTGAAGCGATATAGCCAGACATGTTAGAACATACCCTAACCTTTGATACTGCAGTCATGTGGCATGTGATGTTTGCAGAATTCAGCGGTCACCCAATCCAAGCAGGAACCCAGCTCAACACTAACAACCAGTTTATACATGTAGCTATAGCTTATAGAGCACATTTAGTGCTAAATAAACAATTATAGTATCCATGCCAAAGATACAGACAAACTGCAACAATTATAGTCTTTTCAAATGCTGTGATAACCAGTCTGGAAGAACTGGCCATGCCAGTCAGAGAGATATGCCTAACACTGGAGATGGAAATTTCAGTAAATGCTGTATGTAGTAAACAAATTGTCCTACATGTATACTGATGTAATCACAGGGCAGCCTATAATACTATGTGAAAATGAAAAAGATTATTTGTGGAACAAGTGACATTCATGAATTATTTAATTGAAATAGTCCTAACGATACTGGAGTTGGCTTTCATATATTGGAATTAAAAAAAAAAAATTGGCAAACACGGTATGCATGATGCACACTATTTCTCACCTGCCGTAAGTTCTATTTGTGTGTTGAATATCGGTGCATGTGGCGTGCACATTCACATTGTCAGAAGTGCAACAGCTGTCGGGGATGCAGTAACTCATTTTGAAAATGTCAACTGCCATTAAGAGCTGATTAAACAAGGGTGTATTGATAAAAACGCCCTTCCAGGAAAATGAATGTTCAACACCTTAGCACACTGTTTTATCACAAGACATATGGTATTAAAGAAGCATTCCACAAGGAAAAGATAAAGCACATTTTAAATTATGGCCATTAGGTGTCTAACACATGATTATTTAACATTTTGTTGAGAGGGATAGAGAGGAAACCCTCTCCCACCTCATAGACTACTCATACTGATAAAACAGCAAGGCAAGGCAAGGCTTCTAGATTATGGTAGCCCCACTCCCATGGCTAGTGATATTCAGTGTTGGGCTAGTAAATAACTACTATTGCCATGCCCGGTGGCTAGTGAAATGTTTTTGTCAAATGTAGTTAAGTCTGTTTTGTAAATATGAATGTGCTGCCCCCACCTCAAGCCCCCAATGTTAGTGTTTTAAGCTATATCTTCCTTTTTAGGTCACACGTACATCCAATTATTACTGTAATATTTAGTAAAATTGTATTAACTTAAAATAAAGTTGGGCTAGTAAATTTTTAATTGTGGCTAGTAAATTTTTGTAATCACTGATCCCATAGCTAGTGAATTTTATAAAAAATTCCATGAAACCCTGATCAAGGAAACTTTTATATGCACTAATTCCCAGCCTTTGTTGTACCAGTCATAAAGCAACCTATGTTACTTTGTGAAAATGAAGAACATGGTATGGGGAACAAGTGACATTCCTGAATTATTCATAATTTATAATGATGACAAGTACATGTATAATCTGAATGATCATTGTTTGACTACGTGGAGGTAGTGTGAATAAGATATTGCTGTTATGTTGCACTATACTATATACACGGTCTGAAAATCTTATTACATGTTTAAAATCACTTACAAAACATTGATAAAAACATTCCAAGTTATTGTATTAAAAACAGAACAGATATAACATAAATTTGTTAAGTGTCATATCGGTCGTATCTATGGTTTATTTTCATTGATTTAAAAAAACCCACCAATTTTTTGTATCAGCATCAAATTAAAGCTCTTTCTTCTCCCTATGTACATGTAATAACTAGGGATAGGTATTATGAGAATTTTTTTTATCAAATTTACTATTTAAAGTGTAAAATATGTAGATCACTTTGTGTATTATATCTTATATGTACATGAATCTCATGGAATAAACATTTTTGGTGCACTGTGATGAACATCCATAGGTTCAAAAATAAACCAACTTTCACTGACCTAGGGTGTCTAGAGTGTGAGAAACTCATCTAAATACAAACATTTAACACAAACGTCGACACTGTCACCATTGGAAAAGTAATGCTTATATCTCACCGTTTCATATTGTAAATGCAAGACAATAATGCCATGCCTTCCTTTTATCACATCTTTAAACAGTTAAGAAAATCAGTTGAATCTAAAAGATCTTAGTTTTCGATTGATGAGGAAGGAAGGATATGTTTTATTTAACGATGCACTCAACACATTTTATCTGATTAATGAGAACTCGAAATATGGAAATTAACAGGTTTATCATAATTTATTACCCCAGCAGGCTTTCATAATGGGGTAAATAAAAATCGTAATTTCTTGGTGAGAAATTATTAAATTATGCATTCATGTAACATACAATATAATTACAAACTAATGACTTTGTCGGTACTAAATATAACATGATCACAGTTTAGCAAACCTACACAATGACGTCATGTAGTTTAAAGAGTTTGCATTTACACATCTGTTTTTATTGTTAAATTTGTAATAAAATCTCATTACAGATGTTTTGAACAACAAAGAGAACCGTTTCTCTTTTTCAAATTATCTGGGAATGTGAATAACATGCAAAGCTATAGTAATACTGAGAACAGTATATAAAGTGGTTTACATCTCTTTGTACATTGTTGTTGGATAAAGAAAATTAAAGCTTTTAGAGAAAAAAAGTACATGTATTTCACTCAGGACATAAATGTGATAACTGGCAACTCATTTATTATCCTCTATATATACATGTATTATTTACCTTTGAATCATATGGGAATACAGATAATTAAAGGGACATTCCTGAGTTTGCTGCATTGTAAGATGTTTCCGAAAACTAAAATATTTCTACAATTAAACTTACATATTAAATATATTTTCTTGTTTAGAATATCAGTGTCTGTATATTCAATGTGTTTCTGGTCGTCTTAATATTTGTAAGAAGCCCAAACTGGATTTTGTCTTCAAATAAATTTGTATGTACAAAAAACAAACATTTTAGGCAATAAAATGAAATTTAACCTAGTACAAATATTAGAACGATCAGAAACATGTTTAATATACAGCCACTAATATTTTATGCAGAAAAACATATTTGATATGTAATTACCATCATTAAAAAGTCTGTTAGTCGATAACATCATAAAAAATTGCAGCAAACTCAGGAATGTCCCTTTAATACTGCACATCTACATGTATATAATATGAAGATTTCAAAATGTGATATATCCATGGATGTAATTTTGAGATTTTACTACAACATGATATAGCGTTTATCAAATGAATCACTTTTAAGCACCTGCTCAATGGGGAGTACCTGTAGATTTTGTTGACAGAAACTCTATTATCATATTGCTGAGTTGTACTAACATTAGCATATTTTCACTGGCAACTCCAAAATTTGGAAATTGGCATATATTGCATTCTGGAAATTAACATTTCATATACAGTACATGTAGCTCCCACATTTGCAATTAAAAAAAAAAAAAGTTGTTTGTTTAACACCACTGGAGCACATTGATCAATTAATCATCAGCTATTGGATGTCAAACATTTGGTAATTCTGACACAGTCATCAGAGGAAACCTGCTATATTTTTCCTAATGCAGCAAGGGATCTTTTATATTCACTTTCCCACAGACAGGAAAGCACATACCACAGCCTTTGTCCAGTTGTGGTGCACTGGTTGGTACGAGAAAACCCCCCAATCAGTTCAATGTATTCACCGAGGTGGTTCGATCCTGCGACACAAGCATCTCATGTGAGCACTCAACAGAGTGAGCTAAATCCAGCCTCCTTGCAGTTTAAAGAAAGAAAGGAATGTGTTTTAACGACGCACTCAACACATTTTATTTACGGTTATATGGCGTCGGACATATGGTTAAGGACAACACAGATTTTGAGAGGAAACCTGCTGTCGCCACTACATGAGCTACTCTTCCGATTGCCAGCAAGGGATCTTTTATTTGCGCTTCCCACAGGCAGGATAGCACAAACCATGGCCTTTGTTGAACCAGTTATGGATCACTGGTCAGTGCAAGTGGTTTACACACACCCATTGAGCCTTGCGGAGCACTCACTCAGGGTTTGGAGTTGGTATCTGGATTAAAAGTCCCATGCCTCGACTAGGATCTGAACCCAGTACCTACCAGCCTGTAGACCGATGGCCTACCACGACGCCACCAAGGCCAGTCTTTGCAGTTTAAATGCAAACAAGAGGCCTATTGGCCTCCAGGACTGCACCATATAATTTTCAATTTTGAAAGTAGTAGATAATTGATTAATATAACATCCAAATGTCGAGTTTAAGAATGATCAAATTAAAACTGTATAAAGTTTATGAAATTTGTTACCCGTTAGTTTTTGTAGACTTGCCCCGATTGTAATAACTTTTTATTATAACAGAGTTTATGAAATTTGTTATCGGTGTTAGTGTTTGGAGACTTCCCCCAATCGTAACAACTTATTATAATAAAGTTTATAAAATTTGTTATCTGTGTTAAGTGTTTGAAGACTTCTGATTGTAATAACATCTTTCAGAACTTGTCGGAATGGCTTTGTGCATCTGATAAGCTTTCAGTTATAAGTTTGTTTTGTTTAACGACACCACTAGAGCACATTGATATATTGGATGTCAAACATTTGGTAATTCTAAGTCTTAGTCCCACAGACAGGATAGCACATACCATGGCCTTTGATATACCAGTCATGGTGCATTGGCTGGAACAAGAAATAGCCCAGTGACGGACAGGGATCGTTCTTGGACCGACTGTGCATCAGGCAAGTGCTTCATAACTGGGCAACAGCCCACCCCAGCTTTTAAAAGTACACCTTAATGACAGTGGTATACATTAATACAGTTTGACCAAATATAGCAATATTTATATTATGTCAAATTGTTTAAAATTTAAATCTCAAGGAGTAAATAGACTGAACATTTTTAATTTTAAATATTTACTTAAATTTAGAAATTAAAAAAATAATTCCAAAACACAAAGTTCTCCGACCCATATTCCTTTATTTTGATTCCATTATTTGCAGACATTTCTATAGTTAAGCAGATTCAAAATGTTCATGTGTTAACAAGTATTGTGAAAGTACTGCTAAAGCAATACATATCCCCTACAGAGTCCAAGGATTCTCTTATCACCTAAATTCAAGGGCCATAACCGTGAAGAATGGGTAAATCACTGTGGAAGTCAAAACTTTATCTATAGCAGTACATGATAAATTAAAGCTATATATATACATAATTTCAGCTCAATATATTGAGGCATTGTGAAAAACAAACGGTCTATGAACCTACATGTATAGGTGGAACATGAAACCTATAATCCCCTCCAGTTTGACCGGTAGGCGATTAATAATTGTTTTTGTCACTGTCAGTTTCAGATACTCTCTCTACAACTCCATCCCATATGACAAAACATGTGAACCTACCTTCAATGGTTGTTCTGCGTATACACAAACATATTTACAAAACATTACGAGTTGACATCTCTTTATTCAGGCAGTCATATTTTACATAAAGTTTCGACCTGCAAGTACTTTTTATGCACATATATTAGCTTTACTTATATTACACAGTAATGAAGTGACTTTGTGAATCATTGTGAACCATTTCATCATGAAACAAATTGCCGTATATGACAAGGAAATAGTTCCAAGAGAACACTAGAATTAAAATCTCAGAAGCTAACGGACTGTGCTTCCAAATATAACTTGTCAATGAAAAGTCATCTCACAAGCTCACTGCAATTTTCTACAACTGTATGGTGTTGTGAATTTGGTGCTATTTTTAAACATTCAGTAAGACAGAACTGTAAAATACATGCAGTTGCCATAACTACCTCAAAATAAATGTATTGCAATCTGAACAGTGGTTTTCAATCCAGCCCTTGCAATTCACTTCAGCAATGTAGATGTAATTAAATCTCATTTAAAATCTGGTAACATCCCCATTTTGTTTTGCTGAAGCAAACTGCGAAAACATACAAACCAATATAGCGCCAGGTCAGTGTATTTAACTCAAGCAAACTATTTTAATTTTGCATCAGCATTTGATTTTCTAAGAGATGTAATTAAAGGGTCAAAAGTTCCCCAGAGAATACCTGAAGCCTCAACATAGGGGACAAGAAATAATTTTCATCAAGTAACACATACATGGAGTGGTTACAGTTATGTAATATATGAATGAAATGAAAATAGACCAAAGATTCTCAACAGACATTTTAGGGCAGATCAGTATTATGTATATTTGAAGTATAAAAATTAAATAACCTTGTTACCACTAATAAATTTTAGAACCACAGAAAACAAAAAAGAAAAACAAATACAAAGAGATAATTAAAATAGTTCCTTCTGTTGTCATTCTGCATCTTCTACGAGTACAGAGCACACAACAGAAAGCTGTGTTAACAGGAGTCGGTGGATGACACAAATCACACTAACCCGACTACAAAATGTGTTATACAGATTAGCAAGTATACTGAACTACAGTAAAGTACTCTTATAACCAACTGCAAGGGACCAGACGCATCAGTTCGTTATAGCAGTAGTTCGTTAAACACATTTGTACAAGTCAGCCGTTTTCCTTCACGAAGTCGGCCATTTTGGAATTTTAAAATTTAAACAAGGATTAGTGGATATTTTTTTTAAATTTCATTTATTATCACCAATATCAGTGCAGTTGTTTTGGATACATTGCCGTTAATGCTACTGACTGATAACACACAAATAAGATAACACCGTATCATCAGTTTGTTGTATACACACTAACTTACACTGAAATTCACAATTTTGACAAACAATTGGTTTGTTTTAACTGTTCATTCGCCATACATAGTTTGTTTTATACATTACAATTTATTAATACTATATAGGGGAGAAAACGGGACTTTACTATCAGTTTGTTCAAACTGGTAGTTTGTTGTAAGTGTGTTCGTTCTAAAAGTACATGTACTTTATTGTATATTAGCAACACACCAGTCAGACTACTGACTGTAAAAAGGATACAAGAAACAGCAATATATTTAACTGATTTTGTATAAGTGGATGTATATGTATTATGGTAGGTAATGAATAACCCCCAAACTGTATATATGGGTTACGGCTATTGTGTGTTTTATAGCAACCTCACACATACAATAGCAGTAATAACTAAAATTGGGTGGTGCGTTTTCAATGGAGTTTAGTACATATTCCAAAAACACATATGTACACAGAAAATCACCACTGTATTGCTAAGATGAAATATAAAATGAAGAGCTGGGCAGTATTCAAATTTCAGGTTCGGTATCGGTATTTGTTAGGTGATAACCTCGGTATTGGTACAGTATTGACACCATACTAATACTGATATCGAGCTGTATTTTTGGTGTACTCGACTTTAAATGCATGCCCAAGTTAATTTCATACTTTTTGTTGATAGAAAGTGCATGTACATGTTTTTCTGTCGATTCTGTGGAAGAATGTTGTCCATCTTTTGAGCCATTTCGTTAAATGACGTGAAACATTTTTCAATACCGAATTTACACTCAATTATTTATGGAGTAAAAACAGATGCATGTCTGACTTTTAGTACTATTTGACACAGATTATTTGTACAAACATTATTGTCTATTATATTAATATACTTTTATTTAGTATTCATTTGTTATGCAGTAAACACTAGAGACTAAAACAAGTACAGATTACAATAAAAATTAAAAGTGTGATTTCTGGGGGGGGGGGGGGGGGGGGGGGGGGGGGGGGGGGGGGCGCAAAAATGAGGGTTGCTAATAAAATATTTCTTTAATTCTCTTAAATACCACCAGACACCTCATTTTCTTGCATGTAGATCAAATGTAAAGTATCACAATTTCTGTATGTGTACTGTTAATTAAGGGCTTAAATTTACCGGTGGCACCGACTGTTAATTACGGGCTTAAACTTACCGGTGGCACCAACATAACTTGCTGTAGCTCTAACTGCATTATGAACTGCTGTACATTAGGGCTTTACCAATGACAGATGTTTGCCAATGCAGCGATCATTTTTGGTTCTTAATTTCGTATTTATTTCTTGTAAAAGGTATTAGTTTAAAATTGCTGTATGTGAACATATTGCCTATGGCAGAAACCTTTCAAAATTGCCACGAGTAAGAAATTCTAATGTTTGTGCCTGGACAAAATTTAACATAACCATTAGCAGGTTGGGCAACAATAAAAGACCGTAACCTGTTGGTTATGATAGGTTAAGCTCTGTGTGGTTATTGTTATGGTTATAGAACAGTTTCTCATTCAACAGTGAATTGCAGGCATTCATTTCGGTGAACAAATATAATTTTAATAAAGATTTCAACATTAAAAAAAAAATCAATAAAGATTCTTTACCCAAATGTAGGATAACATTGCTCCGTTATATTCTTGAACTGAAACAACCACATAAACATCAAGTTTAGTTTTTATAAAGGGAATGTAAATATTATTTAGCACCCAAGACATATTTGTAACGAATAATGCTAGAACAGCTATTGTTTCTACAAGCAGTGACATCACTAACAAATATTTCTCATCTTACGAAATGCAGACTACACAAAAGACAATAAGTAAATCACAAGTCACATATAGATCTGCAATTGAAAACAGAATATCAGAGGACAATCAGTGGACACAAAAAAACGGTTTTTGTTCTCATTACATAGCAAATTACTTCACGCCAAATGAATGGTTTTAAACAAAGATTGTGGATATAATTTAAACAATGAAAATAAAAAATGTTTTCATTATTCAAATTACGCATAACTCTGTGTGCAAAAGGAAAATGGTTGTTGGTATTTTTAATCACCACAACCAACAGGTCACCTGACTGACCATTCACATGTTATATTTAACCCTGATTATCACCACTGAGTCCCGATCTGGACAAAACAATCTGAAAGGGCAAGCATGGACAAACTTAACAATCAGCTTCTACCAAACCTATCAGAGTTACTGCCCTTTACATCATTTTCAGGTAATAAATTATTTTTAAATAAGTCTTCAAATAGATCTAGCAACGAAAGATGAAAAGACGGTAAATTATCTACATGCTACATAAATATTAGTCAAACTACCTCATCCATCTCGTAGGGGCTTATTTTTATTTCATCTAACTACAAAAACCTAGGAACAATTTATACATTGGCCAGTACGACATTTCAATGGAAGTCAAAAATAACATTTCTAACCAAACCAGAATTCCCGAATAAACTTCAACCAAACAGTAATCTTCATTTTTAGCACACTGTCATTCAAACTCTTGTATTAACTTCACAGTCTTTATTTAAAACACAGTTCTGAACACTTGTAACTTGTTATCTGTAGAATTTGCACATTTTTCTATATGAAATCTTTAACACAGAGAAATGACATAATTCTTTCTTATATACACATACTAGAATTGATCAGCAGACTGTGTTATTAGAGTTGTTATAAACTGCAGCAGAAGCTTCATGCAGATAACCTTGGGATACAAAAATATGATTTTGTAAGAAACACGACAAGTTATTCTATACAAGTTTTCATTAGCTCCTATCACAAAGTGTAAACATTAGCAGGTCTACACTAGTTCATTCCTTTGGTCCACGGGATTTCATCAAATTCTTCAGTTCATTAGCCAGAGCAGCCTGGTTTGTCTTGTCAGCAAGAGGGGTAATCGACCGCAGGCCATTCACAATGTCTTTAGTTTTCCCAAAATACACAATATTCATTGTGCTTCTGATCTTGTTCTCCATTTCCTGAACAAAGTAAACAAAAAATAAAAATAAATGTGTGTGTGTCTATTAGTGGTGTTCCGATGATAGATTATAATCGAACATTGATCAGTTGGGGCTCTAGCGATGATCAATTTTGAAATTTATAATTGATTGTTGTGGAAAATATTAACCACAGTAAATATTTCCTTGCTCGTTGTCAGAATTTGTATTCATCAAATCCAGTATTTGATGGCTATTATTGTGTATGTTTCTTGATTACTAACTTTTTGAGGCTACGTCGCTATGTACAGGCAGATCCGTGTTTTCATTGACATTTATTTATTTTCGCATTTGACAAAGAATAAAACAAATACTGAGATTTTTTTTATTAAATGTTTTTTTAAATATCTGTTACAATAAAAAATTCTTATCATTCATTCACAATTGGGACTAAGAAAATATAAATTATTAGGCCTATCTAAGTACGAAACAGAAAGTAGCTTGATTTAAAGAGCGGTGGTGCAACCAAAAATGGTGGCAGCGACTAAATCAAAATGTCGAGCCGAATAAAATTGAAAAGCGGATAAGCTGTCCATGGATGATTCGTCTACTAAAATAAGTTATGAACTACCTTATACTCCTCGTGAGTACCCAACCCCAACCATATGTGCAAATATCATAGCTTTTAAACAGAGATACAAATCGTAGGTAACAGCAGTCTGATCAGTTGATATTACCTCTCTGCCTCCTTTGTCGCTGCGTGCTTGTTACTAACTTACAAGCACGGCGGCAATTGCATCGACCTCGGAGTAAAAGAGTCACAAAGAGTCATTTTTAAAGGTTCAAGCAGTCACTAACACAAAGTAAAATAAAAGTGTATGATTATTGTCATTTTTTATTTTACCTACATGTGAACACAACCCTAAATCCCAGCATATTTTATGTCTGAAGTACAGTTATTTTTACTTTAATTAATTTCCTATGTTTTCCCTTGCATTTTGTTTCAGTTGTATAACAAATTACTTAAACAAAGTATCACTATAGAAGGAAGGAAATGATTTATTTAACGACGCACTCAACACATTTAATTACGGTTATATGGCGTTGGATATCACTATAGAATGCTTGAATGTAACTTTTCAGTTGCGTATGCATATAGACCTATATTGAAAAAACTAATCTGTTCTGCTATTTGAACTCTACACTTATGTTTTTGCTATACTGTTCCCCAAAATATTTTACAAATCTGCAACAAAATTCACATCTCATATAACAGATATTTGTTGGGGAAATGTAAGAACATTTAAAAGTAAAAATTACTACTTCAGACATTTTAGATGATGATGATGATGAATATATGAACATGTATATATTTTAAAAATAGGTGCATAGTTCCGAATTTGTCCGATCCTCTCCAAGTTCCTACACATTCTAACCGATTGTATAATCGAAAGTCGATTGATTAGTGCTAACTGATTACAACCGATGATCGATGATGAAACTGCAACCGATTGACAACACTAGTGTGTGTATATATATATATATATATAATATATATATATATACTATAATATATATATATATATATATATATATATATATATCAGGGCTCACCTGGTTCATTGCCAAATTGCTAATTTTTATGCAAAGTGGATACAACATTTAGTAGTTGGCTAATACAACTTTGTATAAATTAACCCTTTCTAAATCATGATCAAGGAAATATTAAACATATTATTTTTTTTTAGCTAAAACTAAATTCTTTCCAGTACGAGTCCTGATGTATGTTAAAGTTACTACATAAACTTACTGCACTTTCAATGATAGAACACCAGCCGGCGGTCCACAGAGCAATTACACAAGGCGTTATCTGCTGGCAATCAAAACTGAAAGTGTGCAATAACCATGCATACCACAAGTAACTTAATGAGGTAACCGACTTGTACCATGCCCCTAAATGACATTGCATGATGTGAAAAGGAAGTTTGGCTCAGTCCTCTTATAAACAGCCTCCGAGCATATGGTACCTTCCCAGATCCTTTTATTTGATCATTGTGAAAAAAGTGAAGTAATGTTGAGAGAAAAACCTTGGAAATACATGTAACAGCAGTGCAAGTTTACTGAATTCTGTGTTCTTTCACAATTGTACTGTTCAAGCTATTGGGATATTTTTCCCTTCTTTTGATTTCTGCTGTTTTTGTTTTGAGTGTTTGTTTATTTCCTCTCCCAAGACCCAAACCCTATTTTAAAAACATTATTTCCAATTATTATTATCTATGTACTACAATTTTATATATTTTCAAGGAAAAACGTTCCTGTGCATGTATTGCACAAGGTAATTCAACCGTACTGAAGAAAAAATCATATTGTTTTTAATAATTCCTTATTAGTTATTGGTAAACATTATGAGACGACTTGCACAATTATGGTTGTCACAAATTTCAACCATTTACAAACGTTACAGCTGGTTTGAGACCATTTTATTTGGTACACAGGAACATTTTTACCATGAGTATATATATATATATATTTGTCAACCTTTATTCAATATGTATCATAAAAAATTAAATCCATGATGATTTATATACAATAAATGATTCAGAGCTTTAAAAAATAAATGCTTTTCGACCAAATGTTTGTTAAATATTAATTAATTTATATACAATTAAGTGATGTCCACTAAAGCCATGATCACTGACAAATGACATGCAACTAAACATCTGTGACCATTGTTGTCGAAAGAAAAGACTGGGTGAGGTTACATAGTCTACAGGTTACAAAGTGGAATTCATCACACAGCAACTTACCTCTACTAGCTTGCCAATGTTAACAATATGTGGTGCAGAGTCTGATATTGCCGAGTCTTGTTCAACCTGTGAAAATAAACAACACATACATATATTACACAATGGCAAAACATCAAAATAAACCTAACTGTGTATGAATTCCTGAGGACATTCTCAAAGTTTCTGAAACTGGTTAAAAACTTAAGTAATTATCATAAAAAACAATCCACTGCAGTCCTTGGCTTTTGAAAAACCATGGCGAGCGTAAAATTGCAGTCATCAAAATGCTAAGGCGAGTGAAAACTAAGCATTATTAATTTATGAAGTAATTGGTACATGTAAATGTAGAGACATACATGTACGTTGCAAAAATGAACCAATAAACCAATATTGTTTGCTTCTAATTTTATGTTCTTTGGTTCATTAGTGTAGTCTGACTTCTTTTCCCTTTCAGGAATGGAGTTTATAAAACATTTCAGGAGCAGTGCTATAGAAATATAATTATGACATACACTGATGCAGACAATTTGATTTTTAATTACAATAGGTATTATTCAGATAATTTGATGCACACAATTATAGATACCTTTTCAGTGTTAGATGGTTTGATGAACATGCAGCTAAATGTGTAAACATCAATGTGTCTTAAATTTCATTATTATGTACAACGAACATGATTAGGATAGTTGGAATGGGAAAAACCCACTGATTCTGAGGATGTGGTTCAATTAGAACTATGACCCAAGCATCTCAGGTGTGCACTACCAACTGAATTGGATCCCTTATATTATTTTATTTTTTTAAATAATTTGTTAAATGTAGGCCTATAATTAATTCAAACGATAGTGTTGGTTGAGGCATTGACATTTATGTGGCATTTTTAATCTAACAATTACGCAACCAACATTATGTAACACGTCATTTGACCTACCACTACCAGTTACGAACAGCGTTCAGAGGCAGATCTATTTGGGGGGGGGGGGGGGGGGGGGGGGGGGAGAGAATAAATTTTTTGAAAGTTATAATTTTATTTTATATAAATTATTTTACCCCTCCAAACCTCACCCAAAGTTCCCTTGGCTTTCCGTCACATGTCATTGGGGCCCCCCGAAATGGATTTTCTGGATATGCAACTGGCATTATGTTATTGATCTAGAACGGTCCTAATGTTGTTGATAAAAAAAAATATGCAAACTCCTACAAAATCTGTCATTACAAAGAATTTAATTCCAAATGTAGGATGCCATAATAAACATAATTAATCTAAAAAAACATAATTTTAGACACACGTCATAAATGCGTAACAAGTTGTCAAGTAGACCAGCATGTATGTGCAGCCAGAGTTCCAAGAGTAAATATAATCTGACCCCAATAGCTTTGATTGGTCAATATGCTACAGAGTACTGCGCATCAAATCATGTCCCAGTCACACGGTCTGTGACTTTCTAACAAACGTATTGATACAATAAAAAATTAAATAGTCAGCTATGATCATTGATTACTGTTACTACATGTATATAAATAACAGATGTACATTCATTAACCTCATTTGTTTTATTTTGGTAAGTGACACCTAGGCCTATTCCTACATACATGTACCTATTATCATTTCTTTTCCTTTTTTATTATTCCGTCTACTTTTGAATTTTCTTCGTCTAAATTTCATTTTTTTTTTTTTAAAGTAGAAAGTTACACGCTTGCCATTTTCAGAACCTCATGTAAGCTTTGTAGGCTAAGTGTTATGAACTAATCGACACAAATTTACCAACTTTGCTGCTTTCCATAACATGTTCATTTGTGTAGGCTACAGAAGCTACTATTTAATTCAATTCCTTTTTTTCAAATGAGTTAGCCGTATCAGATGTTGTGATCTATTACCTTACAAAAATGGACCGTTTCTAATTAAAATAAATTTAATAGGCAAACGAGTTTTGATCGGATTGGTACGTCTTTGAAGATGTCTATTAAACCAGTGTTTTCCAATTTGTATAGCAAAGATAAGTACCAGCCATATATTAAAACCTTGCATAGACGTTCACGTCACATTCTTTATTTTTCTGGTTATATTAAATGGGTCTTTCTATCAGCTACATAGAGTAAATAGTGGCAATCAATATACAACATTATTTTATGTGTGCTGTCTGTTAAGTGTAACATGCATTATTTTTTACACTCGCCAGATTGAAATTACTTGCGCTGTACGAGCGTGATTGCACTTGCGCACCTTAAAAAGACTAGGTCTGCCACTGTGTGCACTGTAGCTGATAAAACAAGGTTCAAATCAACAACATTAACAGGTGTAAGCTGTTATTCACCAAACACAAACTGAAGAATAGTAACAATAATTAAACATCATTTCCTTGTTTACTTGTCCAAGTCAGCATCATTTAACTGTTTACCTGTCTAAATAAATATCATTCTACCGGTCTAAATATCCCTTGTTTACCTGCTCAAACCCAAATCATTCCCTTGTTTACCTATTCAAACCACATCATTCCTTTGTTTACCGATTCAAACCCACATCATTCCCTTGTTTACCTGTTCAAACCCACATTATCCTTTGTTTACCTGTTCAAACCACATCAATCCCTTGTTTATCTGTTCAAACCCACATCATTCCCTTGTTTACCTGTTCAAACCCACAACATTCCCTTATATACCTGTTAAAACCTACATCATTCCCTTGTTTACCTGTTCAAACACCATTCCCCTGTTTACCTGTTCAAATGAACACCATTCCCCTGTTTACCTGTTCAAATGAACACCATTCCCCTGTTTACCTGTTCAAATGAACACCATTGCCGCGTTTACCTGTCTAGTTAGACTGCCACCAAGGTTCATGGTCCCAGATGACTCTTTGCTGGTTTGCAGCCACAGCATTACCGTCGAGGTCAGCTTGTAGTGAGCACTCTTCTTACTGGGCTTCTCCTGCAGGGCAAGCAACAAACCATTCAGTCTTGGCATGTAGGTAACAATAATCTCTTACCAACATCACTTTTGTTGATTACTACAATTAATAAACATGTCAGTCTCAACAAGCACATGTAGATAACCATAATCTCTTATCAACATCACCTTTCGTACATCAAAGGCTGTGATATGTAGTCCTGAAAATGGAAAAATGCACATACAATGATATATTGCTGTATACTGATAGAAGCAGCCTGTGTGATTTCTTCTTTCACTCTAGACTAGGTAGGAATTGTTTTATTTAACGACACTCAACACATTTTATTTACGGTTATATGGCATCAGACATCTGGTTAAGGACCCCCCAGTTATATAGAGAGAGGAAACCTGCTGTCGCCACTTCATGGCCAACTCTTTTTGATTAGCAGCAAGGGATCTTTTATATGCACCATCCCACAGACAGGATAGTACATACCACGGCCTTTGTTACACCAGTGATGGCGCAACAGCTGGAACAAGAAATAGCCCAATGGGGCCACCGACGGGGATCGATCCTAAACTGACCGCACTTTACCACTGGGCTACGTCCCACCCCAAATCTAGACAAAGTGTCAAAATATGTTAGCACCATACATTTTACTTCAGTGTTCTCCAACTTTTATGCGACCAGGTTGGTGGACATGTGAGGCCCAAGGCCTCACAAACGAGTGAACGAAGTCCACGAGGGGGGTTCGCCCCCCTCTCGCACCGAAACATTTTGTAAATCTTAAGTCACAAAAGGTGCTTCTTTTCTGACATTTAATAGTTGATTTAAATAAAGTTAACCATAATCTATCTCATGATCTGCCGCACCGGCACCGGTCACGCTGAAGTAGTAGGGCCTAGATGATCATAGGCCTAAATGTGTGCGGCCAGTGGGCTAATCTCACCCTGAAAATTTTGAAAATAAAAGCTCATATAGATGCGATTTCCTGGCATCTGGGGATAGTATTTTGCCGTCTTTCATTGCATAAAATAATATTTTCGATTTATGGTTTTCAACATGCCAACAGCCAGCAATAGACAATTCCCCTGCATGAAATTTGCCCGGACCCTTGTCAGTTACTCGCAAGGACTAAGATTTACTAAAAATCATAATATGCAAATTGCCAATGATGAAGTGACGGGCGGCTGTCTGTCAAAAATTACCGCTCGCTGATTGGATTAGAGGAGCCAAGCTGTTGAGAGGCAATCTACGTTGCACCGCTGAGATTGTGCCGCTTGTATTAACGACTCCCGCTTTATCAGTGCTGGATATTGGGGGAGGCCAGGTTTTAATTTTGTTCGACACGTGGACATTTTGATGGGCGTTCATCGTTGTTCTTAGAGCGGTTGGCGAGGAGCGAATTCCAAAACACTTTGTTTTAGGGGACACATGGACAAGGGGGTGGGGGACTGCGAAATAATATGTTTTAGGCGGATGGCGAGGGGGGGGGGGAAGGGGGGGGGGGGTATTGGCGGGGGGGGGGGGGGGGGGGGGGGGGGGGGGGGGGGGGGGGGGGGGGGAGGCGGGGGCGAAAAGGGGGGGGGGGGGGGGGGCGGGGGGGATATTATTCAGGGGGGGGGGGGGGGGGGGGGGGGGGGGGGGGGGGGGGGGGGGGGGGGGGTGGGGGGGGGGGGGGGGGGGGGGGGGGTGGGGGGGGGGGGGGGGGGGGGGGGGGGGGGGGGGGGGGGGGGGGGCCAAGTAAGAAAAAAAGGGGTGGGGGGGGGGGGGGGGGGGGGGGGGGGGGGGGGGGGGGGGGGGGGGGGGGGGGGGGGGGGGGGGGGTGGGGGGGGGGGGGGGGGGGGGGGGGGGGGGGGGGGGGGGGGGGGGGGGGGGGGGGGGGGGGGGGGGGGGGGGGGGGGGGGGGGGGGGGGGGGGGGGGGGGGGGGGGGGGGGGGGGGGGGGGGGGGGGGGGGGGGGGGGGGGGGGGGGGGGGGGGGGGGGGGGGGGGGGGGGGGGGGGGGTGGGGGGGGGGGGGGGGGGGGTGGGGGGGGGGGGGGGGGGGGGGGGGGGGGGGGGGGGGGGGGGGGGGGGGGGGGGGGGGGGGTGGGGGGGGGGGGGGGGGGGGGGGGGGGGGGGGGGGGGGGGGGGGGGGGGGGGGGGGGGGGGGGGGGGGGGGGGGGGGGGGGGGGGGGGGGGGGGGGGGGGGGGGGGGGGGGGGGGGGGGGGGGGGGGGGGGGGGGGGGGGGTGGGGGGGGGGGGGGGGGGGGGGGGGGGGGGGGGGGGGGGGGGTGGGGGGGGGGGGGGGGGGGGGGGGGGGGGGGGTGGGGGGGGGGGGGGGGGGGGGGGAGGGGGGGGGGGGGGGGGGGGGGGGGGGGGGGGGGGGGGGGGGGGGGGGGGGGGGGGGGGGCGGGGGGGGGGGGGGGGGGGGGGGGGGGGGGGGGGGGGGGGCGGGGGGGGGGGGGGGAAACTATTTCACCAACTTATTTATGTATTTATATGAATTTATTTACAGCATATATTATTAATATTGTACAGGACTAGTAGTGGTAGTCCACATGGATGGAAACTACTAGGCCTAGTGCCTGCTTCAGGCTATTGCCGGTAAGGTCAGAGTCAGCTGGCGATTGGCAATGTTTCTCCACAGCCTGGCGACTTCCTGGAGTTGCTTTTCCGATAGTTTTTCTGGCCCCTCTATGGCAACGAACATTAAAGCGTTCAACACCTTATCGGAAAGTCTGTTGCGTAGCCTCGTTTTAGCACACTAAAACCCCTCTCGCAATCTGAAAATAGAACATCACTTTCGCTAGAAATTGGCACCTGATGGATGACAACGAGGGGGGTAAATAGTAGGTCATAACTCTATATTATACCTTATTTGTCAAATATGTATGATATGTAGGCCTACATCATAACATTAAGATGAAATAAGTTATTCTAATTCCAATGCATAATCTATCTGCCGACAGGCGCCAGCCATGCTGAAGTCCTGCTAGATTATCATAATTTATGCGGCAGTGGGCCAGTCCCTGTACCCAGTGCTATAAAGATAGATCGCGATTCGTGTGCACAGTTACCTGACGCTGTGAAGAAACACGCCTATAGTACAGAGCCTGGCCGGCTGATTGAATTTGATGAATCATGCCGTTGTCTAATTATAGGTTGTGCGCGAATCAACGTATGCGCTGGGGATTCCCTGCATCCACTATTCCACGTGCCGTTTTGTAGTACATGGCATACAACATAGTATATAATTATCGGTGTTCGGTGGCAAGGTTTTCCTACCACAGGATACTTCGTCGATCGTGTCGCAGTGTAGTGTCGGTGACAATGTTTAGTGGAAATTGACGGCAAGTAATTAAATGAAAAAGTAATATTGATTAAAATGGATGCTCAGTCAGGCCGACCTTCTACTTTGGTTAAGAAATATAAGCATTATTCAACTTACCGGCGGTAGACACAGGGACAACCATGGCGGCAGTCGCAATCTTGTCATAGCGGATTGATTTTCGACCTGGCGGCATTTTTTATCAGCTTGGCGGACCCGTCTGCAAAAATCTTCAGCTTGGCGGGTGTACAAGCCGCTTACTGGGGTTGGAGAACACTGTTACTTTGTTTTTCAATAATACAAAAAATGTTATGCAAAAAAACTATTAAGTTATGCAAATTATGAAGTGTTATAAAAAGGTTTATTTACCCAGTTTAGCAGGTTAATTTTTTTTAAGTGAGGAGCTTTCTTGTGTGTATGGGTTTTATTGCTAGCAATTTATTTCTCATTCCAACAGTCCTCCACAACTGGTGTAACAAAGGCCGGTGTACATGTTCTATTCTGTCTGCAGAATGCTGCATATAAAAGATCCTTTGTACATGTTCTATCCTGTCTGCAGGATGCTGCATATAAAAGATCCTTTGTATATGTTCTATCCTGTCAGCAGGATGCTGCATATAAAAGATCCTTTGTATATGTTCTATCCTGTCTGCAGGATGCTGCACATAAAAGATCCTTTGCTGCTAATGAGAAAGTTCCAAGTTAAGTTCTTTATTGCTTTCAGTTACACAACTTATAATGTTTATAATAAAAAGAGCAAATTATAATAAATACATATAAATTTACAACATTTAATAAAGGTGGGGAGCGCTTTAACACTATCCACAAATACATTTGAGCATGAAAAAACAATACATGGCTAAAATAAACCATACTTATATGCATGAAAAATAATTATTATAAAGAAAGAGTTGCACTTTGTGTGGTGGCTGCAGGTTTCCTCTCTCATTATCTGTGTGGTTCTTAACCATATGTCTGACATCACATATAACCGTAATTAAAAAGTAAACTGTCTATCAAGTAAAATTAGTCTAAGCTGTCAACTATTGGATTTTCGTTTGGTGTTCAGTTACTTCATGTTCTACACTGAGAGCTCACTAATCTGATCCGCTTTGTGTTCACTGTCTAGATTAGTAAGTTATAGCCTAATCTAGTTGTCTCCCTTGCAGCACAAATGCACATACATTTTGCTAACATTACATAATAAACTATCATTAATTAACCACTGGTTCAAAAATTCCTTCTTATGTTACTATTTAGTTTATGATTAACCTTCTCACTTCTGCAGGCGAGATATCTCGCTCAATGTCAAGCAAAAAACATCTGGAAAACATGTGGGACAGATGGATAGACGGAGATGAAACTTAATAAACCGGTTGGACTGGTAAAGGACTGATAATGCCAGGTCTAATACTATTAACCTGTATCCTAACCGGACACGGGCGATTATTTTAGAAATCATTGATGTCAATCGCCATATCCTAACCACATGCGTACGACGCAACCGATTTATCTGTCATGCCTTACACGTGCGGTTAGGATACAGCAAATTAAATCAATATTTTTATAATAATGGCTCGTGTCCGGTTAGCATACAGCTTTAGTGTTGACAAACACATGGAGACCACAATACCTGTACTTCAACCACGTGGATAGAATCCCAGCAACCTTTTATCTTCTTGGAACTATCTCCTGCCTTTTTAATTAAAATAACACCAGCAAAGCCATGATCCAAATCCCATAGATATACAGATGATACTCCGCCTTCAAAATACCTTTCAAATAACAAACAAACAAAGATTAATAAGAAGACAAAGTCGTTAATATATTTCACCCCCTGCTAATATATATGACAAAGTGTATAGACGCAGAGAAAATTTAATTATATGTATGTCAATAGACTTTTTTTTAGGGTAGAATTTAATTAAGTTCTGGCTCTCTGTGTTTATAAATGTTTTAGAGTTAAAGACTTTAATGCCAGGTCAAGGCCATACAAATTGCACATGTACAGGTCATTAATTAGAGATTTGAGTCTTTGACTCTAAACTTTTATAACCGTGTATCTACAAATGAAAGATTGAAAAAGAAATTAATAATGATGATAGTAACAATAATAATAATAAAAGTAATAATGATAATAGTACACGTGCCTATATGTCATGGCCACATATTAATAGCCACTACTTTTCTTTTGTACATACCCAGTGTTCGAGATTAAAAGTTTTGGGCAGTATCCCAGTTGGATACTAACAATTCAAAATCTGGTATCCCACCTGAAAATTTAGTATCCCACTTAAATGAAATTCATAAATAACATCACAACAAACTTGGACAATACCGTTCTCGTTCCCAGTCTATTGCTACACCGCAATCGAAATCACGGAATTCGTGAAATTCGCAATCAAACGGAATTGGCAAAAAGATTTGCTGCATCTATTTTTGTGTAATACTGACATAAATTAATATTTAGCAGTAATCAGTAAGTGTTTCTGACATTATTAATGATAAACATACCAGCATCAATTTTCTGCAGATGTGGAATCAATATCTCAAATAAAATTTGAAGGGAGGAAACGTCCAACAAAAACAATAGCGACTTAGCGGTTCCCAGCATTAGACTGGGTACGAGTTGGGGGAGATATTGTTACGGCATAGCATTAGACTGAGTAAGAGCTCAAAAATATTGTTACTTAACTTCACCAGTAAATGACGACTTTCACTGTTTCAGCAAAAAATCAAAATGCAAGATTGAATAACCCAAGAACCTTATGTGGTATCCCGGTGGGATACTGGGTTCTTGAAGTCTGGTATCCAAAATTAAATTCTGGTATCCCCGGGATACCGTTAATCTCGAACACTGCATACCTATATCACATTTACAAAGGTAAACATTTTGGAAAATTAAAAAACAGTAAAAAACGTTTTACAAATACATGTATGTGAAACAAAAAAAATCTACTTTTGTTTGTGTTTCTTTGGCTCAGTTGCAGGTTGTTCATTTATCTTTGATATAAAAGAGTATTCCTTCCTTATATCTCTGATAGGAAAGGACGTAGCCCAGTGGTAAAGTGCTTACTTGATGCTTGGTCAGTTTAGGATCGATCCTTGTTGGTGGACCCATTGCAGAGTATGACAAATATTTTGAAACGTCACTAGCCACAGGGCTAGTGGCTTTGTAAAAACCACTAGCCCACCAAGATAAAGCACTAGCCCAAATTCTGGATCAATTATAACTGGATTTTTATATAATTTTTGTAACATTACACAAGTATAAAGGTAAAATAAGACAAACACTTAAATCATGTTGTAACTTTCAGTTTTTTGTCGTGTCGTACATTTGGTCTTTTGTCAAGTGTGATCCATCGTCATTGTCCCTTTTTCCTCCCACCCGGGGAAAAATAATTGAGCAAATTCATGGTTGGTATCTAAACCCACTATTAAAATAATTAAATTTAAATGAGGGTACGACAGCATGACACACGGTAATAGATGGTTAGGTGTATTTGGTAGTGGGTTATACATTTACTAAATGATTTAGGGCCTACTATTTATGTCGCCAGGAACACTGTGTAACAGTGATGCCAATTGCTCAAATACGGGGCATCATCCCCTGTCAGACCGATATCAAAAGAATATAACGGCGACATCTAATCCGTTGTTTAAATGATGAACAAAAAAGGTACTATCTTGTATCGGTAGCTGTAACACATTATCCAAACCGCTACACGTAATAGGCCAAGCTGAGTCGTTGCATGTGCGGTTACCATTAAAGTAAATTGTTTTCCTGATTGCCGATAACCACATGTAAGCGAAGTGTTAAATTAGAAAACATTAGGTAAATAAAACAAACACTGAAATTCAAAGCATGACTGGGGTTTACTTGACTGAGATTAACCTGTTATCGCAATTGGTGATTTCCAAGTTCTTGGCCTAAAACATATGTGTGAGATTAACCAACATGTGACGTGTCCAACCAATCAAAACACGCGTGTCATTAGACTTATTTCCTGTGCCAGAAACTTGAAAGGGAAAAATAAACAATGCATGCTGTAACTGTGACGATGTAGAGATAGCATGTTACTGCAGTTTGCAGACCTAGTTCAAGTGGATTATTATTATATACTGACTGCGTTGTTGCTATTATTCGATGACAAACGTCACAATCAAATGTATTAAACGAAATTTCAGCCGAGAGAAAAAGAAAAAAGAAGAGAAAAAAACCCACGAGCGATAAGGATGGTGGGGACCACTAGCCCTGTGGGCTAATGGTTTTACGTTTCTCACTAGCCCGAACTTAAAAACCACTAGCCACGAGCGTCGGGCTAGCGGATTTGTCGAACTCTGCATTGGAGTATTTTTCATTCCAGCCAGTGCACCACGACTGGTATATCAATGGCCATGGTATGTGTTATCCTGTCTGTGGGATGGTGCATATAAAATATCCCTTGCTATTAATGGAAAAAGTGAAGCTTGTTTCCTGAGTATATGTCAAAATTACCAAATATTTGACATCCAACAGCCGATGATTAAAAAAATAATGTGCTCTTGTGGTGTTGTTAAAAAACCCAAACTTTTTCTTACATCTCTCTAAACTGATCAAAGGCGTTGTTAGCGTCAATTTCCAGTTTACGTAGCTTGTCCGATGGCATCGTTCCATCATCTAGAGGTGGATCATAGGTATTGCTCCACGGAGATCTGACAAAACACAGAGATACAAACATTATACAGAGATCACAGAGTTACAAACATTATTATACAGAGATCACAGAGTTACAAACATTATTATATATATATATATATATATATATATATATAAAAAAAAGAAATTCAGTATAAATAAAAAGAATTCTTTACAAATTACCATTAAATTATGATGATCAAATCTCATTTTTAATACAGGGGTGAAAACAAAATGCTAGAATAGCCGAGGTATACAGCTTGACTTGCATTGTCTCTGAAGTAAAAGCAAATAATGCAATACAAAGAGAATAAAGGTAGAACTGCGCGTGCTTTAGTATATAAACCTAGTCTCAGTGTGGCAGTCCTCTTTGTGGCCATGCAAGAAGGGGTACAATCTCCAGTATCGGATTTACTAGGGAATGGATGAAGCATGCACACCTGTGCATTTAATTTGGATATTGTAAATGCTACAGTAGTAGGCTACTAATAAAATAAATATCAAAAGAAAAATAAAGCTGTAAAAAAAAACCATTTTACCAAAATATACAATGTACTTTTGTTATTATATTACATAGCATAACGGTGTACTTATTGTTTATTACAGTAATATTTGGACAGTTATGTCATTATGTAAGTCTTGGTGTTAAGACTTTAGATCCGATATGTTCTTATTTAATGCAAATTGCTTAAAATTAAAACAATATCGACAACGACAACCAGTTAACGAACCTTTGGAATAAGCCCTGGGCCCCGTTCCACGAAGCTATCTTAGCACTACTATCGCTGTAAATACCTACCATCGCGACCCTAACTTTTTTCTATGATCGCCAGTCCGTTCCACAATGCAGCATAGCTTACTATCATCGTAAATTACTGTGAAAATTTACAATAGGTACGAGGCAGTTGTAAGCCACTAACGTAGATGTCAAATGGCAGTTAGATGGTTTGATAATTTTCTAAGAAAGATACTAACTTATTGTGTAAAAATAGATCTAATACATACCAAATATGTTTTATGAAACTCGGCATTCCATAAAAAAACATTCTAGGCCATACGACCTTCACACGAAAATACGGGAGATAACTCTCATGTCTTATGCATTCGACAATGTTCGCTTAGCACACAAACTAACAAAGTTACTTCATGGATGTCAGATACCAATGAATACATACAAGATGTTTAACTAATTCACACTTATTTGCAAAGAATATATTAATCATTAAAGGGGCACTTACGACTACCATAAGGTTGCTTTGTGGAATAAACTTGACTTATAGGGTGAGAGAAATGGAGTTAAATGCAAAACTTTAATGTTGAGCAAAATTTTATATATTTTAATTAAAAAGGTTTATTCTAATTCACTCTGCATATAAAGTGAAATTTGATTCGCTAATCAAATCAGTGGCCCTACAATAGTGTGATTTACCTGTACGAGTCCCCATCTCGGTTGTAGTCACACAGGAGATAGTCTTTTCCACTGTTTTTATCTCGCGCTATCTTCAAGGGCTGGTCGACAGATGACAACAAGTCTTCGCACAGAGCAGGTACCTGAAGCGATAAACCGTACCAAGTGTGTTGTACTAAACAAGCTTTACATTACATTACTATGGAATTGTGGGGAAATTGTTTACAATTAATGTTATATTGACTTAAGAGCAATTAAAACCATTACTAACTATGTTACTTTGGGGACACATTCATAATATGGAAAATGTGTTTTTATTTCTTAAAGGAAACATGACACGAGACCATATTATAGCTCATTTTAAAAGAAAAATGATATAAAAATAATATACAAATAACTTTATAACAATAAAATACGTGTATAGTTAACTTAAAATGAAGAAATTACGCTAACCAGTATCAAAGTACGATTTATGCATATTTCTTCGTGAGCGTTCGGAAAAAAAGGGAAGTGACGTCAGAGCCGCTGTACTCTTCCATTGTTGTTAACTGTTTATATATGGAGTAAGGGGCTTACGATCTTTTCAGTCCAACAGTGCCGTACAGCGCGGCCTTCGGGTGTAAAAATAAACAGTTTAAACGATCGGCATTGTCTTTTTATGGTTTTCCAAAGGATTGTATCCGAAGAAAGACGCGTGTATTTTATCGCAAAAGAAAAGATTGGACACCAACACCGCATAGTACTTTGGTGTCCGCCTAATTACAGCCCGGAGCCCGAACGTTACCCGGAGACAAACACAGTACTCGGTTGCGAATGCCGAGGTGTACATTGTACATATTTGGCACAAAGATACACCTCAGCATGATGTATTTATATATGTTAAAACAAAAATGTAGAATTTTTTATTTATTTATTTTTTTGGAAAAAAAAAAGATTTTTCATGTTAGGGCTGTAGGCCTACATAACAAAATCTGTATTCACCGTCCGAAGAAGGAAACGTCAATAAGTAATTAAATATGGCATATACAAACATGGGATTTGGCATGAGGATACATCTCAGTACGATGTATTTAAATATGTTTTTAAAAAACGTGTAGAAAACAATAATAATTTTAAATAATGTTTTTAATCTTCGGGCGGAATACGTCACAAAAAACGTTTCCTCATCGCCCGAAGCCCCAAAGCAACACGAAGTTCAATACAAAAAAACCCCACTACTGTCGGTGTCGAAATAACTATTTATGTTTCATCCACGGGCTGACTTGAGAATCGGAGTGTTGTTTTAGTTAATTGGTCCTTTCTTTCCGTGGCCTGCACATGTGATTCCTGACTGGCAGGTGTATATTGCAGGGTATCGACCAGGTAAGTGATTACCACGGTCTAGACATGCGTACAAAAATACGTGCCAGTTTTTTTAAGATCACAGGGTATTGTGGCGTAACCTGTCGCGACTATAGTACAATGTTAATGGACATTATCAGCCGCCCTGCTTCATTACTGTAAATAATGCTGTAAAACCCTTGATTAAGTAGACTTTCCCATCTAAAATTACAAAACTGACCAATTACGTAGTACCAAAGAAAAGAAAATTATCACTTGGGTATCGTGAGTGGTCGTTTTTACTCTAACGCACCCTACCAATAGGCCTAATAATATGCTACTTTTTTTTATGAGAGAAAAAATACTATAATCCCATTTCGTTCTATTGATGCAAATAGAAATATATTTAGTTTAAAAGTTGATTATACTCTCAAGTCATTTATGTTGTTTTACAAGCCAGGTTAATGAAAGTGAAGCGCCTTGTCGTAAATTAGAGCGTTTGTTTACACTGTGCATACAGATTTCATTATGTACAGCCCGAACATAAAAAATGCGATATTTTCTAAAAAAAAAAAAACCCAAAAAAATGTTTGTCCTACATATATATTTTTTTACATATTTAAATACATCATATCGAGGTGAATCTTTATGCTAAATATGAACAGTATACACCTCGGCATTAGCATCCGAGTTTTGGTTTTGTCTCCGGGTTACTTTCGGGCTCCGGGCTGTAAAATTGGTCGACCGGTCTGGTCTGGCACCATCAGTTTCTCCACCCTCCGACTCGCTATCCGTTTTTTCTTCAGTATCACTGTTGTAAGTAAATGTGTGTCTTTCTTCATTTACTAACAGCTCATATTGATACGGCAAAACGTTTTGCGAACGAACACTCATTGTTTTGGTAAGCTGTGCAAAGTCTTAGATTCTTTATGAGTGGTACGGGACTAATGCTTTTAAGTGTAAGGCTTCAGATCAAGCGACGCGTCTCTGACGTCACGGACCTCGTGATTGCCCTGCTCATTAAAGATCGGCAATTTCCGCTAAGAACTCGTATCTGGGGTTCTTTTATGGAGATATTTTAAGTAATTAATTTTTTATATTTTTTTTTTTTAGGTGATTCAATTTATAATTAATTGTACATGGTTGGTGCCAAATATGGTTTACGTGACATGTTTCCTTTAAGTTTTCATTAATTTAATCCTTAAGTTATTAAATATCTGATTTTATTTTATTTCCTTAGTATATTTTTGCTTCCAACTAGACAAATTAACTGGTGTAGGTTAAAGGCTTTTACTGATGGCATTTTGTTAGTACTGTTGGATAAAAATTATATTTTGTTTTAAAATTGCCAAATGTGAGCATCTTGCCTCCTATTCCAATCCCTTCAAACTTGTTGTAGGTAACAAGTTTTAAGTTCAAGCCCTCCTTTAATATGCCACCAGTAGAGCAGGTGTTAAATTTCAAATTTTGGGGGGGTCATGGCAAGTGTTGCCTTCGGTTTAGTAACAATAATTAGGGCACGAAGGCAAACCTTTCCTTCAAAAGAGGGGTATGAAGGCAATTTACTTTATATCAAGTTTCTGAGACAAAAATTATTTCACCGTATGGTCTTGGACTCTAATGTTTATTTTTTATACAGATATATGCCATAATAATATATTTTACAAGGTTAATAACAGAAATAATTTTTTGGGTATGGTGCTATGGAAGTGAATGCAACCAGAGTCAACAGAGGGTATGAGGGTTCTCCCCCAGAAAGAAAATGAGTTAAGTTTAGGATTAAGGTTAAGAAAATCATACAGTAATGATAAGAGTAATTAATTTTGTCAAAATGTTAACTAAAAATATAAATCTGCAAAACATTTTGGGTATGGCACCATACCCGTTTTACCCTCTAGCAGAAACCCCGAATTTGCTACATTTTCCTTAAATGCCCAAATGTAGCAGATATGCTACATTATGTATGAAATTCACAAAATTATGAAAATTCCAAAATTCAACATGGAAGAGTTCAACGTACACTAACACCTGTAAGTTGAATGAATATGATAATGTTTGGTATTTATTTTGAGTACTTGTGCACTAGAGGGTTAAAATAAACGAATGCGTCAAATATGCGGGCACAGCACAAGACTACTTCATCCTTCCTGCACCACCTGTAGCCGGACTGCCACTCTCTTAGGACTGGCTTGACAGAATTAAGAAAGCCTGTTTGTGACCGCAACATCTTGCCAAGTCGAAAAGATATATTGGTTAATATATATAAAATCACTAATGTGTAAGTCACAAAGAATATATTGATAACTGTCGTCAACTTAAACTGCTGTAAATAACGTTATTTTAATAGACATTTTAGCATGATTTGTTTTACATCCTGGTATGACTGACCTGTCACTTCTTGTGTCAACAAGCAGTCAGACTTCGCTAGATGTGATTTTTCATGTTACATTTTGTGTCATTTCTAAATAATAAAATGCTGGGTTTTAAGAAAAAAACTATTCCGAAGGGCATGGTGGCAAACCAGGTAAGGCAGTGCAGCATTTTTCTTGCTGTTGACACCGTAAGATTTTAGGGGTATAATGGCAAGTGAGGAGAGCACCTATGCAGGCCTCTGGATTGCACAGTAACAATTGTTTTTCGTACTGTGTCGGTAAAATTACGGAAATGAAATTTTGTTTCCCATGATTATTATATCGACAACTATTCAACCAAAATAATATATATATATTAAAAAAAATTAATTATGTTTCTAATATCATATTACTGGAGAGAATGTTTGACACAATCACAAGACCCGAGTTGGATTGCTGTGTTAACCGAATTTTTTAGTGTTCTGGTTCAGGTAAACCTGAATCAAGAGTTCGAACACGCGCTCAATCAAATGTGTTACACATTTGAACCAAAATTACTGGCATTAATTATTTGTGGTGTATCTCCTAAATATAGGGATCAAGAAATAGTATTAAAACTCAAATATAATTTTGTAGAAAATATTTAATCTTCTGACTACTATTACTGAGGTCAACGTCATGCATGTGCTTGACTTCTGAAGGTGGCAATCGAATGGACCCCACTATTTCCTGTAGTTTCATTATGGGAGGAAATGATGTACAGGCATAAACTATCATTTTCATTTAGCTGTGAAAACCACAAGAGCATGCGTATAACGAGAGGGCGTGTCGAAAATCAACTTTACATTGAGTTTGAAAACATGTCTCTTTGCAATAATAATAATTTAAATCAATCATATTAAAATGGGTTCATATGACTTGTTTTCACGGAACCTAAAAACAGTTTCCGATAGGTTCCCACGATCACAAGGCACGGAACCTGAAAACAGTTTCCGATAGGTTCCCACGATCACAAGGCACGGAACCGGAAAGTGTTTCCCATGAAATTTGAAATCCTATTACCTGCTACAGTGCAGTGGAGAAATATGAACCTTGGTATAGCAGCTCTACTATGTATATTAAATGATGTGTGGAAATAAAATATTAAACAGCTGTCTTCAGTTACCAAGTCTACAAGGTCGCTGAGGTTTTTCTCAATCTGCTGAGGTGGCAGACGTCTCATCAAATCCAGTGCACAGTCCAGCTGCTGCTCTGTCTGAAACAACATGTAACCATTCAGTTAATAAACAAACAGGTTGTGCCGTCATGCAGGCCAATTAATACAGGGGGGTCCCACTAAAAATGCACTCACTACTAAAGTTTTAAAAACAATTAAAATAAAAATAAATTTCAGTAGTAACATGTTTATTGTTCCTTTGTACTGTGGCGGTGAAACAAATATTTCTCAAGAAAGATTTTAACTTAAAATATAACACAAATGCTTAGATGCTCACACTTAGGTGCCACCAGTGTATATATATATATATATATATATATATCGTCAACATCCCTAACTGTGTTATGCTTTAAATTCCGTTCACTTTGTTTTCTCGTGCACAGTTCACGCAATCAACATCCGATTTGTTGTCATTAGCATGTTGTTCATTTATGAGGTTTTTCTTCACAGTTCAGGAACCTTTTTATAAACAACAAAATTGAGAAAAGTAAGTATCTAAATACAAAACTTTACAAACTCCTAAAACCATTAATTTTACCAAGTCGTTTTTGTTTATTCCTTAAAATTACCGATATCGGATCCACATGACTCGTAGAAATTGACTTAAAATGGAGAAAGTTGAATTAATATTCGGTGTGTGTCACGACCTCACACGTGCCAGATCAACAAGGCCAAAGAATTTAATTTTTACGATTATTAAGACCCCTGTTGTAAGAATTTGTTTTCAATTATTATATTCGATCTGCAAAAGGTATGCTACATTTCTGTGCCTCTATTGTAGTGAATAGATTCATAATCCATTCATAACAGTTGTAAATAATTTTGAGTATATAAATTGTGTTAATTTAGAATCAATTCATTAAAAAAATTATATTTTAGTTTTACAAACTATTCGCAGGTATGAACGTAATGCCTATCAGTAATGACATCAAGTGTGAGCGATGTGTGTTGATAAAATGCAGACCGGACCAGAACGCTTGATAAACTGAATTTTTCCTTAAATTTTTTTAAAATAAATTAAGTGTTCGGCAACTGTGCATAATTAAGAAACATATATTTTTTCATGTAGTTGCCTTAAAAATGGAAAATGATGAACCGCACATATGCGCAGTACAATACATTTTGCAAACGCATGCACCTGAACGCAGTTAGAAATGTCGCACCCTTTCCTGTTTAACGGAGGGTGTTTCACTTTTATTTATTGGAATGGATTTATTTTACGTCCACATTGTTGATTTTTTACGTTACTTGATTGCAATTTATTTTGTTTCACGTATTGTAGCTGAAAAATGTTGAACAGTATTTCCATAAATATCGTATTCGTGTTTTTGTCATTGGGACGTCGATGGTATACACACACACACACACACATAGACATACATAATCAAATTATCAATACATACACATATTCAAAGGAAAAATGAGAGGACTTAACTATGGAAATGCAATCTGGTATGCTGGAATGCTAAAAAAAAAACCCACATGTAAATTTGTTCACTACATTGTTCACTTTCAAAATAGCCCAGGTCAGGTGGTGGTCGCTACTTGTGCCAAGTTGTGGTCACTTGACTTGTCATTTTCAACCATCTTATACACAGGTACTGGTACAGTGGTAGAATATATTTTATTTTAATATCTCAAACTTTGGGCATATCTTATAACTGTACACACTTTTAGAATGTTCACATAACTGACTTATCGGTACTGTTATAGAATATGTCCGCCACCTAAATACAACCATTTACTATACACTACATGTAATTTTCGATAATTTTAACTACTCTTGACGATTACTAAAATAAAGCCAATAACTCGAGTTAATTTCTATTTTATTTTATTTTAGGAACTTTGCGTTATTTTGTGTTTTATTTCAGGAACGGTTAGGGTTTAGTTTGTTTTAGGAACATAGGGTCGAGTGATTTTCTGTTTTACTTTATTTTAATTTAGGCACTTTGTCGGTCGATTGTTACAGAGGAGTGTTGATAGCCTATACGGCTACAGAGTGATTAGGGTTAGCAAGGGGGGCGGGCTGCCCCCCCCCCCCCAATAAGTCTTAATGTCCATATTTTTTTTTCTCTAAATAAATTATTTTATTTTCTTTCTTTTTCCCCCGCAAAAACCCATGCCCCACTTTTTTTAAGAATCCCCACCAAAAAATCCCTCTTTTTACAGAAGGATTAGTGGCGGACAGATTCTATAACCGCTCCATATTATCAATGTTTGTCTTGCAGAATCGACAAGCAAAACTTCCCAACGCCCCTTTGGACCTTTCGTTCATTATCACAATGATTCACATTACACCTGTTAAATATTTTGTGGATATTACATTATACTTTAGGCCATAACATACCACTTTGAACATTAATCTTTAAAAACATACCATTGTGCAGATTCGTTCTGTATTGTATTAGATATGAATATTTTTTTTAGATGTCCGTTTCAACCAGGAAGCGGCTTTATTATTACAATATGGCGTCCAGTTGACCGATACTGACACAAGAGAAGAAGAACGCGTAATATTTCTAGAGAGCGGTAGTCTACAAATCATGGTTCCATTGTACCAAATCAATTCCTATTGCGGATAATGTTAACATTTAAAAAAAAAAAAAAAAAAAAAAAACCCCGAAGAATACGAATATAAGATTCAAGCAGTGTGTCAACACACCCAGGTAATATGCTGAACACTATCCAGTCCTTTTCAGCTCTCTAGCTTTTGGGGCCATTCACAATTATCAGCATTTTGATGAGCACACAATGATATTGTGAATATAAACGGCTGCGTGAGCGTTTTTCAAATAAATGCTTTTGATATGTTAATGTCAATATTTATTAAAATGTGTCATTAAATATCTCTGTATTTATAGTTTGCCTAAAGGTATCTATATCTATATATTTATTGGATTATTTAAACATATTTTATTGCTTTTAAAAAAAACCTGTAGTGTATTAGGCACCGGTTATATAAATGAAGATTAAAACAATTTTTGATATAGAAGATTAATGGTTATAAATAAAACTATTTTTTATTTGAAATGCTCCTTTAATATATTTTCCTTATCCCAAATATAAAGCAATCATTTAAATATCGTTTTAATTTATTTTTTAATTGCTTGGTTGGGTTTTCGTTAAATTCATTTTCAATTTTGGAATATAGATTTTCTTCTAAGAGAGAGAGAGAGAAATGTTTTATTTAACGACGCACTCAACACATTTTATTTACGGTTATATGGCGTCAGACATGGTTAAGGACCACACAGATTTTGAGAGGAAACCCGCTGTCGCCACTACATGGGCTACTCTTCCGATTAGCAGCAAGGGATCTTTTATTTGCGCTTCCCACAGGCAGGATAGCACAAACCATGGCCTTTTTTTGAACCAGTTATGGATCACTGGTCGGTGGAAGTGGTTTACACCTACCCATTGAGCCTTGCGGAGCACTCACTCAGGGTTTGGAGTCAGTATCTGGATTAAATATCCCATGCCTCAACTGGGATCCGAACCCAGTACCTACCAGCCTGTAGACCGATGACCTGCCACGACGCCACCGAGGCTGGTTTCTTCTAAGTATGCTAGAACTAAAGTACATGTATATATTGGAGTCATTTAATATTTTGTTCCTATTGTTGTCCCCTGTGTCTGAGGTAAGAATAGTTATTGAATTGGAAGGTATACTTTTCTAATATAAATTCTACTGATTTTAATATGAATGAATGAATAATCAAATCTGTCATTAATTTCCAAAGTTACGGTGTTTTTTCAACCAGTACCTAATAGCTTCTATACCAATAGTATGGGGAATGCTACTATAGAGTGACACAATATTAAATGTAACAAGCAGTGTTTGATCTGGTACTTCTTTAGAAATGAAGCTTAAAACGTCGAGGTCATCTGTGACATGATTAGGGATATGCTGAATACGTTTCTGTAGGTTTCTATATTATTACTAAGTTGATTCTTAGGACATGTTGGTCCAGTAGTTTATGGATATAGTTACTAACGGTGGATCAGATACGTGATATAATCGTTCAGTTGGTGATGCATGAAAATTGGTATAGCTAGTCTCCATGGGTAACTTGACAGGAAAACGGTCCTAGCCACTTGAAATTTTAAAATGATGGCCATTGTTCAAGAGGGCCACCATCTGGATCTTTAAATTATACCTTTTCTCACAGAAATTGATTGAATTGATTAAGGAGGTTTTGATGTCATTTGTTATGTTTTAGACTATGCTGAAGCCAATGGTGCTAAAATAATCCTCCTAAAATTCAAAGAACGCAGCCATTTTCCAAGATGGCCACAATCTGGATTGTAAATTTAACATTTTCTCATAGAAATTTATTGGGTTGTCCAATTAAGGAGGTTTTTGTGTAATTTTATGTTTTAGACATTGCTGAAGCCAATGGTGCTAAATTAATCCACTTAAAATGCCAGACTGGTGGCCATTGTCCAAGATGGCCGCTAACTATTTTTCAGGATGGCTGTTATCTGACACAAAACATTTAACTTTTGTTAGTTAGAGTTGTCGAATTAATGTGGTTTTGGTGTAATTGTATATGTTTCGGATCATGCTGAAACCATTTCTGCTATGAAAAAGAACATATAATGTCCTTTTAATGCATAAACATCCTAGTTTGTTGATATGTTGATCCCACGATGAGATGCGTTAGAGACGAGTGAATATCTGCACTACCAGGGCACACTCATGCTATTTCACTGCTGTTAAACTCTTAATAGGGTTCAATGTCAGCTAAATGAAAGTCAGTATCCCAAATGCTATATAATTTATAGTTTGCCAGAAACAAGATTATGGTTACTGGGATTGACGATCTGTGGGCCGCTGAACTCGTGGATATGGTAAAATGTACCAAGTCTAATACTAATAAAGGTTATAACTTTGTGTTGGTAGTCATCGATATCTTTCCTAAATACTTATGGTTGAGATAAACAGGACTAACAGTGTCTAGATATTTGGAAGATGTATTTTAAGAGGGAAGACAACCAAATTGAATTCGCATCGACAGGTGCCAAGAGATTAGAGCTAGAGAAGTTAAGAGACTCCTCAGTGGCAAATGCAACATCTTCTGACGCATAATGATTCCAAGGCAGCAGTGGCACAACGAGTCTTAAAAACTACCATGTTAAGCATACACCGGCACTTCACCTATAAACAGTACCACAATTATCTCGATCATCTGCCGACCTTTGCCGACAGCTATAACACTGCCTATCACAGGACGATCGATATGGCTCAACGAAAACAAGGAAACATCCATTTAGTAGGACATGTATTGGCCTAAAACGATGTCAAGAATACACCCAAAATGAAGAAACCTTTTCAATTCAAAGTGTGTGTGTGTGGGTGGGGCTAAATTCACCCCTCCTCCCCCCCCACTCCACCCCCCCCCTCTCCCCCCTGGGGGGGGAGGGGGGGGGGCGACTCATTCAACATAGAAACGCATTCACCAGGGAATACGGCGCAAGGTGGACAGAAGAAATCTTCACCATCAGTCAAACCGTACAAAGTGGTAGACTACCTCTATCTCGAGTGAAGGACTAGGATGGAGGGGAAATACAGAGACACTCTACCAGTCCGAAGTCCACAATTAAAAGAAGACGATTTCTGAGAAGTGGAAGAGATTCTAAGGACAAGAGGATGTGGTGCTAACACAGAACGCTATGTCAAGTGATTAAACTTGGGTTGTGCAGGCATCTGGTGTTGAATACTTGTAAATACTATAATAGTCCTATACAAGAGCAGGCACATAATTAGACCAACCTATCTGATTGTAAGGGTGATCGCAGGACCCGACGACCGGTGATACATTCACGATGAACAGAGAGAATAAATAATGGAAATGCAGTTCTGTTATGTTGTCTATTCTTTATAACTCCAGTTACCAAACACATTGTTGGGTATGGGGTCAGCAGCAGTCTAGGATGTCTAGCCACCGATAAGCCAATCAAAATCCATCTGTGTCACCAGTCAAAGTACAACTGGGCTGTGACGTCACCGTCCTCACCTATTTTAAGTGCATGGGGTAAAGTATAGACGTAATATTTAGAAGACGAATAACACAACGTTTAATACAGACACTAACATTAGTCATAGGATCACCTTTCCTACAAGAACGAACACTATGGATAGATAAATGAATGAATGAATGAATGGTTAAACGGCACACATTGGCTACTGGGTGTCACAAATTGTAAGTATATGAAAATATTATTTATATAATTATGTAAAAGACTATGGATGAAGTTACGAAGCACAATTTGGTGAGAAGATATTGCGCTAAAGACATTTGTGATGATCAATGGATGGAAAACGTAACGATGTCCAAAACTGTTTGCTGCAACTTGTCAGTGATTACAGCCTCATCTACATGGTTCACTAGATGTGAGAGAAGCTTTGACTACAGAACACCGAGTTGCAGTGGCTATTTCATGGCAACAACAATAGAATACAGAACAATTAGAAAGATCCACAGTCTCTGTCGGCGTAAATGACGTATGTGAAGTTATCTGTGCCACAATGTTCCATGAAATAGTAAAATGTCCAAGTGGTTAGGCTTTGAGAGACGTCATTGATAGGTGCGAAACAAAATAGGACTTTCCAAACTGTACAGGAGCAATTGATGCCACCCGCTTGCCTATAATTGAGTGATTGCCCTGCAGATTTCGTGAACAGAAAATAACGGTTCTCCATCATCATGCAGGCTGTCTGTGATGATTCACGGTATAGATGTGTACATTGGCTGACCAGACCGAGTTCATGATGCCCGGGTGTTTGCAAACTCACCTCTAAAAGTATGGGCTGATACCGACAACCTCCTCCCAACCACACCTAAGTGGGAAAAACTTGTCGGGATTGCCAATGCACTTGTGGACATGCCAGTAATTATCACTGGTGACCCTGCATACCCCATGTGTTGCTGACCTCTGAAATCTTACAGCGACAAAGGGAATCTTACAGCAGAACAATCATACTTTAACTATCGTCTCAGCAGCGCACGCATGACCACTGAAAACACACTTAACCGCTTCAAAGGAAGAAACCACAGACAATCCTGGTTATCAAGATGTAAGTGGCTCAGAGACCGCCAAGCGTCGACCCTTCAGATATTCCAGGATAACAGATGGGGGGGGGGGGGGGGGGGGGGGGGGGATATAGATGTGTGTTGCATATTTTTATTCACTAAGCAACAGGGGTAAATGCTTGAAAGGCGTTTATATGGCTGTCTTGCCCACTGGGGCAGCTTTGCCCAAGGAGGTTTTAATGTTTTCTCTATATCCAGACTTGGTGCAAATTTTACCCTGGGGGCAGCAATACCCTGATGGGTAAGAGTGTTTACATGACAACATTTACCACCAGTGGCAAATATGCCCACCATGGTAAAAATACCCCATGTGTAAAACGTTGCATATAAACATTTCTTTACACGTTTACTATTTATATGTCTTGCAGATCTAAAGACTCGGACAGATAGATGACTGGACAGACGAATCAACAAAACGAATACTTCAACAACCCGGAGATGGTTTTTTTGTTTGTTTGCTTTTGTGTTTTTGTTTCAGTTTTTGTTTGTTTATTTTGTGGTTTTGGTTTGTTTGGTTTGTTTGTTTGTTTGTTGTTGTTGTTGGGTTTTTTTTTTTTTTTTGGTATGTTTTTTTTTTTTTTTTTTTTTTTTTTTTTTTTTGGGGGGGGGGGGTTGATGCCAGAAGAAATTAGCAATAAAAAGAAACATATGGTTATCATTATTAGGTGAGATCTTTTGAAAAGCCAGGGAGCTAATATATGATTTTCCATAGTTTGTTTTCTGATAAAGGTCATATTATATTTTGAGCTACAGGAAGTCATGGTAGGGCATTTTAGTCAGTTCTGTTGATTGCCTTGGGTGCGAAAACATAGGATCAAGTATTTATGTGTCCTGGGAGCGAAGATATTAGCAAATTTGTTTTCGATGGCGGTAATTTTGAAAACCAAGATTGCAGCTGTAATTGTGGTCAGATCGCGTGTGTCCTGCTTTTATATGAATGAGTATTACACTTTCTACCAGTATTAAAACTTTCACACTGTTTGTACCTGATCTACTCGACTAGTTAAACCATATGACTTAAAGGGACATTCCTGACTTTACTGCAATTTTTAAGATGTTATCGACTAACGGAGACTTTTTAAATATTGTAATTACTACATATCAAATATATTTTTCTGCATAAAATATTAAGCTTCAGTCACACATTCAGGATTTTTACTGCCGTCCTTGATAGGACCATTCCCGATTAAAATTTGTCAAAAGTCTGATCAAGATCCTGTGATTCGTGGCGGGAAATCACGACAACAATCAGATATTGTTCAGGAAGCGTCTCGATTCAGCCGTTTCCAGCCGAATACGTCCCGATTCTCCACTTCTCAATCTGATTCTGATCCGATTTGTATCTTTCGCATGGTAAAAAACTACCAAATCTGTCCCGACAGCGTCCCGATTCTCCCGAAAGCCGATTTTGTCTAGTCGGAATACAATCGTGACTATGTTGTGACAGATTCTGCTGTATCGGATCAAAATCGTAACCAATCTAATTAAAATTCGCTCCACTATTACATGTGGATCTAACACCAGCCAGTTGGAGTTCATGTCCACCAATCAAAACCTTACTTGCAGAATCCTGCCAGTGATTAAAAAATAATTTGAGGGTATAGACATGTGAATTACGAATGCCTTAAAACATGTTTTATTTTATAAAATAAATAATTCGTAATGTAAAACTGAAGACTGATATATATATATATATATATATTTTAATAAATAAATAAATAATTTTTAATGTCAAATTGAAGACTGATAACCCACCCCGTACGTATTGATATGGTTCGCTGTACTGCGGCCACTAAAATAGACTCGCCCGATATTTTTAGAATTTGTATGTTCACAAATAACGTTATAAAAGGCGAAGTGTGATTCGTCAATATTTAAATTATTATTTACAGACGAAATGTTACCTGGACATTGGGGACTACACAGTGTTGTTAGTTTTAAATCACTGGCAGGATTCTGCAAGTAAGGTTTTGATTGGTGGACATGAGCTCCAACTGGCTGGTGTTAGATCCACATGTAACTGTGGAGCTAATTTTAATTAGATTGAATCGTAACAATGTCCTGTGTTGTCTGGACGGTGTCTGGACGGTGTCCTGTGGATCGGGACGCTGTCGTGATGAACGGGCATGATCAGGGACCATATTTTCGAAGCTATCTTAGCGCTACGAAATCGTGAAACCATTGTAGGGTGTGACGTCACTACAGCACACGCCATAGTGACGTCATAGCTTACGATAATTTTACGATTTCGTAGACTAAGATTGCTTCGAAAATATGGGCCCTGGACTATCACGTGACTAACGATTTTCTAACGGATGTCTTCCGTCAGCGTCGGTTCACTGTCGGGTCACTGTCTGATCTCTGTCGGATCGCATTCGGGAGAATCGGGACGCTGTCGGGACAGATTTGGTAGTTTTTACCATGCGAAAGATACAAATCGGATCAGAATCGGATTGAGAACTGGAGAATCGGGACGAATTCGGCAAATTTTAATCGGGAATGGTCCTATTAAGGACGGCAGTAAAAATCCTGAATGTGTGACTGAAGCTTTACGGGACGCACCTAACTGTCGGGAATGCTTGGCCGACCTCTCCGTACCATTCCTGATCCGTAGGACTCTGTTACGAACGTATACGACTGCGTTCAGACAATAATAGGACATTCCAGATCATTGAGGATAGTAATCCGACTTTTTCACTTTTCGTGTCGTATCGCTGTCTGATCTCAAACGGGAGCCATAATCGGCACTGTGTGAACGCCGCATTAGTGGCTGTATATTAAACGTGTTTGTGATCGTTTTAATATTTGTACTAGGTTAAATTTCATTTTATTTCCTAAAAACATATTTTTTTCGTACGTACGAAATTATTTGAAGACAAAATCCAGTTTGGGCTTTTTACAAATACTAAGATGACCAGAAACACATTGAATATACAGACACCGTTATTCTAAACAAGAAAATATATTTAATATGTAAATTTAATCGCAGAAATATTTTATTACTCGGAAACATCTTACAATGCAGCAAAGTCAGGAATGTCCCTTTAAGGAGTGATCTAACGGGTAGGTGCTTGGACATTACACCGACTTCTCTCCCACTTACCATGGATAGCCAGTCCAGATTGGTGAGGTGTGTGCCCAGAATAACGTGTTTGAACTTTAATTGGATGAAGCATGAAAATAAGTACAATATATAAACAGACAAGCTGGAACGTCTCATGTTGCACATTGTTTAGGTAATGAAGGTTTTAAAAACACCTCATGAAATGTTAAAAGGTTATACTGACTCACGTAAGAGTTTTAGTGCACTGTTCTGATACAAGGCTACAGATCTTGCAGTGTTAATTAAATAAACCCACATCCATTTTCCAATAATAGGACGCATAAAAATGAAATCACAGTGATCCGTGGCGTATTTAATCAATTTGTGTTCCTGCTCGCCGTGATTTCTTAAATATAGAAATTAATCTTTTCGATAAACTCTCTTTTAAACCGATAAACTCTCTTGATCATACCCCCCCCCCCCCCCCCCCCCCCCCCCCCCTCCCACCATCTGCGAAAGATAACATCAGTAGTTTAGACGTCTGTGCAGTCGATCGGGTACTTGAGGTACTTTCCAGCTTTAGCAAACAATTCGAAGATTTTAAAATCGTTGATGACTGAACATGCGTATCAGCGAATAAAATAAGTATATTCAATAAAATTCGTGAATGTAATTTACCACATGTATTTTCCACTATCATTTTATGAGCTTTAATGATTTCAGGATGTACTCAGGAGTTTGGGGTAACCTGTCGGAGTTTTTCGTGAATGGGATTTATTTTCTTCAGTTGAATGCCGAAAACAGTTTCATTTTTGTGGTCAAAAACTGCCGACTGCCGGCAGACATGACCGCGCGTTTAGCGTCATTGTCCAAAGTGTAAAGCAACTCTCGCAGGCGCCGACCTATTTTCAAGGTTCCACGGAGATATTTTAATTTTACCAGATGTTAAGATGGAGGAGGCACTTAACGTTGTGCAGCTACACACTATGGCCCTCATGAGTCGCCTGGAGGATGAGAAGTCGCCTAGAGCATACATACGACCAATATTTGCTCGTCGAAAGCAGCAAGGCGATTTTTATCACCTAGTGCGAGAACTTGAGTTTGCCGATACCGAATATTTCTACAGTATTTTCACCCGCTCTTCTCGTAGGGTACATTGCTTTACAAAATGACTAAAACCATTTTGAGTATAGAGCTTTGAAAATGAACGACTGCATGGCAACGGCTCGGGCTGTCGCACAGATTAACTACATAACTATTATATCTATTACCAGAGACGGATATAACAAGGGACTTAAGGGTATGGCCTCCCCTAAATTTTGCGAATAACAACTACTAGTAATAAAAAGGTCCCCCCCCCCCCCCCCCCCACACACACACCACCCAATGTATTTTCGGCATCAGCCACTGATTACTGGACACATTATTTTTAAAATTTGCAAAAATAAGTAAAAACCTGTTGTGCTTTGTAAGTACTTTAACAAGTAAAGTTTGTTTTTATTTAATGACGCTACTATAGCATATTGACTGCCTAATTATCGGCTATTGGACGTGAAAATTAATGGTCATTCTGACACAGTTTTAGGGGAAACCCGCTACATTTTTCCATTAGTAGCAAGGGATCTTTTATATGCATCATCCCGCAGACAAGATAAAACATACCACGGCCTTTGTCCAGTTGTGGAGCAATGGTTGGGACGGGGTGTCACGGGGATTCTATAATACCCGTAACTGAATGAAACACGATTGTCCAAATATCTCTCCTAACTGTATATCTATTAGATCTCTCTGAATCGAGCAGTATTTACCCGAGTGGCTCGTCTAGGTATGATCAGAGATAAGATCTTATATAAAGTATATATTATTATAGCACGTTTAGTTCACTAGAAAACACAACAAAAACACAATACTCTTTGGAATCTGTATTAACCTACGCTGACAAATGTACTGCCGCAGTAGTTAATTAACAACAACAAATAATAACAACCCAGAACTGATCACTTAGTTAATTAATCTCTGGGTGTCTCGTTTACACAATATGCTATTCACTTCACCGTGACACAACACCCACACGTGTGATAATTGAGAAACGCTTCCAGGAGAACTTAATTAATAAAGGAATTACAACTCTATTCCTAACTGGTTAATTTTTAATTAACCCTTACTACTCGTTCAGTAACGTGTGATAATTGAGAAACGCTTCCAGGAGAACTTAATTAATAAAGGAATTACAACTCTATTCCTAACTGGTTAATTTTTAATTAACCCTAACTACTCATTCAATAACCTTGTAACACAGAATTAATACTGGTACCTATCACAATAAAGACAATAACCTACAGTTACCTAGGTCCTCTAGGATGACTGGTTAAGCTTTTTATAATTATTTAGGACAGTGAGCCTACATATTACTGCGTCAGATGACCGGCAGCACCGTCTAAATAATATTGGTATAATACAGTATTAAAATATTTAAAGTCACATCAATCACATCAAGGTTATACAACAGAGCAGAAATGATATTTACCAAGTCCAAACGGACGAACGTTCCCTGGAAGCCTTCCTATGTTTCTCCCCGACATCTCTAAAACCCTAGCTATTTATTCAAAACTCTCAGAGACAGCGAATATCGCCTGGGGGCACAAGGCGGTACCTCACGTATCATCTGAATTTCCACAGCGACCAAGATCTTTCTCTTAGATCGCCAGACTCAATGACGCCAAGTCGCCAAATCACGGTTGTAAAAACCGCACTCGCGGAGGTATTACGTAACTACTGGCCACATGGCTCCGCACCTGGGCTGGGTGTGTATTAGAAGTACAGCTCGACGACCGTCGCGCAAAGGTATCACGTAACAAGTTGCCCACCTGGGCTAAGTGCATTTGGAACTGCACACGGCCTTCTAAAACAATTAATATCGCCACAGGCGAAAAGAAATTAAGAGCATGTACCGTCACACGGGGAAAATCCAATCACAGAATGAGTAAACCAAGGAGGTTAGTACAGTCCAAGTCCATTAATTTTAAATCATAGAACAGCTCCCAGAATCTCGGCCCAACAGAGAAGCTGAAGTTGGTTCGATATTCAACGTTCAATATTCAATATTCAATATTGCTCTGACAGAACAACATTCAACATTCAATATTTTTTCTCAATTATTTGGCATTCTTTAAAATCTACGATACATTTAAGTGTATGTCCTATGATAGATACTATGGTGAATCTAGGGTGGCTTAGTGATATAAGATAGTATATAGTGTGGCTCGGAAATAAAGCACAGAGTTAAGCATCGCCGAAATCTACTAAACACAATGATTATATAGCAAAATAATCAACATAGGCACACATCTGAAACTAAACATAGAATGATTATGATATGATAAACAGGTGTTCACTAGTGTACATTCCACCGATATATAATAAATACAGGGCGGCTCAGGGGCAACTTACACGGTAACGCCCCGTCAGTTATACGGTACACAGTAGAACTACACCACCTCGTTTACAGACACACAATTCTGAAACTAAATATAGAATGCTTATGAAATTCTACGGATCCATCATATGGTGCATGTTGTATGGAAATTCGAAGAACCTAGGTTAGCTCAATACTATCTGAACGTGACACCCCGTTAAAGGTCGACATTCGAATTTCAGCTCAATATTCACATTAGACCTTAAATTCTGAAACTAAACATATAATGTTTATTATATGATAGAAATGTGTTCAGTAGTGCACATTCAACCCATAAATAACAAACACGTTGTGGCTTAGGGCCAACTTCCAAGGTAACGCCCCGTCAAAGTATATGGTACACAGTATAACTACACCACAGTAGTTTATAGGCACACATTTCTGGAACTAAACATAGAAATTTTATGAAATTCTACAGATCCATCCTCTAGTGCTTGATCTATGGTGAAGAACCTATGGTGGCTCAAAGCTCTATCTGAACGTGACGCCTCGTTAAAATTCAAAATTCGGTTTTCACGTTCAATATTCAGATTGGACCAATTCTGAAACTAAAGATAGAATGTTTATCATATGATAGAGACGTATTCATTAGCGCACATTCAACCCATAAATAACAAACACAGGCTGGCTCAGGGGCAACTTCTCACGTAACGCCCCATCCATGTATAAGGTACACAGTGTAAAATCAATATACCCACAATTCTGAAACTAAACTTAGAATGTTTATCATATGATAGACAGGTGTTCAGCAGTGTACACCCAACTCATAACTAACAAACGCAGGGTGGCTCAAGGGCAACTTCCATTGTAACGTCCCTTTAAACTATATTGGTACAAAGTATAACTACACCACCCTCGTTTACAGGCACCCAATTCTGTAACTAAACATAGAAAGTTTATGAAATTCTACAGATTCATCATCTAGTGCTTATTCTATGGAAATGAACAGAACCAAGGTGGCTAAAGGCTTTATCTTAGAACGTGACATCCCGTTAAAGTTCGAAATTCGGATTTCAGCTCAATATTCAGATTAGACCTACAATTCTGAAACTAAACATAGAATGTTTATCATATCATAGAGATGTATTCAAAAGTGCACATTCAATCCATAAAAAAACAAACACAGGGTGGCTCAGGGGCAACTTCCAACGTTACGCCCCATCCATGTATCTAGTACTCCGTGTAAAATCAATGTACCCACAATTCTGAAAGTAAACTAAATCTGTCGCGTCGCACGTGTGCTGTTAGAATGCGGCAATTGCAATCAATGATTTCTAAAATAATCGCTCGCATCCGGTTAGGATACAGCTTTAACAGAGATTATTATACGAGTTAGCAGGCCTGTCGAAGGATTTTGTTTTAAATGGGGTGGGCTAATGATCAGGGTCGTTGTTAAGCATGGCACGATGTGCTTTGCTAGAGTGTGCACAGCGCCCAAGATGTGTAAGGGGTCTGGAGGCATGCATCACCGGGGAAATTTTAAAATTGGATAGCTTTAAACGCCTTTTCTTGGCATCTGAATCGCAAAATTAGCCATTTTTAAACAATAATTTAAAAACTATTTTAAGCATTATTTTGCATAGTATTATAACCCAATAATGTTTGTTTTTTCTTGGCATCTTGATAGCAAAATTACCCATTTTCAGACAGTGATCAGTTTCTCTTTTGGAGTTTTATAACCCAAACATTATTATTTAGAAAAGTTCAAACCCGTTACTCTTAAATCTCAATCACTAACTCGTGAATTTTAGCGTTGGCCGCCGTCGAAATGACCGGGGTGGGAGAACGGGAGAGAAGGACCCGAGGAAAAGCCATAGAATCAACTTTGTGTCGTATCATATAATATATTTCATTGTAATTTGACTTTGATAACTTTTTTTTAAAAGGCACTATTCTAGGGACGGCTCTGTCTAGGTAGGGTAGATATACATGAAAACGATATACAAAGAGGCACTTGTAAACACTTGTAAATTAAAACTTTAAAAGGTACTATTCTAGGGACGGCTCGGTCTAGGTAGGACAGTTATGCATAAAAAACGATACAAAGGGGCACTTGTAAATTATAGATTTATAGGGCACTATTCTAGGGACGGCTCGGTCTAGGTAGGACAGTTATGCATAAAAACGATACAAAGGGGCACTTGTAAATTATAGATTTATAGGGCACTATTCTAAGGACGGATCGGTCTAGGTAGGGCAGTTATACATAAACACGATACAAAGGGGCACTTGTAAATTATAGATTTATAGGGCACTATTCTAGGGACGGCTCGGTCTAGGTAGGGCAGTTATACATAAAAACGATACAAAGGGGCACTTGTAAATTATAGATACAAAGGGGCAATGGCTGGAGCGAGAAATAGCCCAATGGGCCCCCTGACGCACCAATAAGTATAAAGTTCTATGTATAACGTTTATACTCGATCCGTTCTCTGTGAGTGTTGCAATGTCTCTCTCTCTCTCTCTCTCTCTCTCTCTCTCTCTCTCTCTCTCTCTCTCTCTCTCTCTCTCTCTCTCTCTCTCTGGAGCGGGACATAGCCCAATGGGCCCCCTGACGGATCAATAAATATTAAGTTCTATGTATAACGTTTATACTCGATCCGTTCTGTGTGAGTGTTGCAATGTCTCTCTCTCTCGCTCTCTCGCTCTCTCTCTCTCTCCTCTCTCTCTCTCTCTCTCTCTCTCTGGGGCGGGACATAGCCCAGTGGTGAAAGCACTTGCGTAATATGCAGTCGGTCTAAGATTGATTCTCGGCGTGACCCATTGGGTTATTGCTCGTTCAAGCCAGTCTTCATCATATGGCGTAACAAATTCCGTGGTATATATTAACCTGTCTGTGGGACGATGCATATAATAGATCTCGTGTTGTTAATCGAAGAGTAGCCCATACCATGGGTTTCCTCTCTGTGGTCTTTATCCATTTGTCCGACGCAGTATAATCGTAATTAACATGGCTTTACTAAATAATTGGCAATGTAAAATTGCGTATGTTACTATTACTATTTTATCCTTTTTAATGGACTTTTTCGTAGACAATACTATTGAAAACGTGCTGACCATGAATGGCATCATTGTAATATACTGTTTATTACAATATATTGGACGGGGCATAGCTATAGCTTCCAGTGTATGAAAGCAGAAATTTCAGTGTGAAAGTTCGAGGGGCACCGTCAAATATTCACGGAGTATAAACAGCTGCGGCTCTGATTAGTAGTAATATATGTCAGTAGTCATTTATACAAATACTATTATCCATTCGAAATAAATAAAACAAACACTTATTAAATATACCCTTGTTATCTAGTATATACTACATAATAAAACCAATAGAGGGTATCCCGTATTCTGTATTTTCCTCTTTAGTCTGGGCGAGATAGCCCCAAAACAGGCCTAACCTTCCAAAACATATACCAAAGCTGTATTTGGTACCATTCGAAGCAGAATTTTATACAGTTTAACATACTCGGAGCCTCACTCTGAGTCTGTTGGGGAAATTATTTTATGTTAATTTATGTAGAGGGGGTATCGCGGTAAAATGTGGGGAAATTTATGAACGCCCAAATTAGGTACTTTTGAAGATATACTTCCTTTTAAAGTACCTATTAGCTTATAAGTGGTTATAATAAAGAAGCCATCGGTTACATGTACTACATGTGCCGTGGTTGAGGCCAAAATGCTGCAAAAAAAGTACCAACATTTATCAGATGTTAGGATAAAAGGGGTTATTGGGAGAGCTTAGTCGCCTTGGTTTCAGTAAAACTGTCGATGAAGTCACCAGATACAAGCAGTATGTCGTGTGCAATGATGATCCAAACGATTTCATCAAACATGCTATGCAGGAATGTTTCGGCCAATTGTCAGCTGATAATGTGGATCATAACGTCCAGACAATTGATGGAAAGGGGACTTTACACGGTATGGGTTAGTGCTGTCTACGACAGGTTCTAATGCAGCTGCAGCTACATCGAACTTACCACGGATTCCAAGACAGAAATTAATAAAACAGGTCAATATTTTGAACAACAAGGGGATAGCTGTGTTCCTGAATATTCCGGTCTCTCCAAGCTCAGCTTCAAGTCCATCGAACAAATTCGCCAGCAGTCACAGTGTAACACGTCACGTGATGTCCATTTAGATTTCCTGTGGCATGTAGCCAAGTTTATACCGAGAGTTGCTATTGAAACTCGACCTGGCTGGTATGGGTACATGACAGACATTTCTAAAGGTGACTGTCCTGGTCAATCAATTGTTCACATGCTCCCTATCATCGATCTTGATCCAACAGACTTGTCTTGCATCTACTCAACGCTGCAGTTTGTGGTGAAGCAAGCTAAAGAGCTCAATATTTCTACTCCTATTGTCACGTTTGATCAACCACTTTGGATCAAAGCTTTGGAAATTGTAAATGCGCTAGACATGCAAGTAGTTCTAATCCTTGGAGGCGTTCACATGATGATGAGCTATGTGGGTAGCATCGGGAAAATCATGTTAGAGTCTGGTCTCGTCGTTGCTTTCGAAACCGTATTTGGAAAGGTTGCGGTAACACACATTCTCACTGGGAAAGCAATTGCAAGGGCTCTCAGAGCATTTTTCATGTTGGAGTCTGTGTTAATTTCAGAACTGTTGTCTCAGTTTTTCTCAGCAACGATCACTATTGAATCAGGTGAAACTGAGTTTGATGCTGGTAGTGAAGAAGATTATTCACATAATGACAGCGAGTCAGACATGAATGATGATGGTGCCAGCGATGATGAGAGCGATGACGTAGGAGACGATGATGATGACAGGAGTAAGAATCTCGTTAGTATGGGGAACAGTACCATGAAGCCACTATCTTATGTGGAATTTGAGAAGATATACTTACTTTGTGGCGCCATGCAAAGGGAAGCTGAAGATCCTGCCAACACTGAAGTCTGATATTATTTGCAAATTTAGATGCCACTCAAGAACAAATTGGCACTGCGGGCAACACCCTTATGCTAAGTGTCTACAATGGAAAAGAGGATGATACGCTCACAACACTGCGTCATGTTGACTGTACATTTGATGATACTGGGCAAGAAAAAGCTAACACCGGAAGCTGGGCGTGCAGTATACTTCCATGCACTGAGTGTTCATCATCAGGTGTGTCAATGGGCCACGCTGAACCTAGAATGCCTAGATCCGACTGAGTGGGGATGGAGATTCGAGAATAATCTCCTCCTTCCAATCAAGATTGACATTGATGCTGCGCCAGAGTTTATTCTAAAGGTTGTGTGTACAATGGTGTGTAGCTGCAAGAAAAATGGACTTGCGCGTGTCCCTGCATGCAGTGATTGCCGGGATGTCTCTTGCAACGTTTCTGTTGACTAAACAGATGTCATCTTGGAAGATGATGCACTCGAAAATGTGTAAACTGGCTTGCTTTGTTCGTGGATCTTTATTGGAATTTCAATTAAAAACCTTTTCTTTTATACAGCACAGACTCTATATAACATTGATGCTGTGCCCTTACATTGTATTTAGGAGCCTTACACAAAGCGTCTTAAACCGAATACCATTATATCGTACGATGTTACATTTAGTCCCCCGTGATTCAGGAAATAGTCATGTTAGCAGCATATTTTCAACTTATTAATGTTTATGGCACTACTAATGTATAGTTTCATACTATTATTAAAATGACGTATAATTATTTCAATTATGTTATATGAATGTACATGCATTTACTTAAACAACATTAACATGTACCAATTTATAAAAAAACCAAAAGGTAGCGTACCAAAAAGCTCGCCTGGTGAGTGAAGAGGTGGATGGTGGGATTAACAGAAAATGCTTAAATTAATTACCTGTGACTCCAGATGTAATAGCAGAATTTTCTCAGTCACATAAAGTGTTTTGATTGGTTAATCTATTTATATCAATTTAGTTAATCTATTTATAATAATAGTAGGACGAGTTTGATTGTGTGCTTCTGGCGTAACCTTGGTACTAAATAGTATTCTTATTTATATTAACACAGAAATTAGAATAGTTCAACATAAATTATTTTATCTGCAATAAATTTTATTTACTGCATGCCTGTGTTCTTGTTTTCATTTAAAAACATTTGCACGAGGCAACGACCCCTTCGAAACACCAGTGTTTTAAGAATTTTTCTCTTCTATTAGGCCGTTTTAATGCGACAAAATATTCTGTTTCAACCCTTGAATATACTAAATGTTTGAAAAAGTGCCATGCATTGAAATGGCTTATCACCCTCAAATAGTCCAAATTACCCTTATAACTTTACTCCAGAGAAAGATCCCTAAGTTCGACGCATAGTTGCCAGGTTTATGTTTAATTCCAAAAATCATTCTACATGGATTTAATCTAAATTTATCGCCAGTTTATCGCGTTACCTTGAAAGTCGCCCTTGAACCACCTCGTCTTTGTTATATATGGGTTGAATGTGCACTGCTGAACACTTGTTTATTATATGATAAACATTCTATGTTTAGTTTCAGAATTGTGGGTAGCTTGATTTTACACTGTGCACCTTATATGTGGATGGGGCGGTACGTGGGAAGTTGCCCTTGAGCCACCCTGTTTTTGTCATGTATTGGTGGGATGGACACAATTGAACACCTCTTTATCAAATAATAAGACTTCTATGTTTACTTTCTTTTTCAATACCTTTACAGTGTTAGTAGATTTTAGTGTGGATTACCACTTTGCTTTATTTCCCACACTATTAACGAACGATTTCATGGACCCGAGGAAATGTGAACTCCTAAACAAAAGAAACAGATATAGTAAGGTATGTTTAGTTCGATATGGGTGTCTGGTACTCTTATTGAAACAGCAAAACTCATCATAATTAGAAAAAAACGTTTGAGGAAGATTTTAATATTTTAAAAATAAATAAACTGTTGTTCTTTTCTTAGTACAAAATGTAATTTTAGAAAGTGTATTGACATATAGAGTTATAATGTGTCTCCTACAAATGATTATTAAATATTCGCTATTAATTTATACGCCAGACACCCTTATCGAAATAAACATACCTTACAATATCTACAATGTTTTGTTTCACAATTAACATTTCGTCAGTTTCATCGAATCGTCCATTAATAGCGTGGGACTTATTCTAACAGGGGGTGAAACTCCCCCTCGCAGTGTAAAACAGTCCCCTCAAATTGTTATCTTTTGTTCTTTACATTTTCATTCTTCTTTCTTTTTCTATCCGCTTTCCGTGTTGTTGTTTTTTGTATTTTTATATCTGTTTTCACTTTATATTCCTATCTTTTTGTTTATTCTTTTGTGTTTCTTTATCTTAAATTTTCTTCGTTTTCTTTCTTCTTTTCAGTTTATCAATCTTATTTCCTTTTGTCTCTGTCTATTTTGTTTGTCTTTCTATTATCTTATTGCTATTTACTTTTCCTATCTCTTATTTTCACTTACCTGTTCTCTTTTTTATGTTTCTATTCTATATTATCTTCATTTTCTATTTGTCTATCTTTCTTCTTTTCAGTTTTTCTTATTGTCTTCCCCTTCATTCTATTCTCTGTCAGCTTTTATTTTCTCTTATTCCTGATTCTTCTATGTACTCGTTCTTTTCTTATTTTGACTGTCCTATGTTCTCTTCCTTCTGTTTGCCTTGTTTTCGATAAACAGAAGGAAGAGAACACAGGAGAGTGAAAATAGGAGAAAGAAAGAGTAAATAGAAGATGAAGAGAAAATAAAAGTGTACGAGATTAGCATAAAGGAAGAAAGATGGACAAATAGAAAACAAAGATAATATAGAATAGAAAAAAGATAACAAGAAAGTGAAAATAGGAAAAGCAAATAGGAATAAGATGATTGAGAGACAAACAAAACAGACGGAGACAAAAGGAAATAAGATAGATAAACTGGAAAGAAAATACAAGACAGGGAGAGAAAAGAAGAAAATATAACATAAACAAAGTCGAACTATAAAGCGAACAGATATAAATATAAAACACACGATAAGCAGACAGAAAAAGAAATGTAAAAAACAAAAGAGGAAAATCTGAGGGAGGCCAGGCCCGCGAACCAGGTTACAACATTCAAGAAGAACTTGGTTAAATGTACATAGGCATGATTGATCAATAAATGGGTAACCGGTGAATTGTCCGGTAATGCCAGAAAAGTCACCCCGTGTTTCTTATCTGTGGGTTGGATGTGCACTATTATTTATGATAAACATTCTATGTTTAGTTTCTGAATTGTCTGACTGTAAACGAGCATCGTGTAATTATACTGTGTACGATATACATGGATGAGATGTTACCGTGAAACTTGCCCTTGAGCCGCCCCGATTTTGTTATATATGGGTTGAATGTGCACTGCTCAAAACTTTTTATCATATGATAAACATTCTGGGCCGAATTTACAAAGGCCGTTTTTCTCTTACACGCGTGTACAATACACGCACGTTTAAACACCACTTACACGCGTGCGTATAAACGCACGTTTAAACTAAATTTACAAAAACGTTACACGCCCGTTTATACACACGCGCACGTTTAACTCATGAGAAGTGAACTCGGCAATATTCTGTGAAATCAACGAAACTCCAACACTAAGATAATCACTGACAAACCCATACATTATGAAAGGGGGTGTCCATAGTAAGTTTCAAAATGTAAAGTAAATGGAATGTCAGGCGTTGAACGTGTATAAGCCTTTCCAATGATGGACGGGGTGCAAAAACATGCCATTACGATACACCGAAGTATATTCCTATTCTGAAAACAAAATTATGGGATAAAGGGTTGGGGATCCGGACCCCTGGACACGCTGTTGGATCCGCCCTTAAAAATGTTGTTGTTGCACGTTCAAATTATGTTGTCTATTTTATATGCCTCGTAGTTCTACACATTGAAAATGGCCATGGACAAAAAACGAAATGATAATTTTTCCGAGGATGAAAGAATGATTATAATACTAGCCATCAAAGAACGTTCTGATATAATTGAAGACAAAAGTAACAACGCAGCAATAATGAGGAAAAAACCCACAGCATGGGTTGAGGTTAGTGCAGAAATAACAGTGGCATTCCCTAATCGAAAGTCGTGCGGTATAAAGGACTATAAGGAGTTGTGGAGGCGAATGAAAATTAAAGCAAAAAAGATTGCCAGGGATACGACAGTAGATCTAGTGAAAACAGGGGGTGGAGAACAAGATTGTGGCGACGTTGACGAAGAAACATTAATAATATTAAATATTATTAAAAAAAGATCTGAAGGTGTTCTTCAACACTTAAGGATGATGATAGCGAGCTTCAACCACTGTCAGCTGCAAATGAGACACCAACCCCAACCGGGAAGCAGACCACTCAACTGGAGACCGAGGATATAGAGCCGACTATCCCAAGCGATCAGACACAATCCTGTTCTAACTCGAAGTAACTACTAAATGTAATTGGTCAAAATTCAATAACAAGCAACCAATTGCAATATATTCATTTATTATTAACAGGTATTAATTTTAAATATTCCAAAATCATCATCATTAATAACATATATAACATGTATGGAGGTGTAATTATTTCACAACATTATACACATGTATTAAACATTGTCAATACTAAACTAGTAAAATTGCACTGGTTGTTAAAATGGAAATACATCACCAACTCTTAATTATACAGAAATTATAATATATTATGACTACAAATCTTATTTCAGTGATACCAACAGTTCTCATCAAGATCCATTGCTGATAAACCAGTCAAGCGATTCCTTTGATGGCCGAATACCTAGGCACAGTTCCCAATCAGACACTGCAAGCAGAGGGTTCAGGTATGCTTTAATGTGCATATGGGAAGCTAACATAACAATGATCCATCTCTTAATTTTAGAGTGTATTGCCCATTAACATACTTGTTAACAGACTTTCTCTGTGTTTGTTATTTCAGACGTGGCACCAAACGATCTTCGGACAACTCTAACAGGGCTGGTACAGAGGGATGAACTGGTGTTATGAAGAGGGCGGAGGAAGCCATGTCCTACCTGCAAGCAGAACATGAAGCAAAAATGAAGCTAATAACCTTACAGCAGGAGGCTGCAAAATGCAAAAAACAAGCATATCAGGCAAAGCAGAAATACTATGACGAAAAATATAGAAAACTATGCATCGATTTATGACATGTAATTTTCTGGTTAATAAACTGATCAAGTAACTGAAGCTTACATGAAATTTTGTCTTATTTATCGTCGCCTGAATACATCTCCTCTCACGTCAACCTCTTCATTGGCTACATGTTGAGGTTGTCCATCTTCATCAGCTGAACCATCGTCTCGAGGCAGCGGATCATTACGCTCCCTGGCAAGGTTATGGAGGCATACTGTAGCTACCACAATAGCCATGTTGTGCTGTAGCTGAAAAGTTACAAATGTAACATTGCTCTTATTTGATATCAAAGGAATTAATGTAATGGTAACACTCCAGTTCTGATTTTTTAAAATGAAGGGAGTAACCTTCATTAACCCAAAATGTGTAACAATATAATGTCACTTTACTTTAATGCCATTTTTAAAAAAGCAGCGCTCATTTGGAATACAGCAATTTAAGGAAATATACTTTTATATATGTATATATTTTATTCGAAAAACATGACCGTGTGTTTTTATTTTCATTTTGATTAATTCGTTCTATTTTAAATGCGTTTGATAAATCTTTGATAGTAATTAAATTTCGCACCCCCCAAAAAAACAAAAACAACAACAAACAAACAATTTTTATGTATATCATTTATCGGTCTAGATAATATAATGGTATAATGGGATCTTCCGCCCCAAAACACTTACCATACCAACAATGAACTTTACCTTGATTATGGGTCGTTAACAATAATGTTGACATTTAAGTATTCGTATAAAGCATAGAAAAGGGGCGAAGGCCTTCATGTATACTAATTTAAATCATCAGTAAACATTTATGTGTAATTTATTTTTTGTATTTATAAAAATGAAGCACTCTATGTCTGTTCAAAGCATAAATTAAAGTTACAGTTTGTTTTGTTTACCGACGCTACTAGAGCACATTGATTTATTAATCATCGGCTATTGGTCGTCAAACATTTGTTTATTTTCTCACGCTGTCAGAGGGGACCCGCTACACTTTTCTGTTAGTAGCAAGGGATCTTTTATATGCACTTTCCCACATTCAGGACAGTACATACCACGATTTTTTGTATATCAGTCTTGGGCACTGGTTGGAACAGAAAAAAGATCAATCGGAGAATTGGGTCCACCGAGCGGAATCGATCCTTCGACCGAAGAATCTCAACCGACTGAGCACAGATTAATTAATGGTTACTTTAAAAGGTAATTTTATTGTACTCACCGAACATCGAAGTCGATTGCCAAATGCAACACACGGAAAGCGTCGTTTCCATATTCCAAATGCCCTTTCGATCACCGACCTTGTCCTACGTTGGGCAACGTTATAACGTCTTTCCGCTTCAGTATGGACATTCCTGATTGGCGTAAGAAGAAATGACGTGCATGTGTATGCTGGATCGTCCACCAGGATCCCCCTAATGGTCCTATCTCTGTATTGTTGACGTAGCATGGAATTTTCAAAAATCCGGGAATCGTGGGCTGACCCGTACCATCGACTAACAACGTTAGTGAAAAGCAGGTTGGAATCACAGACAAGCTGACAGTTTAGGCTATACCAACCTTTCCTGTCAATAAATCGTGCAGCATCATCTCCACCAGGGTTGATAATCGGAACATGAGTGCCATCGATAGCTCCAATAATTCCCGGCATTTGCGCTATGTCAAAAAATCCCTGCATAACAGCTGTTCTTGCTTGAAGGTTGTAGGGAAAATGCACAAAATTATGTTTCACACTACAAATGGCGTCAGTTACACGATGAATTGCCTGACAGCAAGCTGATTGTGAAATGCTAAGTATATCGCCGACTGCTTTCTGGAATGAACCACATGAATAGAACCGAACCGTGATGGCCAACTGCAATGCTGGTGTCGACGCGCTGCTTCTCCTTGTGAGGTGGGTTATATCCAAACGGATGGTTTCCATTAGATGCACAACAGTATCTTTACTAAGTCTAAATCTACCGATAAAATCCTCATCTGAGTATTCCTCAAGTGGGTTAAATCGGTCCCTAAATATACGTAATCGTCTTCTTTCTTGCATTTCATCAGCCTCTTGCTGAGCAATTTGAAATAAAGCGACGATGTCCATTACTGTGTGCAACAAAAATTTCTGTAGTAATGATTAAACGCACGAAAAACAACCCATTACCCGTGTTTAGCAAATCCCATTGTTATTTGATCAGTCGTTTAAACACACGGTTAGGAATGAAAAACGCGCGTTTAGTATTTTGTTATCAAAATACCGTTTTTCGTTAAACGCACGCGTTTAATAAGTTTACACGCGTGTAAGAGAAAAACAGGCTTCGTAAATTCGGGCCATGTTTAGTTTCAGAATTGTGGTTAACTTTATTTTGCACTGTTTATCATTTATATTGATTGGGAAGTTGCCCCTGAGCCACACCGTGTTTGCTATGTGTTGGTTGGATGTGCACTAATTGTGGGTCTAATCTGAATATTGTGCTCATCTCCAAATTTCGACATTTAACGGGCTGCTAATTGAAATTTGTGACAGGTTTCCTCTCAAGACTTCATGTCAGAATTACAAATTGTTTGACATCCAATAGCCGATGGTTAATTAATTAATGTGGTCTAGTGGTGTCGTTAAATAAAAAGCAATGTGAACGCTTTAAGGAAATGTAACAAAGTATATGGCATCTCTTGGCCCAAGATGTCCCAATTGAAACATATTGGGCATTTGGGACATTTTGGGCTTCAACAGAGCACACAAGTAACAACGTGTGTGTTACTGCACATGTCAAAACAAAGGTGTACAAAATAATTAGAAGACACTGTTTATTATCGTGTGTGTGCGTGCGTGCGTGTGTTTATGTTCATAACACATATAGGCCAAAAAGAAAAACATATCCCCCACACCCCCCCTCCCCCACACCCCCCACACCCCCCAAAAAAAAGGAATGAAAAGAAAATCACCTGAACTTACAAGATTGCAAACCTGTTAGAAATACTAGTAGCCAACATGACGATAACGAGTTCGCTCCCTTATACCGTAGACCAAGGCCTATTTTACACACGAAATAGCCGTAGTGGAAATGGACTTACATGTATATCGTTAGATAAACAATCCTATCCTTTAGTTTTCATTTCTTCAGCAGATCTACAATGCTACTAGTAGGGCAAGTCACAACAAGCCCAATTATCATGTCAAATTGGTTAAAGGGACATTCCTTAGTTTGATGCAATTTTAAGATGTTATCGACTAATAAAATGTTTCTACGATTAAACTTACATATTAAATATATTATCTTGTTTAGAATATTGGTGGCTGTATATTAAACGTGTTTCTGATCGTTCGAATATTTGTACTAGGTTAAATTTCATTTTATTTCCTAACATTTTTTTGTTTGTACGTACGGTATTATTTGAAGACAAACTCCAGTTTGTGCTTCTTACAAATATTAAGACTACCAGAAACGCATTGAATATACAGACACTAATATTCTAAACAAGAAAATATATTTAACATGTAAGTTTAATCGTAGAAATATTTTATTAGTCGGAAACATCTTACAATGCAGACCGGCCTCGGTGGCGTCGTGGCAGGCCATCGGTCTACAGGCTGGTAGGTACTGGGTTCGTATCCCAGTCGAGGCATGGGATTTTAAATCCAGATACCGACTCCAAACCCTGAGTGAGTGCTCCGCAAGGCTCAATGGGTAGGTGTAAACCACTTGCACCGACCAGTGATCCATAACTGGTTCAACAAAGGCCATGGTTTGTGCAATCCTGCCTATGGGAAGCGCAAATAAAAGATCCCTTGCTGCTAATCGGAAGAGTAGCCCATGTAGTGGCGACAGCGGGTTTCCTCTCAAAATCTGTGGGGTCCTTAACCATATGTCTGACGCCATATAACCGTAAATCAAATGTGTTGAGTGCGTCGTTAAATAAAACATTTCTTTCTTACAATGCAGCAAACTCGGGAATGTCCCTTTAAGATCTAAACCTATATTGGGAATTATTATCGTTTATTCTGAATTGTTAAGTCAATATAATTACTTTTGTTAATAATCATTGACAAAATGTACGTCATTGTTGGGAGTGCATTTACATTAAAATATTTTAGTGGAGAAAACGTGGGCGCTTACAGCAGAGAGACCGCTGATTACAGGAGGCCGCATTTGTTTGTTTTTTACGTCGAAGTCAGCTGCTCCAAACGAATTTTTTCCCCAGTACATTTTCCGGGGGAGCATGACCCAATGTACTCCAAAACTTTGCTCGCCATAGTTTAGATCCCCACCCTTATACACTATCCAGCTCACACGCCTGACAATAGAATTAAAGTAATACGCTTCAACAGTCAGTAGCTCATGAAGGCCTACGTTTGTGTTGTCTGTGAGCCAGTCGCATGAGTTTATGACGCCAGTGGCACGTCGAACTCTCAGACACTTATTTATTGTCTATGAATAGGTGTTCCTCAAGTTCTTCACCATTCATCTGCTTTAGGAACCTTAGAATCGAGGTGGCAGTAAGTAAGTAATAATACACTGTCCACATGCACACATAAATGAAAAGACGGGAAGTGATAGCCCATTTCGTAATTGTTTTCAAACCCCTAAAATATTTTCTTAAATAACACTACACTGTCCACCATAACAACTTACATGGAAAAACATGGACAATACGAAGTGTCCCAGGTAAATCACATGCAGTTTGTGCTTAAAACGTATCTGAATTAGGTGATTAGATCAGCCTAAATCTGCAAATAATCTTTCATTTTTCAATCCTCCCAAACTGCCGTTTCACGGCTACTAGGATATCACTTACCCCTGGTCATGTATGCATAATTGGTTTACAGAACCAACTCAGGAAAATTGACATCTCATTCAATACAATTGTTCACTATAAAAGCAGGTGCAATTCCTGTCAAAAATCAAATTTCTTACTTATTTTCAAACACTTGAAATATTTTCTTCAATATGGGATGCATTAAGAAACCCCACTATCTTCGCGGGTAACACACCACTGATTGGTAATTTACTTCCCTGCTACCATAATGTATAATTTTAGAAATGCTCCGTTTCCGAAAAATAATTGTTCTAAATCATCATTTGTAGGGGGTCATCTTGAAACCCCTAATTGTTCGAAATACAATTTCATCACTTTACATGATATATTAGTTTGATACCCGTTTTTAACAGTCAACTATTACAGATATACCAGGGCTGTAGCTAGGATTGGGTAGAGTGTTTTTACTTTTCTTTTTTTAATCAGATGAATTATTGGAACGAACGAGTATGGACGGCGCAAGACACTAGAGGTCCGGGGGCATGACCCTCGGGAAATGTTAAAATCTGAAATATCATTTTGCAGCCATTTCAGGGAGGTTTTATACTTAAAATTCCTTTAAAGGGACACACCCTAGTTACGGCTAGTTGTTAACCATTACGGCGTTGTTTTTCGTTATTAAACCCATTTTCTCACAAATAAAATTGCACTTTACTTACCGTTTATTATTTAGAATATACATTTCCATTCACCTGAAGTGTTTTTTGGTAATCCTGGTGTTTGTAATACCACAAAATGCATTTTTCGTATTTCTGAAAAACGGACGCACGTTTGAGAAAAAACCGTTGAGCAGACAAGGTCTAATCTATTTTTAGACGGGATATTTCCATTTCAATGTCACAGACGTTGGTATACCACGTGACCGTTATCATTTTGGTTCGGTTTGTTTTCTCGTGCACGGTTCGCGCAATCAACATCCGATTTGTTGTTGTTCATTTGTGAGATTTTTCTTCACAGTTCGTGAACATTTTCAGTAACAATAAAGTTCAGACAAGTAAGTATCTCAATACAAAACGTTACAAACCAAGTCCTACGATATCTGGAGAGGGGATACAACCAGGACAGAACAGTTGGAACATTTCCAGGAGAGGTGAAAAGAACGCACCCCAATTCTGTGAAATTTGTCGTGACGTAGGCATTGTTGTGCTTCGAGCGACATCTACCGGTAACATCAGAATACTAACTTTCAAAATTATTTCAAGCAATTGGGACATGGGGATTCCCATGATATTTATCGATATAAAACCTGCTTTTTCACTCCATTTGATAAAAACGTGATCTAAGTGTGTTACAGGTTTGTAGATTAACCAACTAGGGTGTGCGGCTTTAACGATTAAGAAGAGGATTGTCTTTAAGTTTCTATTATTTTTACCGTTTTTATATTTTGAAGGGGGAGGGGGCCCTCTTGCTCCCTCTTCCCTTGTCCGCTAGATACAACCCTGCATACGTACCAGAGATCAGCAACATGCATGTATAATGTATTTTAACTTTTGCATATAATCGAACTATAACACATCTCAGGTACAATCCATATCAAAACGTATAGTGCTGTTAAATGTTAATTTATTCAGGCCCATAATCACCATATAGTTGAGAGTGGAGTGGGCGGGGTATCATATGCCCTCATTTTGTGAGAAAAATTAAATCTGAAACAGTAAATTGTGTCATTCATCTCACTATACTTATTGCTACTATTGTTCGCTTTACTGAACTTCGAATTAAAATAATTTGCTACTGCCTATTTTGCAGTCACACACACACACACACACACACACACACACACACACACAGAGAGAGAGAGAGAGAGAGAGAGAGAGAGAGAGAGAGAGAGAGAGAGAGAGAGAGACACACACACAGACGCACACACATACACACACACAGACAGATATACACACGCACACACACATATATACAGACATACACACACATACAGACATACACAAACGGATACACACACACACACATACACACAGACGCACACACCATCACACATACACCACACACACAACACCAAAAGTCCAGAAGAGATATTTCGAATGCGCAGTTTTGAGAGATCCCACTGCATTGTAAGGTTGGTTTGTAACATCCGCAAACCCTTCTGTTAGATTCCATCACGGTTGCATTTGATGAGTTCACTAGTAGCAGACAGCTCTGCCGGTGTAGAGTGACTACCTTCGTTCCACATCCATCCAAAATGGCCTGTCTGTACCTCTGCTTGCTATACCAATGCAAGGTAATAATATGTTATTCCGTCATTATTGACGGCTATAAGGTCATCAATGGAGACAAACTCGGCGAGTAAATGGGACAAAGTTGAAGGCTCGAGATTCAGTTTGTGGAATGGAAATCAATCTCGAGTTAATCTGGATGCAAGTGCTAGGGATAGGAAAGCAGTTCTCGAGTTAATCTGGATGCAAGTGCTAGGGATAGGAAAACAGTTCTCGAGTTAATCTGGATGCAAATGCTAGGGATAGGAAAGCAGTTATTGACCACTTGTACCAGTTGGTATAAACGTTGCTCTCAATTTATGTAAATACTAGTCTCCCTAATGACAAAATAGATGACTGTAATATTGATTATCAAAGACCATATCAATGGCGGATCTAGAAAACAATAAAGGGGTGGCTGTATTGGGATGGAATGAACCAGCGGGGGCTGAGCCATGGTGAAGGTTTCGGGAGCAAAGTCCCCTGAAGTTTCGGCATTCTGGACATTTTAGAACCTTATTTCACTGATTTCCGAGGACCTAATTCCTAATTAATAATTCCATCAAGTTGATAATTTTTTTGCCGTTTTCCTGATTCACACCAAAATATATAGAAAACGATTTAATTTTGTCCTTATCGATGCAAGCCATACTCGGTTCAATTGTACACCTGATTAACAACGGGCATATTATTTTTGACAGTAACAGTATACCCGATATGTTAATTTTAACGTCAGATCATGAGATGACGAATTGATTGGAGATCAATACAAAGCCAAAACGTTTAATGACATGCACCGTCTAATCTATTAATATTATACCAGATGTTGGCGAAAGACAATGAAAAAAGCAAAGCATATATTGCAATAATGATTTTATTTTCTACAATACAATAAAGCCGGGTTTACACAAGGCCACAATCGACAAACGTCACACCATTCAAACCATCAACAGTGGAATTAGTGTCTGTTTTTAAATCGAATAAATGTAATTAATTGCAAGGTTAACGCGATTTATCTGGCAACAGCGATAATAAAAGAAGAATCAAGGTGAACAGGAACTGCAGGTATTTCAATAATTAGTCAAGCAACAAGGACCCGGATTGTACGCGGCGTGGATGCAAAGCCACAAACCTGTCACGAATTTGCTTTGTGATCACTGCACTAGAAAATCCATGCATTGCGATAACAGCCTGGGGCCCGTTCCACGAAAGAATTGTAGCTAAGGTTAATTGTAGTGACTTACGGTGAATTTTACAACTGGCACCGTAAACTTTACAGCTGTTCCACAAAGCAACCTTACGGTAGTCGTAAGTGCCCCTTTAATAATTAAAATATTCTTTACGAAGAAGTACGAATTAGTTAAATAATGAATTGGTTACAGACTTTTCGGAACATCTTAGATGTATTCATTGGTATCGGACATCCATGAAGTAACTTTGTCAGTTTATTTGCTAAGCGATAATTGCCGAATGCATATGACATGGGAGTTATCTCCTATATTTGCGTGTGAAAGTCGTATCGCCTAGAATGTTTTTTCATCGAACGCCGAGTTTTATAAAAGGTATTTGCTATATATTAGATCCATTTTATACAAAAGTTAGTATCCTTCTTAGAAAATGACCAAAATCATCTTTTAACTGCCATTTGACAGCTACGTTAGTGGCTTACAACTGCCTCGTACCTATTGTACATTTTTACCGTAATTTACGATAGTAAGCTACGCCGCGTCGTGGAACGGGCTGGCGATCGTAGACAAAAATTAAGGTCGCGATGGTAGGTATTTACGGCGATAGTAGTGCTAAGATCGGGGCCCAGGTCAGCTAGTGAATGAATGAATGAATGAATGAATGAATGAATGTTTAACGACACCCCAGCACAAAAATGGTAGTACGAAGCAATGTGTGTATTTCGTCTAAGGCAGGAGAACGATCTCGCTGCCTCTGTACTGCCTATGGGTATGACAGCAAGGATCTTTAGAAGCTCTCTGATGATGGGAAAGAAAGTGTTGTCTGCATGTCCGGAAAGCAGAGTGGTCACGGAAATGTGGATAGGGCATTTGACAACAACTTGTCGCTTGCAATAATTTTTCCATCTCAAAAGTTCGCACTCAAATGCTGACGGAATGGGCATCACATGGTTCCACTTCTGGTACAGGATCTTTCCAAAATCCACAACATTAATATCATACTTTTCAGCGATTACTTCTGAAATTAAAGCACAAAGCTCATAATGTGCCCTCTTTTCGTTACTAAAACGAGTCAAGTTCGTTGCATATTATGTTCAGGAAAGGTATAGCAACGGTTCTCTTCCAATATTGAGATACTGAATCTGATGGATGATTGTCCCTACTTGTCTACTGCAAAGTCGTGGCCGTTGTTCTGTTGCCCCAATCAAGTCGGAAGGGTTTAGTATCTTCTCATATAGTCGATCAAACCAGCTGTCCATTTCAAGACGAATATCGTTGTATGAAGCCAGAGTAAACTTCCGTAAGTCTACCATGAAGCGCACTCACGAGAGGGCGCATTGGCTCCAGCATCTCTTTTGCACACATGAAACTGACAACATGTGCAAAATTCATAAAGATGCGTCGAATGTCGTGGGGTTTAGCCTTTATTGAAGAATCCCAGTTCCATAACTCGTTGTTTGAGTACAAAGTAACTCAGTTTCGTCACACGAAGGCTCGCATATCTCACTCAGGGTTACTACAATAAACTCATATAAGTCATGGATCGTTTCAAAAGCAGTGTGTCTTTCGATTCAGCGTGTCTTGCACATGTTCTTCAACTTGTGTTTGTTGACATTTGGGGCCAGGTTATCAACGATCTTTTCAAAGAATTGTCGTTTTGGAGAATTGTCGAAGAAGCTGAATAATTCTTGACAAGAATCCATTATGTTTGCAATTCGTGGAATTTTACCTGCATGACAAATAACCAGGTTCAGAGAATGCAAACAACAAGGCGCAAGTTGCTCTCATTGCATATTTCTGGCTTTGAAAAATCTATTTCAGCATAGCTTAGGCCTATCTGTCCAGGCGTTAGGAAAACGGTGCAAATGTCATTGGGAGACACACTATTTATAGGCATAATTTCATCATGTAGGCCTGCACTTGCAGAACCATCTGCAATGTTGTAACTGCAGTAAGACTATACTGAGATGAACGTTCTTCCACAGACTTCTTAACAACAAAGCAATCTAATGTGTTCTGCCTACGTCGCTTTTTGGGCGGATCGGACATGATTTTAGTAAATAAAATACGACGATGAACTTGCCTGCGAGGAAATCTTGCAAAAAATAGACTGCAAGTGGGCTGTCATCAGTGAAACTGAAAACATTACGCTTACGGTAAAAATAGCATTATACGTCCGTTACAAACGTAATATTTTGTCTGTGACGTCATTTTTAATGTATTTTGCTAAAACTGGCAAATGTCGATCAGTACATCAACTGCAATTAAGTCGTAAAATTCATTAAATATGTTTGGAATGAACATTAAAAAAAAAAATATCCAGGAAGGGAGGGGGTGGCTAGCCACCCTATTCACCCCCCTACTGGATCCGTCACTGTATATTCTGTATTTTGAGTGCCAATTGACTCTTGCTCCCTATTAATGTCGTTCCTTGCAGTTAGTGCCCTGGATGGGGATAAACACGAATTACCACATTTTAAAGTAGAGCAATCATCTCGTGATATATTTGTACATCTACATGTGTGTGGGGTTTGGGTAGGAACATGCACTGTTTTCTGAAACACACACCGATTATTGTGGTCAAACATTGTTTTGTTTGTTAAATGTTCAATTCGTGTTCTTTGAATACCTAATTTGTGACATAATTAATTGGGAATATACCATTCTAACATTAGCGTTCGATTTCTGTGGGCATTAAAATAATAACAAAAGCATATCGGAAGATGCCGCAACAAGTTAGGGATAGATAGATAGTTAGATAGATATATAGATACAAGCCCGTAGCCAAGGGGGTTCGTACGGTTCGAACGAACACCCCTTTTTCTGAAGTGCCCTTTCAAACTAGGCTAGAGCCCCCACCCCCCCCCCCGAGTCATGTCCTGCCACTCTGAAACATGCTGAAACCGACAATTTTTCAGTGACACCCAGAGCATCCCCTTTTGTTATATATCTGAATGAATTATTGCAATATTGAAACAATGTTACACTCTAACCAAATGACACTCAATTTTATATGTAACATTAAATAAAATAATAAATGCAGCCTACTTAATGTATTGTTGCAAATTTGCAACACCAGCCTTCAGAGGGTTAATGGCGTACACCCAGAAATTATCTCCCCCTTAGAGGTCGCGTCGTCACTATACACCCTAGAGTCTCGCTTTAAACAGCTGTTCAGTAGTGTGATTTGAAGCCACTGGTCGTATAAAATTACTTGTCCACCTCTGTACGAACAGGAAAAGTTGTCATATTTTTTCAGACGATGATGCATTGCACAAAGAATGTCTGGACTGCATAACGGATCTAGTATATGACAAAATACAACAATAAAAAACAAAACAAACACTGAATCGCTGAAAAACGAGGCGTTTGTATGTCATTGCCAAAAACCTATCCATTCTCGGTGTGTGGATTTAAAACAAAATTCATTATTTATATATTATTTGAATAAAATCTAGTTGAAATATTATTTTTTCTTCCTTTTATGTATGCTATGTGGACATTTGTTTATTTGTGTGTTTTGTTCACTGCTTTTTGGTGAGGGGGATGGTTTAGGTGAGTTCGTCCTACCCCCCATGGCATTGATCATGTTTGTTATCGATTATTTAATTAATTAATTTATTTATATTTAATCAATAATTTCACAGACTAAAAGAAAAAATGTTTTAGAAACAACACTTTTTTTTATTTATGTACAGGGCCAGCGGAGAATTTGAAAGTGGGGGTACTTATAGTGTGCTGTTTGTTAAAAGGTTGTGCTGTGTGTGTGTGAGAGAGAGAGAGAGAGAGAGAGAGAGAGAGAGAGAGAGAGAGAGAGAGAGAGAGAGAGAGAGAGAGAGAGAGAGAGAGAGAGAGAGAGAGAGAGAGAGAGAGAGAGAGACCGACAGAGAGAGAGAGTGTGTATACATGTACTTGAGGGCCCAAACCTGTTGGTGGGGGTTCGGAGGCATGCTCACCCAGAATAAGTTTAAATATCAGATGTTAACATAGGGCCTATGACATCTCCAGACTTTTGATAACAGTAACAGGAAAAAAGAGGAGACCATGGCCCTATCGGCCCTCACCTCTTCCACAGCCCCTAATACACAATTTGAAGAAGAAGAAAATAATAGTTTGAGACATGCAAATAGCATACATACAATATAAACGAATAGTGAGATGTGGAGTGCCCATTGAGGTGTAAAAACAATTCTTTCTTGAAACCGACCCTACCTAAAAAAAAGGCTTACCCTGATAATTTTTCCCTTTTTTTTTTTAAGTTAAAAAGAGTACAGATGTAGGGTTTTTTTGTTTTGTTTTTTAAAGTTTAGACTGGCCCTACCTAATATTTTTTAGTCATGTTCCCAGAATTTGTTTTAGGTACAAGGCAGAATAAAATTTTCTTTTCTTCATTTGTTAAACTACATTTGATTATTCCTTTGTTAATCTATCTATAGGGGGCCTATTAGTTGGGTATCTCTTTTGTAAGCTGTAATATGTATGTAGGATGCATTTTCTTTTTATACTAAGCATATCTTAAATTACTGACAAAAACACTACCAAAGGATGCTGTAATGGTGGTGTAAACAAGTAACTCCAATGAAAGTGAAAATGCTGAAATTAAAGTAATTGGTCGGAGTAGCCTGTGTGGTGGCCATGGGTTTACTTTGTTGGTGAGTCAGTATCTATGCCAAGTGTCAAAATTATGAAGGCTGTTTTTCTGAAACACAGATGTTTAACACCAAATTTAAAATGTGCTGAGATGTTGTAAAAAAATATTAATTTCTTTTCATTATTGGTTATTCTAAAAGACTGCGGAGCTTGTTTTGCAATGTGAGATTTGATTAAATACTTGAGGCATAACAGAACAAACTGTTTTGTTTTTGCTACTGACCCAAAAACAAACTAACCATAACAAAATACTTTCCAAATTATAATCTAGAATTTATTTACATAAATATCCTGAAACTGGAAATTTTAATATTTGTTCAAAAAATAAATTTCTTTTTTTTTCTTTCTTTTTTTGAGAGGGGGTGGGGGGTCTCTTTTTATTCTTTGTCTTTTTTTTAATTATTGCCTAACTGGACTATTTTGGACAAATGTAGCAAAATCCCAACATTTTATTCTCCAGTGACTGTAAGCCTATAACAGTTTATAATACTTTTACTTTTTGGGATAGTATGTTGACTACATTGTGATAAATTCTAGCATGGCATTGAAAAAACTCACCGGCCTCGGTGGCGTCGTGGCAGGCCATCGGTCTACAGGCTGGTAGGTACTGGGTTCGGATCCCAGTCGAGGCATGGAATTTTTAATCCAGATACCGACTCCAAACCCTGAGTGAGTGCTCCGCAAGGCTCAATGGGTAGGTGTAAACCACTTGCACCGACCAGTGATCCATAACTGGTTCAACAAAGGCCATGGTTTGTGCTATCCTGCCTGTGGGAGGCACAAATAAAAGATCCCTTGCTGCCTGTCGTAAAAGAGTAGCCTATGTGGCGACAGCGGGTTTCCTCTAAAATAATCTGTGTGGTCCTTAACCATATGTCTGACGCCATATAACCGTAAATAAAATGTGTTGAGTGCGTTGTTAAATAAAACACTTCTTTCTTTCTTTCTTTCTTTGAAAAAACTCACACTGTTGGACTGAAAATATAAATACCAGATAGGTATTGTTTATGTACAGTTTATCAAATACATTTACATGCTAAGCAAGTAACTCATCATATATTGAACATGAAACAAGCCATGTGTGAATACTGCATGTAATGCATCTCTTGAAATTAATGTAATTAGTGTTAATTGGTGTTGTACCTATATTCACTTTAAACTATTAGTAAACCATAAGTGTACTTTTATATATAGTCATAATTATTTCTTGCTGCATCTGGTTTTAGAAATCCACATTTGTAAAATAGCAGTATTTTGTTTCTTTAATTTATAATTTATTACTCTTGCAGCCTTTGGAGAGAGAAAATAGTATAATGTCTAAAGCAGTTTTCAATTTCAATTTATTTATAATTTCATTATCAGTGGAAATCATGGAAAGTCATGAATTTTCTTGGTAACTAAGTGTATGAAGCATAATAAAGATTATTTACATTGGACTTTTCTTAATATATGTACTGAAAAGTGTAAAATTTAGATACTGGTAGGTCAAATAGATTTATGTTAAAACAGGCTCAGTGAAATCAGAATTGCTATCAGATTATGTCATTTTGTACACAAATTAAATTATTTACATTAACAAATTATAAATATTGAAAAACAATACCACTATCATTTCTAATTTCATGTAAATGAGTATGTAAAAGCATTGTTATATTTCTACTACATGTGAAAAAAAAAAAATTAAGAACAAAAAAACTATATATTTAATATTTTAAATTTCCTATTTATTTTTCATCATTTGAAAATTTAATATTTATTTCTGTAATTATATATGTATGTTATTGATTTTTTAAAATTTATTACATGTATACATATAAACATTTTTATTTTACATTGAATATATATATTTATTTAATTTATTTAATTTAATTTATTTATTTATTTATTTTGTTTGGGTTGGGTTGGGTTGGGATGGGTTGGGGTTTTTTTGTTTTTTTTATTTCATTGAAATAATTTATTAAAAATAATTGTTGACAAATTTGGTTGAATTTACTCTACTCTGCAAACGAATAATTTGTGGTTTTAAACACATATATCTTCATATTAAATCGCGATAACAAACATTGAATAGTAAATGAATGAATGTTTAACGACACCCCAGCACGAAAAATACATCGGCTACTGGGTGTCAAACTATGGTAAACAAATAACATTGAATAGAACCCGGAAGTAAACAGCGAAGAATGGAGCGGGGCGTTTTACAAATTAAAACTTTATTAAATGCTGTTACCGTTGTTTATTGCAAACACTCAAGTATTATCAGTCAAATATGTACACATTTAATGGTTTTGGCATGGTGGATATATGATAGAAAGTTGTAAGAACGGTAGGGAGTAGCCTGCCTACGTGGTTGGGGGAAAAACCCACGATTTAGCTGGACATTATTTTGTTCTTTTTTATTCTTCCATTATTTTTTTTTACTACCAACTGCGGAATTTCCTAGATTTTTATTATTTACTTGAATTTTTAGCCGTTCTACGCTTTAGTCACATACATGCTCACAATTAGGTCGGGAATAATAGAGTGGATATACAGATCGATGCTTTACGACAATACAAATTTAGAAAAAGGAATGGTGTATAGTGCACGAGCGCCACCTGTCGGAAAGTCTCACATTGTTCGCCATTGGATGACATTTTGATGGCCTGCCCTAATCGCATGAATAGAATTGTTGAAGTGGATGATTATGCCCACATGTTATATTGACTAACAGCAAAATTGTTTGTAGACTAATATTAGACCTACAATTTAGTAATTGACCTAGTAATTTATTGAACTATGTCCTGGCTGGCATAGGCCTAGGCCTATAATAATATGCCGTCGACGAAAAGGAAAGTGAGGGAAGAGCTTCAAAAACTACAAGGTTCGGCAAAACAATGCAAGAAGCTCACAGAATTCTTCAACAAAAGGTATGGAAATAATCACTGCAAATTTTTAATTTGAAAACCAAATTTAATAATAACTATCATCATATGGGGGCGGGATCTAGCTCAGTCGGTAGAGCGCTCGCTTGAGGTCCTTCGGTCGTCGAAGGATCGAATCGCCTCGGTGAACCAATTCTCTGATTGGACTTTTTTCCGTTCCAACCAGTGCCCCACGACTGGTATACCAAAGGCCGTGGTATGTGCTATCCTGTCTGTGGGAAAGTGCATATAAAAGATCCCTTGCAACATGAAACAAGATGTAGCGGGTTTCCTCTGACTACGTGTCACAATTACCATGTTTGACATCCAATAGCCGATGATTTGTAAATCAATGTGCTCTAGTCGTGTCGTTAAACAAAACAAACAAACTTTTAACTATCATCATCATGGACTTATTTAAAATCAATTATAATTTATGGGCAGCCGGCTCACGGCTTGTCATTCTTCAGAAAATTTAGAACTTACAATGCTTATGTTTTATTTTCTTACTAATAGGACTCAATCTGATTCACTTACCGATGCTTCTGGTAGTGCTACTAACTCTGATGAAATTCATCTTCTAAACCATGGCGATGAATTGCAAGAAAGTCTAGTGGACACAACTTCAGAATCCAGTGGAGACCATCCAGACCAAATTGAAGTGATTGAGAGCAATGATGATGATCTTCAATCAGTTGAAAGACTCTATGGTATGCATATTAAATTTGAGTTAAATTTGTAAGATGTCAACAGACGGACATTAAAATATACTCTGCCTCAATCAACACTTGCAGTAACTATATAGAGGATAATAAACGAGTTTCCAGTTATTATCAAATTTATGTCCCGAGTGAAATAATTTTCAGTTGTCACGAGCTTTAGCGAGTGACAAATGAAAATTATTTCACGAGGGACATAAATTTGATAATAACTGGTACCGAGTTTGTTATTCTATTTATTACCTCAGCTATTTTTTCTCTAAAAACCTTTATTTTCCACGCACATGCACGAAGGCCGACCTGTATAGGAACGATGTAAACCACTTTACGCACTGTTCTGAGAATTACTATAACGTTGTAATTTAATCACGTTCATAGATAATTTTCAAAAACACAAGTTCTCTCTATTCTGCTTCAAAATCTATAATGAATTGCATTAAAATAACATTTTGTTATAAATTTAACACCAAAAACAGAGAGCCGTAAACGCAAACTCTTTAAACTACATGACGTTATTGTGTGTGTTTGTCAAATCGTGATGACGTCATATTTAGTACCGACAAAGCCATTGGTTTGTAAGCGTCAAATTGTCCAATAGTATTGTTCGTTAGACCAATGCAGAATATTTCCCACTGAGAAAATATTGAAAATATTTTCCCTGTTATGAGTGACCGCTGGGGTAATAAAATAAAAATAACAATAATAATAATGTTCCTCTTCCAGATGACTTGGGTCAGTTCATTGATGCGACAATGTCAGCTGCAGAAATAACTGCTAAACTGAAAGAGATGAGTGATGCTCAGACTTTGCATTTGCTTCAAAAGCATTATCGACCAGACTCGAGGTATGCTTTTCCAGCTGTCTTCATGAATGGCTGTAATCGTTCTTTTAAGTATTCTTGGATTGAAAAGTACCCATGGATTGTCTATAGTGCAAGGCTTGATGGTGTCTTCTGTATTTACTGTGCCTTCTTTAGAAAGGACCGTAGCAGTAGAGGCTCCCTTGTAAATCTGCCATTCACCAAATGGACACGATGTTCTCATGTTTTCAAGGATCATGCGACTTCAAAATCACACATTAGTGCTATTACTGATTCTGAAATATTTCAAGAGCATTTACTGCATACAGATAGAGCGGTACCGTACCAGTACTTCTGGAGAAGAAGAAAATGAAGATGATACGTGAAAACCGAGAAATATTGTCATGTATTGTTGAGGCAATTGTCTTTTGTGGGAGGCAGTGTATTGCCTTAAGGGGAGAGGCAGAAGCAGATGACCAGCCAGGAAACCCGGGAAATTTTCTGGCAATACTTAAGCTAATGAGTAGAGACAATGAAGTTCTAAACCATCATCTTAAGGATGCAAGGCAAAAGAATGGTAAATACATATCTCCCGACATTCAGAATCAGTTGATAAACATCATTGGTGAAGACATCCTACAAGCAAAACTTATTGATGAAGTTAGACAAGCTAAACTGTATTCCATTATGGCTGATGAGATAACAACGCACAACAAAGAACAGTTATCGATATGCCTCAGGTTTGTTGACAATGAAAATAATGTCCGTGATTGTCTTGGGATTTGTCTCTGTGATCAGAATTACTGGAGAAGCCTTGGCATATACACTGTTAACAACATTAAGAAACGCAGGCCTACCTGTCGAAAACCTAAGAGGACCAGGTTATGATGGTGCTGCATCGATGTCTAGCAACACTGTTGGCGTTCAAGCAAGAATACGTGAAGAAGCCCCATTAGCAGTTTATACACACTGTAGCAGTCACTGCCTTAATCTAGTCCTGGCACACGCCTCTGCATTAACACCAGTAAGGAACATGTTGGACAAGTTAAAGGAGACATCATTATTCTTCAACAGCAGTCCTAAGCGCGAGGCCCTCCTATCGAGCATCATTCGGACTTGCAATCCCCATGATACATCAAGAAGGAAGTCTCTGCTAGACCTCTGCAAGACGAGATGGGCAGAACGACACCGAGCGTACCAGCACTTCTACCAGGCATATATCTACATAGTGAAATGTTTGGAAGTTATCGCTCATGGCCTGCGATGAAGGTTTCGATGCAGATTTGGCTCAGAATGGTAACTGGGATAAAAACAGCAAGGCCAGGGCATCATGTCTTCTCAATTCCCTGTGTGATGTTCAATTCATCGTTAAATTTACGACCGTTTACAAACTCTTATCTCGATTGCATGGCATTACTGTTCTTCTACAAAAAGAAGCAAGTGATATTGTAAGTGCTGTTTCGATGATCGATGGAGTAAAGGAAGAGTACAGGGAAATAAGAAATGATTTCGATAGCTACTTTGAAGGAGTGTACCAGCATGCTGTTTCTGTAGCTGCTTCAGTAGGCACTGAACCAACAGTACCACGGGTTGCGAAAAATCAGATGCACCGTGTCAATGCCGTGTCAAGTAGCCCTTTGCAGTACTATCTAAGGAATACTGCAATTCCATTTATCGATCATATCATTGCAGAACTTGATAGCCAATTCTCCGATGTTTCTAAGGCCTCAAAGTTATTGGCACTTGTTCCAAGTGTGTTTCTAACCAAGGATATCGGCTACGAGGACATCAAAGCTTGTGCCGAGTTGTATGACGATGACTTGCCTTGCCCAGAAGTTCTGGAAGAAGAATTAATCGGTTGGCAAATGAAATTTAAGAAGTTGCCAGATTCTGCACAAATTCCCAACAACTGTGCAGATGCGCTTAAGCAGTGTAATGAAGTGCAATTTCCAAATATTTTTATTCTTCTCAAGATCGCCTGTGTCATTCCTGTGACATCCTGCATTTGTGAACGTAGCTTCAGTGCCATGAGAAGGCTCAATAACTACATGCGGTGCAGCATGGGTCAGGATCGGCTAACCTCCCTTGCAATGATGCACATACATTATGACACAGAAATTCCAACCAGTAGTGTAATTGACATATTTTGTAGGAAACAACCTAGAAGAATGCAGTTTACTAGCATTATCCATGCTTAATAACAAGACATACAAATCTGTTTCAAAGTTCTTTATTTTACTGATTCTGTCTTAAGAAATTACAGTATGGTACAAAATCCAAAGTGATGCAAGCCATTTTTGTTCATGGTTGGTTGTATCCCTTTGGAGTTTATATCATACTAGCTGGGTTTTTTATATATTTATTGGCCTATGAAATCAATTAAATAAGGCCTGTAACTGTCAAAAATGCTGGGGCTTTGGCCCTGGACCCCACCGGGGGCCCTAGGCAGCCCCCAGCCAAGTGTTGCTCGCTACGCTCGCAAGTGCCCTTTTAATACCAAAAAGAACCCCCCTTCAAAAATCCTGGCTACTGGCTTTAGATAGATAGATGGATAAATAGATAGATAGATCTAGATAGATTGTTCATGATGTTTCATTTCCAAAACGCGATATACATCAGTTTCTAAATTTGGAGGTTAACAGTGAAGGTATTTTGATGGTAGTTTGACACAGCCTAACCCTAGTACTCTGCGGTTGGAGTTAGACGTACACTGGACACATATAGTCGCTCTCTGTCGTCAGAGACATTGACATTCTCACTTCTATCACAGAGGACACATAATCGTACCTCTTAATGCTGTTATAACGTACGACTTCACTGGCTATGCTTTGTGACAGTCATTTAATTTTTGTAATGCAGCTCTTATATAAAACAAGAATAGACTTCGTACTTTTGTAGTACAATCTCATTGGCCAGGTACAGTCGATCCTGTTTTCTTGGTCACCTGTGTAAGCCGGTCGACCGTTTATTACGGTCACTTTGAGATCCACGCAACGCTTGGTTACTGGTCAATCTCAACCGCTGTTGCTTAAGTTAAATGTATTGCCTCTTAATTAAATAATAATTCATTAATTCTTAGCTAAGTAATTAATTGTTTTTTCTCGCTCAAATAATGATATTGATTAGAAGTCAGCAAAGTAATAAAATAAATATATATTTTTGTAACCATTAGTTTAATAAACCTGCGATCTATAGAATATTTTAAATAACGAATTCAATTATTAGTTCAATTAAGTTGATTTATCAATACAACCCTTGGGCCAGCATACAATATAACAGCAATGTAAATAAACCTGTAACAAGGCGAATAGATGGAATGAATAATTTACGTATGAACCCAATAATTAAAAAAATATCTAAGGCCCTGCTGCTGTCCCCTGTGTAACAGTTAAAACCAACTTACTATTTAATCTCCTGTTTTAGGAGCCTGCCATCCTGTCCTGGACGGAGGAGCCGGCCGAGGCCGGCTCTTGTGCCCAGGACAGGCGTGCGCTACAACAGCTTGCTCTGAATGTGCACGTAAAGCCCTGTGACCTGACCTGACCTGAGCCTGCCAGTTCAGATAGTCTGTCCGTAGTCTGGCCTCCTTGTCGAGAAGTTTCTAACGACTAATGCTTGTCACACACCTACCGATTAACGCCGACGCGACAGTCTATTTGGGGACAGACTGGACATTAGTATCGGCTGCCGTGCTGACGTCAATCGGTAGGTGTGTGCCAAGCATAAAATAGCATAGTTTATGTATTTTATAATACAGTGACTTGTTGGTCGTCCTAATCCTAATGATTGTAGTAGTCAAGAATGGATTTTGCCTCTCAGTGTTTTCGTACTTGCGAAAACTATATACTCGTACATGTACTAGGAAATAGAATGTGTCAGCTGCTATAAACATTAGTAAGGAGAAAAACATTGCTATTATAAACAAGACATGTATTTAGTATACCATTCAAGTCGCGAAAAAAAATTCTTAACTGTGACAGAAAACACAGGACAGTCTCTTTTAGATAAGCTGGCGCAATTTTTTCATGAATTTATCATCAAAATAGTTTCACCAATCGCAGTAAATTATATTTCTGGAAATCGACCAATATATTTGTTCAGTCTTGTTTGGTTTACCAGTCGTTCTTGCGCTTGGTTGAGGGTGGGGTGGGGTGGGGTATGCAGCTTATCGAGAATATATATATATATATATATATATATATATATATATATATATATACAGCTGGACCTCTTCCCATCTGTATCTACCATTATTATTGGTTATTACTAATGGGAGGTGGCCGACGACGCCTACCAGTGATACCTTCCTCATTCTATATATAGAAGGTCGGCCACAGGACTCGACAGGTGTGACCGTAACATAGGTTCCATATTTTAGAAGCTATCTTAGCGCTACGATATCGTACAAACGTCGTAGACTATTTCATAACTGTTACAAACGTCATAACCTAACACGGTTTTACGTTGTCGTATCGATAAGGCAGCTTCTAAAATGTGAGCCCTTATTGCTTATTGCTGGGACAAATTCGTTGCCACTAATACGATGGCGTTTAATGAAGTGTTCACAATTGGTAATGTCTTTATCTGATTGAAACTGAAAGCGCCAAGTGTTATTAGTATTCACAACTTCCGTAAAATAAGAATAAAATTCGTCCAGACTGCCATTAGGCCCAGAATGTAGCATATCCGTCCACTAACGTTTTAAGACTATACTCAAACAGATTAGCCTGTACGCACCGGTGTTGTCTTAACTATGTTTTATATTCGGGTTTTTATGACTGCAGTAGTGGAGAACTTCACGATATATATTAGTAACAACGTCTGTAATATAGTATTGATTAATTTTAAGATATCTATGAGCCACAACGTCTATAATATAAGAATTATTTATTTCAAAATATTTACGAGTGATAACGCCCAAATACATAATAATGATTGATTTAAAAATATTTACGAGTGATAACGCCTAAATATATAATAATGATTGATTTCGAAATATTTACGAGTGATAACGCCCAAATATATAATAATGATTGATTTCGAAACATTTACGAGTGATAACAATACAATACAATACAATACAATAACTTTATTTCCATGTTCATATATGTATAATAAAAACATAGTCTGGTTGACCAGCAAAAATAAAGTACATAAAATATTAAACGCTAACATCAAAAAACTAAACTACAACTCTTGTCTAATAAAGTACATTTAGGCCCGATTTCTCGTTGACCGCTCAAAGCAACTAGGTTTAAACCTTCGGTCAAGATCAACTAAACCTAGTTCATAATAAACCATGATTCATTTCAGATCCTATTTCACGTGCGAAATCATTATCTCGCTCAACTAAACCAGGCTGTTCCATGAAGCGAACATTCCATGTACCCCTTCGTATGTTCATGTTTTGTTTCTTTTTGCCAGTAATGACAGCCCGTAGTAACAATTATACCTTATATGTTATAATATATATGTTGATTAATTTCAAGATATGTATAACGAAGAACGTCTATAAAATAATATTAATTAATTTGAAAATATTTGTTAGTATAACGTGTATAGTAAGGTCCCAGCAAAGGACAAACTGCCATTTTCTTTTGTCAGTTTTTTCTATGGCTCTGTCATCCTGAACCATTCTCCTTTGAGTCTAGCTTGTGGGCGTGACGCGTGACTGTAACCCATGATGGCAGACAGTCGCATCCTTGTCAAACGCTGTCCAGACTGCGTTCAGCTGGCTATGTTCCGGTTCATTAACGTTAATAAAATTCACTGTCGGTCTTGGCGTCCGCGGAGAGCACGTCCTTATCACTGCCAGAACACGTACCGTCAGCAATGTGGCTGCCATTGTCCGGAATAGCTATTAACATAATGGCAACCGGTTTTGCCGATCAACATCACTATTAGCCTGAAAATGTTTTTTGGCTGTCGGACCGGTGTCACATATAATTTACACTCCCCTGGATTTGCACTCCCCAGTCAACATTATACGTAGAATAGGCACTCCCCAGTGCATATTATACATGTAATATACCCCCCCCCCCCCCAGTCTATATTATATGTATAATATGCACTCCCTCTGAATAATATGCACTCCTCTAGTCTATATAACATGTAGGTTATAATCATTGTTTAAGTACTCACATAATGATATTTGTTTTAGTGTTTTTTATGTTTGTATTGTCAGTGCACTTTGTAAACGTTTGCATAAATCTCAGTGACGAATCTAGGTGGGTATGTGAATCAGGGGCGGACCCAAGGAAGCCAAAACGTTCCTGGATCCGCCCTGGCTAATTTACAGAATAAAATTAATAACTCATTATGTGTGGTGATCGGATGGATCCCAGAATCTCTTGACTCATCCCTTGCTACCCTTACTTCCAATTAATTTGACAGGAATTATGTGGAGATAACATTGCAAAGCTTGGTCTTAAACATGTTTATATTTTAGAACAAACAAAAAATTGACTTCAGATCCATCCTACCCCAATTAAGTACCACCTTGTATATCCATCAAAATTCCTGCATTCTTTGTTCATATTAGAGATCCGATATTGACAACCATTGTTTGTTTAAAAACATTTATAATTGTTTAAGTAAAAGAAGTTGCAGACGATCTGAAGACAGGAAGAAAAGCGAATTTTAGACGACCTTGCAAACGATTTTCCGTCGACAATGGAAAATTATTATACTTAACAAAACAGAAGAATAATAATCAAATAAAGGTAACTTCATTTTTGTGTGTCAGTAATATATGTGAATATCAGCATATAAAATAATAATATACACATGCGATATAGCTATACTATAGTTGTGAGTAACGATACTAATCATGTATACAATTTACATTTGTAACTTGTACATTCATGATTATCTCGATGTTAAGGGGCCCAGTGGTAAAGCGCTCGCCTGATGCGCGGTCGGTCTAGGATCGCCTATTTTTCGTTCTAACCAGAACACCACGACTGGTCAATCAATAGCCATGGTATATGCTATTATGTCTTTGGGATGCTGCATATACAAAAATATTCCTTGCTACTAATGGGAAAATATAGCGGGTTTGTTAAATCTAAGACTTTATGTCAAAATTACCAAATATTTGACAACCTATATTCGATCACTGATACATCAGTGTGCTCTAGTAGTGTCATTTACAAATGTGCACAGGCCTAGGAGCAATGGGCTGATGTTATACAATGTATTTAGTTCAGTGTGTGATAAATAAATAGATCATTATTATACACACAACCTGAAACACATTCATTATTACACATCTATTGAATCTATACTCCATGTTCATTACTATACATATAATCTACACTCCACATTCATTATTATACATTTAAACTGCACTACTTATTCATTACTATACACACCACCTGCACTACCAATTCGTTATACGTATAATCTACACTCCCCATTCTATACTATACGTATAATACATTCTGTATTATTTATCGATGAAGACGGACGTCAGCCCTTGCTCTCTCGATCTGCCCCCCCACCTGGGGGGATTGCTCAAATCCTACGGAATGCTGTTAGAGTACCGGGTATCGTACACCGGGTCACGGGCCTCCGTGACCTTGGTGTACGGGGACCCGGTACCACCGAAGAAAGGAAGGTGGAGGAAGAGGAGACGTGCGCCAGCGGCGGCGCAGGGGGAGACAAAACCGGCGGCTAAACCGCCGGCAGCGACTCCGTCTGCTGGATCGCCCAACGCCACTCAACTGAAGAGGAAGACGAAGATGGAAGTGGTCTCGGCCCCAATCATCAACGTCCCCTCTGCAGGAACCGAGGAAAGTGACATGCCGGACTCAGTCTTCTGCAGTTCGTCGTACATCCGACCCGATCCGCCTGCCTTTACTTCTGGGCTTCCGGACTTGTCGCCGATTAAACCGGTGGCACCCGTTGAGACCCAGGCCCGGAAGACGGCTGTGGTTAAGAGGAAGGCGACCACTCCCCCGAGTGCCACTCCAGCCAAGCCAAGTCGCCCGACTCAACCGCCGAACCCAGATGAACAACCAGAGGGACCATGGACACTGAAGGCCGGCAAACTCCATCCGCGGTTCCAACAGCTGATGAAGATCAACATCGAGGACGTGCGCCAGCTCATTAGTGAGCCGAAGCATAGCGCATATCATCCGCTACCGACCGAGTCCGATGAAGGGGAATTTGCTGTCCATCGAGTCCAGGTGGATGTGGATATCACTGCAGTTTGCGTCACCGTTCGCCGGAAGGGAAGATACAATCAAGCGCTGCTACTTAAGGAAATGGACAACCCGTCACTACATCGCGTCCTCAAAATCCTGGCGGGGACAGAGTACAGTCACATCACAAAGATGGTAGCAGCCTCTCCCTACCGGCATGATCTTCCACATCTGGACGCCACCGACTTCATCGGCTCGCCGTAGCCCCCAACCTCCTAACAACCTTTACCTCCGTGAGTACTAACCTCTTTTATTGGGCTAGTTAGACTTTAAATGTTTTGGAACGCAGTTCAAAATTCTTATGTTTATTTTTTTATAAATAGTCTAACGCATTTTATTTTGGCGCCCGTTCAATTGCTCAAAATCACCTTAAAACTTTTCGGCTGAGCAGTCTTAACCATTTTTGGCTAAAATTTTAGAGTCCAGACATGTATCGGTATGCAGTACTCTTTGTAGACTTAGGTAAAAAACAGGCTTCACCGAGGAATCGAAATTCAGCCAATCAGAACACGGCTCCCACTCGGTGTTACTTCTTGTTTATGAAGTGTCTGCTATTCGGTCCGCGCTTACTAAATGGCTTTTTTCCAAATTCCGCCCACTTCAAACTTACCCCCCCCCCCCCCCCCCCCCCCCCCCCCCCCCCCCCCCCCCCCCCCCCCCCCCCCTGCTCCGGAGTCAGTCACTGGCGAAGTCAGAAGCTAATTCCGTAGTGGGCGTGCCTGAACCCTCGTGGATAGGGGCACGTAAATATAGTTGCCCGTTGCCCGTATAATATACAAATAAGCTACTCTACTTTCAATATTAGACAAATATTCTATACTACCCATAAATTAGTATACATATAATGTACACTCACCATTCACTATTATACTTATAATTTATACCTTACATTTATTGATATACGCATAATCTACACTTCCCGTTCATTATTATTCATATACTTTACACTCCACATTCATTATTATAGGGCAATTCCACGGTAACGGAATTACGAGTTGGAGAGATATTTCAGGCATTAAACTCAGCTAGTCCACATAAGAAAAATTATCATAATGATGTAACTATGTAATACACTAGTACTGCACTAGTGCTTGTCATGGGCAGAAGTGAGACTCCCTACTGCAAGGTGTAGTGCATGAATGAATGAATGAATGAATGAATGAATGTTTAACGACACCCCAGCACGAAAAATACATCGGCTATTGGGTGTCAAACTATGGTAATACAAATAAATAAAGTGATGATCAACATCAATATAAAAATTCAAGGTTTAAACAAAAACAGTGTAAAGAACTGTGCAAAAATACAAATACAAATATCACAGAATTTTACGGACACCGAATTTTACTGTAAACTTCAATTTGTGCTGTATTGGCCATTCTCAAAGAGAATGTTACACCCCTGCACCACGATGAGGTTACAGCACGCGCAGGGGTGTAGTGCATGAGTACTTAATTAAAGTTTGGTAACGGAATTACGTAAAAACGGACACCATTTTTACGGGCACCGCAAAACATCAACAAACTCTGTGAAGTATGATGAAATAATTATTTATCTTCATGATGGAATGATGACCTAATGACTTGTGATTAACAAAATAGAAATTATATTACAAATTATCTCTTCGTAATTTTATTGTACAACATTGAATGCCGGTAACGGAATTACACAGTTCGGTAACGGAATTACCACTCTGAATTTACTATTGAAAAACAATATTTATTTACTTTAAATTTGATTTGCAAATATGTTGCATAATTTTATAAGTTAAATAATAATTCAGTATACTTGTTTTAAGCATTCATATTAATATTTCAAATGATAACTAGTTTCAGTATCGGTAACATGTACACGTGCATGTATATTATGAGTGGAGATTTAAACTAGCACTAAACTGTGTACATATTACATAGTAAATGTTTAAAATGTTTGATAGCAATTGAAAAAAATTCTTGAACAGTGACATTGTTAATAACAAAGAGAATTACACCAGGTCAGAGGAACACAGGCCAGTTAAAATTATATAGACTGACCGTCAAACATCTAGATTGTATTATGGTGTGAAAGATATTATGCCTAATAATAAAATTCCTCATCTATCTGAGGTTATGGTAACATACATGACAACATTCAAAACACCAGTATTTTCTTTTTTGGCCAACCAAACATGCCATCTTTCCATTTTAATAATTTTACTCAGATTAGATTTCCTTGTAAAGACAGCATTAACACTATAAAACGGTTGCTTTCTTTTTGTCCATTATATACATTTAAAAGCATAATGTTGGTAATTAGAATGATACTTTCCATTTTCTGGATATCCTGTCATTTAAATATAAATTATTAAATACATGTACAGTCAATAAATGCCTTTGGATAAAGTAACATTAAAGTTTGCTTCAAGTAGATATGTTATGTTACATTTCCACTTTCTGGACCCTATATATGTTTAAAGATATATGTACAGGGCAGGAAATAGTGGCCTGTAAAAAGTGAAAAGAAGTATATTTTTAAATCTTGCACGTGAAATAAACATTCACCTGCTAAAATTAACTCAAAATAGCGTCATTTTTCAAAAAACATATGTATGTACGATCATCTCATCTTCTATTTAGCTGAGGCCGAGCTCATGATTCTGTTACATTTTAATTTTAATATGCTCTAAACTACATATCAGAGATCCTAATTTTCCACACATTGTCCCAATCCCTACATTCACATTGTTCTGTCTTATTTCCAGCAGGCCATTTTTGTTTCACAGCAGGCCATATTTCTTTTTGCCTGCTATTTAAAAAATAATAATGGCAGGCCATATTTTACTTCATATTTTGAGCCCCGATATAATTCTAGTAGGTTTCGATTATAACTTGAATTTTGTCATGGATATTGCAGATGTTTAGTCAGCATAATGAAGCTTTTAAGTAGTACTGTTTGGTTAAAGTTGATAAGATTTCCTTAATTTCTATATTGTTAATAGATGACATTTATATTTGCTATGGGTGTTCCGCAAATGCATTTGGAGCCACTACTAGTACTATTACCATATGGATTTTTAAAAAGATTTTGTATATCTTCCTATTGTTACATCACTTGATGTATTGGTGTATATGGATAAGAGTGTAGCATTTTAGTACTATGTAGCTTTATATTAAAGTGTTTCTTGACAATATATACCAAAGACGGTAACGGAATTACAAACCTATGGTAACGGAATTACATATGTTTACAGCTATATAATTTTACTAATAATGTGTGAATTTGAAAGTAAATGTGTCTGATTATGTGCATTAATTTATACTCAGAGAATATGAGTTGATTCCTTGATTACATATAAATGAATAATACAGTCTAACTTTTTGTTTTTTTTCGGTAACGGAATTACAAACTGATTCTATTTTTTCTAATTTCCCCTAAATCTATTTTTTTTTTTTTTTTTCATTAAAGTGGATTATGAAGTGTAGTACTTTGTTAGTGGTAAAACAAAAACACTAATAAAAAGAATATTACCTTCAATTACATGGCTGCTGTACATAAATTCATAGTGTGTATTACGGAAGTGTCATATTTTTAGTGTGACGGTATCCTCATAAAATAGCTAAAGTCAAACACATCCATTTATTTTACAATATTTTATTTATCAGATTTGGATTCTCCAGACATTTTTACATTAAAAACAATCTTAATATATAAGGAATAACATGATTTGATTTTTTCACTCCATGTCCACTTTAGCGTGGAATTGCCCTATACACATACTCAAGACAACGCATTCCGTATAATAATGAATGTGGAGTGTAGATTATATGTATAACGAGCATTCTGGGAGTACTGCTAATGCAAGACCTACAGGACCACAAGTGTGTTAAAAATGAGTAAATCACCATGAAAGTTTATCTTGATCTGTAACATGACAAAGCTATATACAAAATGTCATCTCAGTATGTTCAGGCACTGAAAACAAAGTCCGAAAAACACATTTTCATATCTCCTGAGTTCAAGGGTTATACCTCTGTAAAACAAATGGTAGTACATGATAAAGGCATACACAACATTTCAGCTCAATATATTGAAACATTGAAAAAACAAAGTTCGTACAAATAATTTTCGTTTCGCCAAAATATCTCAGTCAAAAGTAAGTAAATCGTAATGAAAGTCAACTTGATCTGTAAAGCTATACCAAAATTTCAGCTGAATATGTTGAGAAAAAAAAGAGTCCGAAAACCTTATTTTCGCATCTGCTACGTTCAAGGGCAATAACTCTGTCAAAAATTAATAAGTCTTTGTGAAAGTCATACTTGATTTAAAATAGTATGTGATAAAGCTACATAGAAAGTTTCAGCTCAGTATATTGAAGCATTGCAAAAACAAAGTCCGGCAAACACATTTCCGTATCTCCTAAATTCAAGGGCCATATCACTGACAAAACTAGGTAAATCGTCAAGAAAGTCAAACTTGATCTGTAATGGTACACTATAAAGCTATATGCAACATGTGAGCTCAGTATCTTTAGGCATTGGGGAAAAAGAAACAAATTTCCGTATTCCCTATGTTCAAGGGTCATAATCCGGTCAAAATGTGTAAATCGGCATGCAAGTCAAACTTGATATGTAATGGTATATGATAAAATTATATACAAAATTTCAGCTCAATATCTCGAGGCATTGTGAAAAAACCCACATCCAGAAACCTGTATGTGGGACATACAGACAAGCGGACAGACAGAAAGACGGAGATGAAACCTAGAACCCCCTCCGGTTGGACCGATAGGGGACTAATATTGAATGTGGACTGTATTCATTTAATAGCACTTGAATTATTATCAATCCAAAGTTCTTTTAAGAGACAATTAATTTATTCAGTATTTAAACATAGTAGTGGATAGTGCATATTATATGTATAATAATAACTAGGGGAGTGCAAATAATTCAAGAGGAGTGCGTATTATACATATAATAATAACTGGGGGAGTGCAAATTATATGTATAATAATGACTGGGGAGTGCATATTCTTGGGGAGTGCAAATTAAATGCTACACCGGCAATTACTTAACGTTTACACTCATAGTTCAGATTTAAACTCCTCAGAAGTTTTTTTTTTTTTTTTTTTTTTTTTTTTTTTTAAACCCCCCCACACACACACACCCAACACAGCCTGTCAGTTAAGCATGAAAATAAATTATCATTTATTAAAAATATTAAAATAATTGGATATTTTATTAAACTTTAACCATACAGTCAACACACCCAGACAGGTCTAACATGTTGTGTTACAATTATCTACTCTTGAATACAAACGCATGTGCCAACTGCTCATGAACAACCCAAACAAACAAACAGCTATTGGCTTTAATGTTGCAGGCAGCCTGTATGAGCCTCCGTCTTGGCATCGTTTAATGTTGCAGGTAGCCTGTATGAGCCTCTGTCTTGGCATCGACCAAATTAGACGAGCCAGCTGTTGTGAAATTTTACGCTATTCTTGAAACAGATTTTCAGTTCATCAACAGATTTTCAACACCAGATTTTGAATTCATCACCAGATTGTGGGTGCACACAACTACCATAAACACACCCGAACTGATACTTTTTGTATGGAGTACAGCATAGACGACATGTGTATGAAGGTGACGGGCGTTACCGTACATGAACATAAAATCGTCTTCTTGCTCTTGGGCTAGAGGGACGTCTACAGGTGTGAAGATTTCATATCTGTGTCTCACACCAGTTATGACACCTCTTCTGATGATGACGACAATATCAGTTCTTTGTTCAAAATGAATTCCAACCAACACCACAAGGCGTCCCCTACCATAACAGCCGTAGTAGACAATGGTACAGTTTGTCAAGCCGCCTCGGACTTGTTTCCACACTCCATTCATAAAGCTATTTGCACATCAAAAGATTAAATTATTAAATCAAGGTCATGTACGTTTTGTCTGTATGGCAAGTGGAATGTGGACCTTTGGTAGTATTGTGTTTGTGTAGGGTGGGGGTGGTGGTGGTAGTCCTACGCACCCGTCACACTACCTTCGGGTATGGGCATGATGTACATATCGTATCGATAAGTAGAATGTTGATAAAAAGAAAACGTTATTCATTATTACACGTGCTATTGTAGCTCTGTATAAACCACTAAGAAAAGAATATATATTAATGGCTCGATCACACTGGGCCGAATGCCATTCCGTTTGTTTTCCGAATAGGAATTTGGGTGTTCGGGGAGCGAACGGATCATATTCGGGAAGCATTCGGTGTGTTCTAGGAGCATACTGGCTGTTCGGCTCCGTACGGATGCATACGGAACGGCATTCGGTAGCTCCAAAAATTTGTTGTGCATGTTCAAAATAATTTTCATCGACCATCCGAATGTGGCGTCCACGTGTATTCGGGAAGTATTCGGGAAGCATTCTAGGAGCATACGGCATGTACGGAAAACGTTCGGGAAGCATGCGTCTAGTTCTTGGTGCATTCGGAATGTAAATTTGGAGGTGCTGGGTTCCGTATGCTTTCCGAACACCCCGAATGGACCTAGAACATGACGAATGCTTTCCGAACGTTATCATTATCGGATTTTTTTTCATTTATGCCGCCGAATGTATAACGAATAGCCAGAACCCTTCCAGTATTCTTTCAGAAGATTTTCCGAACTGCTCGTACACTTCCAGAATGCACAGTATGTTCCGTGTGCTTTCCGAACACCCCGAATGGACATAGAACATGACGAACCCTTTCCGAACGCTTTCCGAACCCTTGCGTGAAAGCATGCGGAAAGAGTTCGGTCCATTCTAGGTCGATTCGCCATGTTCTGAAAGCATTCGGAAAGCATACGGAAAGCGTTCGGAAAGGAAACCTTTCGAAGTCAACATGCGGGAAGTATTCGGTCTATTCTGAAAGCATTCTGAAACCATACTGAAAACATTCGGAAAACAAATGGAAAGCATTCGGTGATACATTGGGGAAAACACATTCGGAGGGACATTCGGCCAGTTTAAAAAATCACACCACTTTCGTATACGGAAAACAAACGGAAGCTCATTCGGGCCAGTGTGATCGCCCCATAACAGAAAATGTTTGACATGTCATTCTTCCTGGCCCGGACTTAGTCACTGGCAATATCAGAGGCTAAGACCGTGACAGGCGTGTTCGAAACCTTCGTGGTATATAAGCACGTTAATATAGAATACTATACGAATTTTCGCTAGATATAATTTTTACGAAACGAGTGAACTTCCCAAACGTATCTGACCGAACGAAAGTGAGGTCGGATACGTTTGGGAAGTTCACGCAAATTATGAAAAATAAATAAATCAATCAATTTTGTAGCCTATTTCAAGACCGGATGTTGATTTGCATAACTAGCCGGTGCACGACCACGTACCGCCGCATTGAGAAATAGTTCGTTGTACTTCCGCTACTTCTCAGTGACGTTTTCAGGGGAGTGGTGTAGACGTACTTCCCCATAAATTTCCATTGGGTTTCATTTTTTAATTTAAAGAAAGCTGTAAGGTACATGCATCAGTATATGTTTATTTTCATATTGGGTGAAAAATGAGTAAAACTAATGCATAATTCCATATTTTAACAAAACGCCCTCAAGAAACAAATGTTCCCGTTACCCCACTGGTTATGCTAATAATGATGAATTCACAAATCACAACTGACAATAACAATTTGTTGACCAAAAATCCAACCAATAAGAGAATAACAAGTGTTTTTGCAGTTAAAAACGTGTAGCTTGCAAAAACAGCTGAGTTCACGGGAAAACTAAAGATAACTTTAAGGTCGACGACAGTCACTTTTCGCGCCCTTGTTTTGGCTTTCTTTGTACACAATAAATAGGCCTATAGCATATCTTACCGTAATTTCACTTGAAATCCATATTTCGTAAAAGGTACAATTTTTTAATCACAGAATTTTCTTCAAACACATTCAGGTGCTTCAGTGATGTTCGAAAAAAAAAAATCAATAGGAATTTTGCATTGGATTTTTTCCAGCATTCTTAAAACGGAAACGTCATGTACCCAGTTTGTGGTTATTGTAGGTTGCATAGTACCAAAGAAGAGAGTACCGTGTCAAGGTTCGACGTGCACCGTCAAATATTTACGGAGTAAAAGCAGCTGTGGGTGTGATTGGTAGTAATATGTGACATTGATTATTTGTGCAAATACTATTATCCATTGAGAATAAATAAATACACTTTTATTTGTTATACAGTTGTTATGCAGTATATACCAGAGGTTGAAACTAATGCGGGGTACCCCCAAAAATGGAACTGCAATTTTCAGCAAAAATGACGGTTGCTATTAAAAACATAAATTAAATCTCTTAAATGATACGTGACCCCCCATTTTCTTGCAGCTAGATTAGATGTGAGGTGCCACACTTTCTATTGCTGTACTTCCTGGGTGTGTTGAAACGCTGCTTATATCAGTTTTATTAGTAAACGTTAACATTATCGGCAATAGGAATTTATTTGGTCTAATGGAACCTGTAAGGAGGTGCAAAGTGACGTCATTGGAATTCTGACGTCATTCAAATTCAAAATTAGCTATATTATTACAATGCATCGCCACATTAAAATAAAAACTGGTCTACTAACCTTGACCCCTGTTAAATTTCTACAACAAGCAAACAACGCTGTTTACAGGTCGGTATATTTTACTTTTTCATAATTCTACAAAAAATATTATTTTAAGTTTAAAAAAATAAAAAACTACCTTTCGAGTTGCCAAATAAACAAAATCGGTAGCAGACGATACATGTTTACGATATTTTATTTGTGCATTTTATTTTTCAAGGTGTATATAGCTTTGTTTATAGAAATAATACATATATACAATATTCAATTTTATTTATTTTATATATTTTATTATTATTTTTAATTTAAATGTCTCGCGACATCCGATGAATGAATGAAATATATAGTAAAACTTGTGGAATGTTGACAACGTAATTTTTCATGAATGAAAAAAAAAGTCCTGGTAGACTTACTGCTTCATTGTCAACCAATGAAAAAACGTACATCCGGTACGACACTCGTGGTGCGTACCGTATTTGTACGACACCGCTATACGTTCACCAGGTGGGTGATAAAACATATTATCACCCACCTGGTGAACGTATAGCGGTGTCGTACAAATACGGTACGCACAACGAGGGTCGTACCGGATGTACGTCTTTTCATTGGTTGGACAGTAAGTCTACCGGGACTTTTTTTTTCATTCATGAAAAATTACGTTGTCAACATTCCACAACTTATACTATATATTTCATTCATTTTTTTCTGTAATAAAATTATACATGTATATATGTAAAATTGGGACGACCAGAGAGGTAGCGAACTGGTTTGGGGACGAAATATGAATTTTAAAAAACCCGGAAGTAGAACAAACTATTTTGTTAAGAGGCGACCTTTGGGACATACCGTAGTGCACAGTCTTGTGATATCATTCCGCCACAGTATAAAATGTTTACATATTCGAAATGCAGGAATTTCTAATTTTTTTATGACAAATATTCAATTGTTTGAAGGTAGGTAATAAATAAAATACCACACTCGTTTTCGCTAGACATCATTTTTACGAAACGAGTGAACTTCCCAAGGTATCTGACCAAACGAAAGTGAGGTCAGATACCTTGGGAAGTTCACTCGTTTCGTAAAAATGATATCTAGCGAAAACTCGTATAGTATTCTATATTACTGTCATTTTTGAGAGTAAAACCGGCCTCGGTGGCGTCGTGGCAGGCCATCGGTCTACAGGCTGGTAGGTACTGGGTTCGGATCCCAGTCGAGGCATGGGATTTTTAATCCAGATACCGACTCCAAACCGTGAGTGCTCCGCAAGGCTCAATGGGTAGGTGTAAACCACTTGCACCGACCAGTGATCCATAACTGGCACAACAAAGGCCATGGTTTGTGCTATCCTGCCTGTGGGAAGCGCAAATAAAAGATCCCTTGCTGCCTGTCGTAAAAAGAGTAGCCTATGTGGCGACAGCGGGTTTCCTCTAAAAAAAAACAGTGTCAGAATGACCATATGTTTGACGTCCAATAGCCGATGATAAGATACAAAATCAATGTGCTCTAGCGGCGTCGTTAAATAAAACAAACTTTACTCTTTTTTTTGAGAGTAAAAGATGGGTAAATCGAAAAACATTCCAGATGATGTAAAATCGTGTATTATGAATATTTATTAATTATTATTTCGAAGACAAATAGCGTGGTAGAACTCCTAAAACGGTAGCTCGTAATGTTGATATTTGAACACGTTTACCCTAAAAAACCACACATTACTAAACCAAAACAAGAAAGGGCGGGTCCTCTCCCCCACTAAATCCGCGTATGGGCAAACCCAACCCAATAGTTACAATTATTTCATGGAGCTAAATTGATCAATCTGTTGTGTGAAATCACTTGTGTAGCCGGGGGTGGGGTTGGCGAGTGGGTGTGTTTGGGGGTGGGTGGGGGTAGACTATGTGACAATGAGCACCACACCCATGCCGCACCCGATTCCCACCCAACCCTCTTACATATCTAACTTTAAATTACTTTAAAGTCTTAACACCCAGTATGCCCGAAAGTCTCTTAAATTATTTCTATAAAACACAAAACATTAATTTACCTTGAATTAGGTTGTACAATCGTTTCCTAAATTATACAGGTCAAATGTCGATGTCTGTTGATAGGAAAATACAAAGGCACATTATTTTGATGTACACGATAGAGTCGTGCTTTTATTATGCAAATAGCTGTATTGTCAACGCCTCTAACTGCGTTATGCTACAAACTCCGTTTGGTTTGTTTGCTCGTGCACGTTTCACGCAATCAACATCCGATTTGTTATTGTTTGCTTGTCGTTGATTTGTGAGGTTTTTCTTCACGGTTGGGGAACATTTTCATTAAAAATAATTTTCAGACAAGTAAGTATCTAAATAAACAATTTTACAAACCCCTAAACCATTAATTTTACTAAGTTGTTTTTGTTTATTTCTTAAAATTACCGATGTCGGGTCCATTTGTAAAAACTTAGGATTTAAATAATTGAACAGGACAATCGGCCGTACCCTCCGGGGGGGGGGGGGGGGGGGGGGGGGGTGCGCAGGGGCCCCCCTTGAGAATCTCACCTTTTTTTTTACTCCAGAAAATAGCATACACATCTCAGGGTTTAATTTGTATAGTGTTTCATTTGTTTATAAAAAAAAGTAGTTTCCCCCCACCTTAGGATTTTGATCAGAAACGGCCCTGACACTAGTTATATTGCAGTGTTGGCGTACATAAATATGATTACTTTTTCCACATGCAAAATTATATATTGGCCGATCCGTTATGCATACAGCGGTTGGTGCATCCTCGCCAAAGAAAACGCGATCACGCAACAAGCTAACTTTGAGAGCACGCTTTATTCCAAATATCAGACACAATTGGTGTCGGCCGAGAAGTAATCATGTATATTTTATTACTACCGGGATGGCATGGACCGTTCTTTTTCTAACCACGAACTGACAAGCCGTAGTGTTTGATGAAGAGAGAGAATGGATTGTCAAAATTTATCAAAACGATTGCTTGCAACTATAAACTGGTGAACCATTTTAAACATGTCGATATTTCCTTGATTATCAAAATCTGAATTTCCAAATAAATGTATTTGTAATTTAAGTTAAATTATGCAGATACAAATTGAGTACGTTGTCTGTCATACGAATGAATGACTGAATGACTGAATGGATGTTTAACAGCAGCCAGGCAAAAATAAGGCATCGGCCATTGGGTGTGAAACACAGGTAAGTGTATGGATGAATGCCAATTCCAAACTTAGGTTAAAACACAGTATAAGGAAGGAAATGGTTTATTTAACGACGCACTCAACACATTTTTATTTTACGATTATATGGCGTCGGAAAACACAGTATAAAGACCTGTGCAAACACATACCAGGTCCTAGTGTTGTTTGTTGCAGGTTTGTATGTTCGTTATATTGTATGTTGCCCCATGAGGTGTATTTAGTCCCGAGGGTCATATAATGGGACAAATATATGACCACAATTGAGGCAACGCCGGAATAATATAAAGTTTAAATCTGCTATGCTTATTTCTAATAACTAACCCGGGTTCTATTTGATTCTTGTTCTACTATGGTATAGTTGTTCATTCAACTATTATCAATTTACCATTTTAATTATTATCATTATCATCATTATTATATATCATTTAACTCATGGTTGCAAAAACATAATTATATAGTTCATTACTATATACAGTGCAGTTAAGAAAAGAAATGTTTCAGAAATCTTAAAAGTACGAAAAATACAATATTTCATTATTTTTCATTTATAATATATGTAATAAATAACTACAAATTTATCGGCCCCACGTATAATCTTTCCATAATGAACTCTAGAATAATAATGTTTAAATGTCTTGACGACAAGAGGGTTTCCCCGAATAACGTGTAGCTAAATATCGCATGGCCCCCATCTTTATTTCTTTTATCAGTTGACCACAAAGAATTCTGGGTTAATTTGGCGTTTTGAATATGTACGCAGTATACCTGCAACGAATACATCAAGTGGCGAATACGATACATATCACGAATATGGAGTCTCGAATACGAATAAATATTCACGAATACCAGTAATTACGGAGAATCTACTAATACTGTACTTCTGACTTGCTGAATAAAGCAAACCACCAGTGAACCATATTGATAAATCAGAAAGAAAATGTTTTAAATGTGTTGATGAAATTGAAGATGAATATTATTTTATATCGGTTTATCCATTATAACAATTTAAGAATTTCACTTATTAGGCCATATTATTGGAAAAAGCCATCTGTCTTTAAATTTACTCAACTGCTTACTGTACATAATATTAAGCAGATGCGCAATTTAGGTAAATATTTATATCTTGCTACAAATTTGAGAAATAGCTGTATTTAATAGTTCTTTTTGGGCACTCTCCACAGCTCGTATAATATAATTATATCTATTTATGTACATCACCACTGTTTACCTGTATGTATACATTATTATTTCGTACTGCTGAGTCAAAAATAGCATTTAAATAGTAGGATGTGTTTAACATTAAACTTTGGAATATTAGACGTTGGAAATTAAATAATTAAATGTTACTTGTAGAAAACAAAATTATGATAAAAAGAAAATTAAGAAGACGCCACCCCCCCACCCAAACCATGTAAACACTTATTAAGAAAAAGAGGCTTTTTAGGCAGTGCAGCAAGGAATCTTGTATATGCACTTTCCAATAGACAAAACAGTACATACCACGGTATACCAGTCATGGGACACTGGCTGGAACTGCAAAAACACAATGGAAGCCAGGTCCATCGATGAGGTTCGATCCTGCGACCCACGTACCTCAGGCTAGCGCTCTACCGACTGAGGTAAATCCCGGACAGAGAGACATAAAGCAAACAGACAGGCGTGGATATACATGTATGAGTCATTCCCCCGACACGTGTCATACTGCGTTAGTTACCCCTACAATTTATAAAAGTAACACAACTGAGATAAACATCACTTAGATAGTTAAATATTAATTAAAATCTCACAGAGAAATTTTTATAGCTCAAAGGCACCTGAATATATGAACAAATGTTTGATTTTATAGGATGAAAAACCTGAAATTGCCATGAAACTGAACCTAAATCAAAATAACCCAAGACTGATTTCATTCAGTATTTTATAACAACCAGTCGATTATAATAAAGACTTGAAGATGGAAAACATGTATTCTCAGGCTGAAATTACATTTATGGTTTATTTGACAAAATTATCCTTCTCTAATCTTCTCTAATCTCCTTCTGTTCACTAATTTTGTAAATAATACGTCAACAACATAACGCCGGTCAGCACACACAGACTATGATACATAATGATAAACATGTTACATGATTCCTTCCAAGTAGAGGAAACCACATTCTTTTCAAATGATATTAACGAAAAGCGCCGTCAATTTTAGTTTTCTACAAATGACCAGGCAAAAAAACAGAAATGGGTCACGGCGTATGTTTATTCTCTGTCAACGCCGTAACGGGCATACTTAATATATTGATGTATTAAATGAATATGATTCATTCAGAAACCATCATAAATGGACGCTACGAATATAGCTTGGCAATTCAACATACCTAATCAACAATAATGAGATGAAAATTTGTGTGTTTTTGTTAAATTTTTTCAACACCGTAACGGTCAACACAGTGACATTAATATTTTGATCAAGTGTCTACATAACCACATGTTCAACATGAACTAGCTTTAAAATGTACTAAGGTGTCGCAAATATTATTTTGCACACCTATTGTTTTGGCCATTTAATTGTGTGAGCATGCAATAATTGCGTTCAACATTCTATTTTTGTGGGAATTGGAAGCTTTCTCAGTGTTCCTTGTTAAAAGAAATTAAATATGTTCGTGTTATTTTGCTCTTTGATGGGCTACTAAAAATATGCATCAGTAAATGTTCATCACGGATAATATATTTCTATTTTTTAAAAAGAAAACAAAGTACGTTGTATGTCAACACTGTAACATGGCAGCCATTGCTATCAGACCCTGTTCCGGAAATTTGTTTTATAAAAATAATAAAATCCTATGTAAAGATCGCTGTATGAATTTGAAATGCATTCACCTGACCCTAGAGATAAGACATGACCATAAAACATCATATTTTAAAAACATTATTTTTACAAAGGTACTACTATGCAAACTTCTGGGAGAGTGGCCCGTTGTGTCGAACTTGCTTGAATCGATATATCGCTTGTGTCGATATGACTGGCCGGTCCCGGCCAAAACGTGTATATCATGTTTTTATCTCGGTTGAGTCAATACGTTCGAGTCAATATTACGTTTGTGTCGATATATGTTGGGGTCTCAGGGAAAACTTTTATATGAAAAAATGTCTGTGTGTCGATATTAATATTGTGTGTTAAAATAAATAAACTATTTAAAAAGGTAGACATGAATCGCGCGATACGAAATGAATGCCGTACCGGTATTGCGAGCATGTAACCAACCACCAAAAGAGTTGCCAACTGTAAACACACGACTTGTACATGCAGTTACTGCAACAGTTCATCTGTAAGATGAACGAATGAAATTATCTAAACCATTGAATAAGGTACTAAGATGATCTTACCGAGCAGACGACGATTGTTACAGAATGCAACTAGTCATGTGACTTATGGCTTTGAGAAATTGTGGACTGGTAAAAGTAGGATTAATTTGTCTTGATTGGTTAACTAATTAATTGTTAATTGACAAAGAAGGCAGCGATCGCTGTTTATTCAGTGACACCACTGTTTCTGCTATGCTGACTTTCTTATGGCAACTGAGTCAAAAGATTAGGGTATGACCCGGACGACAATGATCCATAGTCCATGAGCCAGATACCGAAACCCTCTCTCCCTCCCCCCCCCTCCCCCCCCCGGGATTTTTGGAGACAAATATTTTCAGATACCTCATTATATATGAATTTAATATCTGCTTGTCTTCAGCAAAAATGTTGGTGGATTAAAAAAATATCACCATTTGAATGGGTGTACCGTTGCACATTTTGTGTCCCAAAAACGCTATATTGAAGAATTAAATGTAGTGATAAAGTTGTCATCCATATACATTTTTAACAGATATAAGGCCAAACTGAATGATATTCATCCTATACTAGATGTTAATAGTAACAAACCAAATAACAATGCAATATGTGGTATGAATAATGATATACTCATCGGCAAAAGTTAAGCAATGCCTGAAATGCATTATTTTCTATAATTACACATATTTTGGGGTGCTTGAACCTTTTACTATTAAAAATTGCACTGTATTTAATATACTGAGGCAGCATTATTCAAATATGGTTCAGTATATGTGCCTATACTATACTCAACAAAATTAATTACGGTCCAATAGATATTTTAGCATTTTTCTTTAAATATGGGGGGAAATACAACTTCTTCCGTTGAAAGTTGTCAGCATTGTGACATGTTCTTAAACTTAATGACTTAAATAACAATTTTGAGGGAACACAATGACAAAAAACATTCTGAACAAATGTGTAACAAATACTTGCCTAATGCTCATTTCAATATTTTTCATAAGTATGTGAAATACCCAGTGTTTTTTGCGTGTATAACCAGTAAAAGTTTACTGAAACAATGTATAGAAGCCATATATATGACCAAAACTATGCTAAAATAATATGACAGTAACAAAGAATTATATTATAATATCAGAACGTTTACTAGCCCTTAATTAATTTTGTTGAGTATACATGTATGTGCATCAATATTATGCAGATGTCCCTCTTTACTAAACACCAGTGTTAAAAATTTAAAGCATCAGTTTTGTGTACCTACCATAATTTCTTTTGCATTACATGTACAAGTCATCTATCTCACAGAAGTTCATCTTATACTAGTCTGTGTTTGTAATATTTTTAGATTTGCCTTTATATTTACATTGTGCTTAACTTATGCTCAGGTGTATATAATTAGTTTCTACATCAAATATTGTCTAGGAAAGTTTTGACTTCTTTTCATATTCCTTTGTATATTTATGCAATTAAAATATATCTGTCATGTTCATAATTTCTGGTATTCTTCTTCTCCAGAGTCTGCTCTGGTTCCTCCATCAGTTTGTCCATCAGCGCTCATAGTATATCACTATTTCATCTCTAGTGTTCCTTCTAAAAGTTCTCAGCCATATGACAATTTGGTTGGGGAATAGCCTGGACTGCCTGACATGACTGATACCAAATGACAACTTGGCAATTTGTTCTTTTTATGTGCATTCTCAGTGAATATGTACATGTAGAGTGGAGAAGGCTGATTTATACTCTGCTGTAGTTCAATGTTATCATCCTTGCTTTGGCAACAAACATTTCCAGATATTTATCAAGTCATGATGTTTTTGTATGTTATTTCGCCCCTGCACCCCTATAGAGAAGGTATATGAAATGATCTGCTTCTTAAATATATGAACATCAATGTTTGCTGAACTTCCATGAGCTAACAACATTTCAAGGAAGTCTTGGTGTTGCTTGAGAATATTCAAAACCTCCAGTTTTCCATTCTGCATAAAAGCACTGTTGGTATCATAGCCAGTAATGGCAAGCACAGCTGGAGTTGCTAGTTGGTGTCTTCCCTGCATCCTTAATGATGCTGTGCACATCTATAAGATGCCTCTTCTTGCCAAGTTGAGTGTATAAATTTTTTCGTATCTGGGATGGTGAACTGGCAGCAATGTACAGACATTGAAGTATAATCTTTGTTTCTGCATCTTCTTGTGTACTTTACAACACCCCCAGACATGGTTTGCATTTGAAACATGTACTTTGTCTTACAAATAGAACCCTCTTCCCAAGAAGCTGAGGGCAGTTTTCTTTTTTTCATTTAAAAGGTCTTCCAATCTCTTAAGACCTTTGTAGGGATTTCTTAGATCAAGTGTGGCTTGGACCCCTTTCACATGAGAAATATAGTGTCAAACCACGAATGCTGTTATTATGCTACTGTGGATTAGTTGGAAACCTTCCATCCAGTAGATATTCCCTGAACATATGCTGTACCAATAGAGCAAATTGGAAGAGAGCAAATTGCCATGGTCTCATATGGTATTAGTCATATCACAAAGTCCAGGGTATTCCTGAACCACGTAGAAATGGCTGAGAAATGTCCAAAGAAATACTGAAGCTGAATTGGATGGTTTGTGATCTGATAATGCAAGAGCTGTTGACATATTGAGGGAGTAACAAGAGCAAAGGCCCAGAGGGAAAATAAGAAATTACAGATATTGTGAACATAATAGACATTATATTTGAGTCAGATAATAAGACTTAAATAGAAAAGAAAGTCAAGTGCTAGATATGCCTGATGACTATATCTGATGTTAATTATATAAACCTAAGCATAAATTAAGCACAATTTAAAGACAAATATGTTTTTAAAAATAGTACAAGCTTCTGTGAGATAGATGAATTGTAAATGTTTTAACACACATGCCGAGGAAAGGTACTTATAATTGGCTGGTACTAAGAACAGAGGGACATCTTCATAAATTTGTGAACATAGTATATACACTCCATATACTTAACCATATTTGAATAATGAAGCCTCAATATGTTATAGAAAAAAGCCAGGTCAATTTGTTTTTTTAATAATAAAAGCTTCAGGCAATCCTAAGTATGTGTGTGACGGTACATGCTCTTAATCTCTTTTCGCCTGTGGCGATATTAATTGTTTTAGAAGGCCGTGTGCAGTTCCAAATTGCACTTAGCCTGGTGGGCAACTTGTTACGTAATACTTCTGCGCGACTGTCCTCGATCGGTACGTCTAATACACACCCAGAGCAGGTGTGGAGGCCATGTGGCGAGTAGTTACGTAATACCTCTGCGAGTGCGGTTTTTACAACCGTGATTTGGCGACGATGGCGACAGCCAGACTGACGATCAGAGAGAAATATACCGACTCTGGCAGAGGTGGATTTTCAGATGATACGTGAGGTACCGCCTTGTACCCCCAGGCGATTTTCTGATTTTATAATAAATAGCTAGGGTTTAGAGATATCTGGGAGAAGCAAAAAGGAGAACAAAATAGGAAGGCGTCCAGGGGGAACGTTAGTCCGTTTGGACTTTGGTAAATATAATTTCTGCTCTGTTGTATAACCTTGATGTGATTGATGTGACTTTAAATATTTTAATACTGTATTATACCGATATTCTTTAGACAGTGTCTTCGGTCATCTGACGAAGTAAATCGTAGACGTTTTGTTCTAACATTATACGAGTATTTGGTAATATAAAGCTTAGCCGGTCATCCTAGAAGACCTAGGTACACTGTAGGTTATTGTCTTTATTGTGATAGGTACCAGTATTAATTCTGTGTTACAAGGTTACTGAATGAGTAGTTAGGGTTAATTAAAAATTAACCAGTTAGGAATAGAGCTGTAATTCCTTTATTAATTAAGTTCCCCTGGAAGCGTTTCTCAATTATTACACGTGTGGGTGTTGTGTCACGGTGAAGTGATTCGCATATTGTGTAAACTAGACACCTAGAGATTAACTAATTAAGTGATCAGTTCTGGGTTGTTATTATTGTTGTTATTATTTAACTACTGCGGCTGTACATTTGTCAGCGTAGGTTAATACAGATTCCAAAGTGTATTGTGTTTTTGTTGTGTTTTCTAGTGAACTAAACGTGCTATATTACATATACTTTATATAAGATCGTATCTTTGATCATACCTAGACGAGCCAAAGCGGTTTTGAACTGCCTGTTGCAGAGAGATCTAATACATATACAGTTAGGAGAGAGATTTGGATAATCGTGTTTTATTCAGTTACGGGTATTATAGAATCCCCGTGACAGGAGTAGAAAATTGGGGCGCTCGTCCCGGATCTGAAACGGGACATGCATATTTTAAAAAAGTATTGTTTGTAAATGGGGGCTTTATAAATTATTTTTACAAATAACCAGAAGTAGCACATTGTTCACTAGAAAATTAATTAATATTAAGTGCGTCATATCTAAACATGGATAAGAATTTGCTGGATAGGCCTACGCTCAGTGTAGTGGAGATTAAGCGAGCACGTAAGGCCGAGTTAGTTGAAATCGCGGGTGAGCGAGAAATTGATTTAACATCAGCTAAAACCTTAGGAGATATAAGGACAATTATTATCCAGGAAGTTTTTGGTGATAGTCCTGTTATGGAAGACAGTGAGATTGTTCCAGAGATAGAGATAAATGAGTTAAGTGTGGAACAACAATTAGCTTTTAAAAAACTTGAGTACGAAAGAGAAGAACGTGCATTAGATAGAGAGAGAGATAGAGAAGATAGAGAGAGAGAGAGAGAGAGAAAGAGAAGAGAAGGATAGAGAGAGAGAGAGAGAGAGAGAGAGAGAGAGAGAGAGAGAGAGAAGAGAGGGATAGAGAACAAGAAAATAGAGATAGAGATAGGGAAGATAGAGATAGAGAAGAGAGAGAGAGAGAGAAGAGAGAGATAGTGATAGAGAATTCCAGTTAGCAAAATGAAAAGTGGAACATGAGTTAAAGTTGAATACTGAAGAAGTTAGACGTGAGGCAGGAAATGGTTTTAACATGTCGGAGGCTTATAGATCAGTGCCTGTATTTGATGACCAGGAGGTAGATATGTTCTTCCAACTTTTTGAACGAGCCGCTAAGCAGCTAAATTGGCCGCAGTCTAAGTGGACATTGTTAGCCGTGTCTAAGTTTAAGGGGAAGGCTAGTGTAGCTTATAATTCAATGAGTGATGAGCGAGCAAGTCAGTACGACCTAGTTAAGGCGGTGGTGTTGAGGGCGTATGAATTACGACCTGAGGATTATCGTTTACGGTATAGCGAGTTGAGAAAAACGCAGGGTCAGTCTTATAGTGAGTTTGTGGCTAAGAAGGCAGGGATGTTTGATAAATGGGTGGTGTCTCATCAGGTAGAGTCATATACCGAGTTACGGGAGTTGTTGATCTTACAGGACATTAAAAATGGATTACCAGTTAGCTTACGTATTCATTTAGAGGATCGTGATGTCAAAAAGATAGAGGAGGCAGGCATAGTGGCAGATGATTACGTGTTAATACACAAAGCTCAGGCAGTACAAGGTAGCTCTTTACAACAGGGTGATAAGAAGAAATTTCAGCCAGGTTTTTCCCGGGAAAGTAACTATCGGGGAGAGTCTTCTAGTTGGTCAGCTAGTCAGGCAAGGAATGCACCTGGTGGGCAAAGTAAGGATATACCTGCATTATCAACCAATGCACGAACTTTTCGTCCACATTGCAGTTACTGTAAAAAGGATAACCATCTTGTCGGGGACTGTTTTAAAAGGAAACGCAATAATGCGCACGTGATCGGTTTAGTGAGGTCAGCTCCGTTAGCGAGAGAGTTAATGGTTAGTCCTATGGCAGAGAAAGTAAACCCGTATGTGTCCACTGGTATGGTTTGTGATGTGAAACAAGAATTGAGTCCTAAGGCAATATCAATCTATAGAGATACCGGGTGTAGTCAGAGTCTGATCACGCAAGAGTTTTTAGCTGGTATTGAGAATTCAGATACAGGACGTAGTTTGGCTTTAACCTCGGTTACTGGAGAAAATATGGTTGTCAGGTTACATAAGGTTTTCTTGTGTTCGAAGTTTGTGACGGGACCAGTCATTATGGGTGTTGTAAAGGATTTGCCTGTTGAAAACATAGGAGTTTTGTTGGGTAATGATTTGACTAGTCAGTGTTGTCAGCCGAAATGTGACCAATTGTTAATCAAAGACAGCCCTTTACTAATAGAAGAGTGTAAGGTTGATGGGATTAAATATCCTGTGTGTATAAAGACTAGGGCTATGGCCAGTAGGTTAGCACGAGACCCAGAGGATATTTGTGATTTGTCTGATACGTGTGTGAGCCATGAAATTGGAGTGGATGAGGTTATCAGTAAAATGGTAGATACGTCAACTGAGGAATTAAATGTGGTGGAACCGGTTGATCTCCCGCAGAGGGGAAATGAACCAGTTGTGTTTGATAGAGGGGATTTACCTTGTAATAGACAAGAGTTAATTCTAGAGCAGGGGGCTGATCCAAAATTGTTGGCAACTCGCACTACCTTGTTAACTGTGGACAAGGGAGTATTAATGAATAAGAGAGTTAGAGATAGAAAGGATAGGAAGCAACTGAGCCAAGCTCAGAGCAAAATAAAATCAGTGTTTGATAAGAAGACTAGGAGTCGGGAATTTAAACCAGGGGATAAGATGCTGCTGTACCTTCCCATTAGACGGGGTTCTGTGCAGAACAGGTATTTCGGACCCTATGTTGTGCACAAACGGGTTAATGAGACAGGGTATGTGATAAACACTCCTGATAGGGTTAGGAAAAGTAGGTATTGTCACATCAATTTGCTAAAAGGTTATTTTGACAGACTGCCGATAGTTCCAGAGAGACCGGTCCAAATTGAGAGACACTCAATTTCCTGTGATGACGTCAAGACTGCAGAGGTCAAGTTGGCCAACGGCCAGATTCTAGCAGACTTGAGCCCCCAGCGAGCAAAGTTGACTACGTTGAAACAAGACAATGTTTCCATTTGTCAGAACCTTCCAACGGTTACCAATACCTTAAGCCAAGATGTGCGCTTGGAACCCAACGCTACACCGATTCGACAGCATGCCTATCGGAGAAAACCAGGAAAACGTGCGATGCTGAAAAAGAAGGAAACGAAGTTCCATTGGTCAGGTGAATGCGAGAAGTCATTCAACCGTATCAAGCAGATGCGCTACTCCCCTCCCGTGATGGCAGCACCAGACTACCGAGTGCCTTTCAAGCTAGCTGTGGGTGCCAGTGACGTGGGTGCTGGAGCTGTGCTGTTCCCAGAAGACGAAGACGGACTGGACCATCCTAATGAAAGCCTCCAACCAGAGAGTTTTGAGATGGAGTCTTCTTCTGCAAGAATACCCAATTACCATTGAACATATCAAGGGCACATCCAATGTAATCGCTGATGCCCTGTCCCGAAGTTGAAAGTCATGATAATGAGTTGACATTCTTGATTTCTGTTTTGTTTATATATATTTTATTTTGTATACCAGGGACTCAGAGACTCAGTGTGATTACTGGTAGTCACCTTATTATTACATGTGTTATAAATGCCCGTATGCGTCGGTTAACGCACCTTTGTTTTAATGTAGTATATTTCCCTATTCCTAGAGTAGAGGAAATATCCTTTTTGAGGTGGGGGTGTGTGACGGTACATGCTCTTAATCTCTTTTCGCCTGTGGCGATATTAATTGTTTTAGAAGGCCGTGTGCAGTTCCAAATTGCACTTAGCCTGGTGGGCAACTTGTTACGTAATACTTCTGCGCGACGGTCCTCGATCGGTACGTCTAATACACACCCAGAGCAGGTGTGGAGGCCATGTGGTGAGTAGTTACGTAATACCTCTGCGAGTGCGGTTTTTACAACCGTGATTTGGCGACGATGGCGACAGCCAGACTGACGATCAGAGAGAAATATACCGACTCTGGGAGAGGTGGATTTTCAGATGATACGTGAGGTACCGCCTTGTACCCCCAGGCGATTTTCTGATTTTATAATAAATAGCTAGGGTTTAGAGATATCTGGGAGAAGCAAAAAGGAGAACGAAATAGGAAGGCGTCCAGGGGGAACGTTAGTCCGTTTGGACTTTGGTAAATATCATTTCTCCTCTGTTGTATAACCTTGATGTGATTGATGTGACTTTAAATATTTTAATACTGTATTATACCGATATTCTTTAGACAGTGTATTCGGTCATCTGACGAAGTAAATCGTAGACTTTTTGTTCTAACATTATACGAGTATTTGGTAATATAAAGCTTAGCCGGTCATCCTAGAAGACCTAGGTACACTGTAGGTTATTGTCTTTATTGTGATAGGTACCAGTATTAATTCTGTGTTACAAGGTTACTGAATGAGTAGTTAGGGTTAATTAAAAATTAACCAGTTAGGAATAGAGCTGTAATTCCTTTATTAATTAAGTTCCCCTGGAAGCGTTTCTCAATTATTACACGTGTGGGTGTTGTGTCACGGTGAAGAGATTCGCATATTGTGTAAACTAGACACCTAGAGATTAACTAATTAAGTGATCAGTTCTGGGTTGTTATTATTGTTGTTATTATTTAACTACTGCGGCTGTACATTTGTCAGCGTAGGTTAATACAGATTCCAAAGTGTATTGTGTTTTTGTTGTGTTTTCTAGTGAACTAAACGTGCTATATTACATATACTTTATATAAGATCGTATCTTTGATCATACCTAGACGAGCCAAAGCGGTTTTGAACTGCCTGTTACAGAGAGATCTAATACATATACAGTTAGGAGAGAGATTTGGATAATCGTGTTTTATTCAGTTACGGGTATTATAGAATCCCCGTGACAATGTGTATACATAGAAATTAATACATTTCTGGCATTGCTTAGTAGTAACTTATTTTGAGAAGTATATAATTATTCATACCTCATATTATATTGTTTTGTAATTGTTATTAACATCTACTTTATAGAATAAAAAGAAGGATGTAGAAATAGAAAATTGTAAACTTCACATACAACATATTTGGGTCACATAAAATGATTGAGATTTAGGAATGAAAGTTAAATATTTATAGTGCTAGATATTTGCCTGATGACAATATTCTATGTAGATATCAATTATATACACCAAAACATAAGCTAAGCATAATATAAATAGAACTGCAATTCTAAAATATTACAAAAAGCAACAAACAAACAAAACTAGCTATTGTAAGATGAACTGTTCTGAGATAGATAAATTGTATATGTAATGCAGACTTGCCTAGAATGGTATGTAAATTCACTTTTTATGTTTGTAAGACTTGTGTGTAATATAAAAATATTCAAAATATCCATGTAAATGGTCTAGACAGCATGTACTGCACCATATTTAAGTAATGCTGTCCTCAGATATTAAATACAATATAATGACAAAAGGTTCAGAATGTTTTAGGTACAGTATATATATATACACATGTACATAGAGAATTACGTATATCGGGAACTGCGTAACTTTTGCTGGCGAGTATATCCCCGGTACTATATCCATACCACATATATTGCATTACTTTGTGGTTTGTTGTTATGAACCTGTATTTTAGCATTAATAGCATTCATAATTTGGTTCAAAATATGTATGCAACATTGCCATGCAGTTTTTTCATATACTATGTTTGTAATACTCAGGACATTTCAAATTCATTGACTCACTATGCTTAGTCAGATGCCAAAAGTGTATTATTTTTTGGTGGAATACATTCACCAGTAACCCAGCTTTAAAGTAAACGCAGTGATATAGTCCAGAATTATTTTCAAATATTTTTGAAAATTATGTAGAATATTCACCTTGATCAGAAATTTGCCCTGTTAAAAATAAATAGGGTGCCTACACTCAAACGTGCCCTACAGGCACACCCACCAACAGATTGCCTGCAGACAAGCTGATTTGAATATGTCTATGGATAGGCTTCAAAGATATACTCATCTTGAAAAATCCCGATGGAGGGGGCGGGGGGGGGGGGGGGGGTATAGTGGGCCTACTGTCTACCAGCATCATACCTAGTAACCGCCAGTGTGATTTCAAAGGAATGTGCACATGCCGACAGCCGAGCGCTTTACCACCTATTCTCCCATGTCAGACGACAGCCGAGCGCTTTACCACTTATTCTCCCATGTCAGACGACAGCACTGTCAAAGAGGTGTTAACTGCCCGTGGCCCTGTTGTATCCGAAATTGATGCAACGATTACCACGGGAAATGACGAGACGTCGATGTGTAAATGTTTTAGCTCTGTAGCTTTGATGCGAGAGGGAGGGACGTAGCCCAGTGGTAAAGCGCTCGCGTGATGCGCGGTCGGTTTAGGATCGATCCTCGTCGGTGGGCCCATTGGGCTATTTCTCGGTCCAGCCAGTGCTCCACAGCTGGTGTAACAAAGGTTGTGGTAAGTACTATCCTGTCTGTGGGATGGTGCATATAAAAGATCCTTTGCTGCTAATCGAAAAGAGTAGCCCATGAAGTGGCGACAGCGGGTTTTCTCTCTATATATCTGTGTGGTCTTTAACTATATATCTGACGCCATATAACCGTAAATAAAATGTGTTGAGTGCGTCGTTAAATAAACCATTTCCTTTCTTCCTTTGGTGCCGAGAACCAATGAGCGACAAACATTATTCCTAGACTTTATGATGGATTTGTTTTTTCTACAAAACATTTTATGTAAAAAAAATAAACTCATGTTTGTTAAAAGATGATTAACTATGTTCAGAACATGCACGGCGGTACAATAGATTGACTGATTTATTTTTCATAGCATAACAATTTTCATCGGCTTTTAATTAAAAAAAAAAATTACTATTCGATAAAAATACATTTTAATATCTTTTTTACATATTATATTTTTGGTTTGTACTTTAACCCCCCCAACCCCCCCCCCCCCCCCCCCCCCCCCCCCCCATATTTCACTTAACGTTTGAGTCTATATTTGGTTAAGGCAATATTTTGTTTAGGTCACCACGATAACGACCAGTGTGGCAATTTTAAATAAACCAATCATAGATGATATTATATCAAGCATCATTATTAATGACACTTTTTATTTACAAACTCCCTTACATTACGCATGTCATTTGCAATAAAATAATACTTAAACAACTGTGACGGTACATGCTCTTAATTTGTTTTCGCCTGTGGCGATATTAATTGTTTTAGAAGGCCGTGTGCAGTTCCATAATTGCACTTAGCCTGATGGGCAACTTGTTACGTAATACTTCTGCGCGACGGTCCTCGATCGGTACGCCTAATACACACCCAGAGCAGGTGTGGAGGCCATGTGGCTAGTAGTTACGTAATATCTCCGGTAGTGTTGTTTATGGCCAGGGGATTGGTCGCGGATTGGCGACAGCCAGACTGACGATCAGAGATAAATATACCGACTCGGGGAGAGGTGGAATATCAGATGATAGGGGGAGGACCGCCTTGTACCCCCAGGCGATTTTCTGATTTTATAATAAATAGCTAGGGTTTAGAGATATCGGGGAGAAGCAAAAAGGACGGCTCCCAGGGAACGTTGTCCGTTTGGACTTTGGTAAATATATATATATTATTTCTGCTCTGTTGTATAAACTTGATGTGATTGATGTGACTTTTAAATATTTTAATACTGTATTATACCAGTATTCTTTAGACAGCGTCTTCGGTCATCTGACGAAGTAAATCGTAGACTTTTTGTTCTAACATTATATGAGTATTTGGTAATATAAAGCTTAGCCAGTCATCCTAGAAGACCTAGGTAAACTGTAGGTTATTGTCTTTATTGTGATAGGTACCAGTATTAATTCTGTGTTACAAGGTTACTGAATGAGTAGTTAAGGGTTAATTAAAAATTAACCAGTTAGGAATAGTGTTGTAATTCCTTTATTAATTAAGTTCTCCTGGCAGCGTTTCTCAATTATCACACGTTACTGAACGAGTAGTAAGGGTTAATTAAAAATTAACCAGTTAGGAATAGAGTGGTAATTCCTTTATTAATTAACTTCTCCTAGAAGCGTTTCTCAATTATCACACGTGTGGGTGTTGTGTCACGGTTAAGTGATTCGCATATTGTGTAAACTAGACACCTAGAGATTAACTAATTAAGTGATCAGTTCTGGGTTGTTATTATTGTTGTTATTAATTAACTACTACGGCTGTACGTTTGTCAGCGTAGGTTAATACAGATTCCAAAGTGTATTGTGTTTTTGTTGTGTTTTCTAGTGAACTAAACGTGCTATAATAATATATACTTTATATAAGATCGTATCTCTGATCATACCTAGACGAGCTAAAGTGGTTTTGAACTGCCTGTTACAGAGAGATCTAATAGATATACAGTTAGGAGAGATATTTGGATAATCGTGTTTTATTCAATTACGGGAATTATAGAATCCCCGTGACAACAACGACGAAATGGGCCCGGCATCAAAATGGGTCGTAACTTCATGTTTCACCATGAGCGTTGACAAAAATGCTGAATACAAACAAACAGAACTCGTCAGAATCCGATGCCAAGCCCTCTCACAATATGCACTTGTCTGATGCTGGATTGCGTGTATCTAACTATGAAAATAAAACGGCATATAGTAATAAACAAAGAACAATAGAAAGGAAATAGTCGAATAAATACATTCTTAATCCAGTCAGAAGTCCAACAACGTGGCCATACCTGTCAGAGACCTGTCAAGTTATACACTGTTCTAGTAAACTATAACCGGAACTATCAAACGTATCTCTATCATTCTTTCAAAAATGGCGCACCAAATATATATTTAGCTCACTTGGTGTTTGAGGTGTTTGCGTCACGAGAGAGAGATACACTTCGTACCGCGACATAGATAGATCGTGATTGGTAAACCCGGAAGATAATACCCCCACCCACCCGGTAGAAAGCGAATTATTATATTCGTGGCTTTCAGGTGGCAGTATTATTCGACGCCTATGCGATATTAATTCCCATGAGGCTCGCCGGGCTCTGACACCAATCACCAATACTAACGGTAATCATTATTCTAGCACTTCCTGCAGTGGTGGAACCAACGTGAAATCGAGCTTGGGTCACACGAGGCTGCCAAGTTGGCGGATTGGGAAGGGGTGGTTTGGGTAGTACTTTGGTATTTTGTTAATTTGTCACATAATGAATAAAGGTAGTGAGGACTATGTATAGTAATAATCTATTGTTCGTCACCGACTGACGATAGGAAACTATAACATACATATAAGATGACAGTGAGTTCTTTGTCAACATAGGCATGGAATTCAAATTCAAAATGTAACGTCATGTCTTGGATGTTGATATAATATAATTTAATATTCTGGTCATTACACAACTTTGAGAGTGCTGCTTTAGTGGAGATATGTTAAAACTGCAATATCTCGGTTTAAATGTAATATCTGAACATAAACGAACAATATTATAGTCAAATGTCACTCTTCGGTAGCATTTGGTAAACTCGCAATATATACGCCACTTCCAAAAATGTATATATTCTCCATTTTAAAACTGATAAGCAGGCTGCTATTTCAGCTGTTTATTTTAATTACAAAGTACATGCAGTAGAAACATGGCGACAGACTTTTATGTTGTATGATGTCAGCTGCCGAAAATCTTCCAATAGCCGATTAATTATTAATTAACCAATGTGTACTAGTTATGTCGTTAAACAAAGAAACCTTAACCTTTGATAGCGATAATGTACAGGATTATTATAAGTGAACAGCTATAATATTTGCTTTCTGGTATGTGAGGGATGCAGTCGACTCAGAACTCCCTCCATTAATTGGTTTTCTAGTACCGGTATTCTTAAAAAGGCCAAGCTGGCTCGACATGACTACCAGTTTACTTTCTTTACGCTATTCAACCTCCAGCGGAAGCCTTTCCTTCTGCATGACGACCACAAGGACAGAGAGTCTGACATCCAGCGGAAGGCTTTCCTTCTGCATGACGACCGCAAGGACAGAGAGTCTGACATCCAGCGGAAGGCTTTCCTTCTGCATGACGACCGCAAGGACAGAGAGTCTGACATTCAGCGGAAGGCTTTCCTTCTGCATGACGACCGCAAGGACAGAGAGTCTGACATTCAGCGGAAGGCTTTCCTTCTGCATGACGACCGCAAGGACAGAGAGTCTGACATTCAGCGGAAGGCTTTCCTTCTGCATGACGACCGCAAGGACAGAGAGTCTGACATTCAGCGGAAGGCTTTCCTTCTGCATGACGACCGCAAGGACAGAGAGTCTGACATTCAGCGGAAGGCTTTCCTTCTGCATGACGACCACAAGGACAGAGACTCTGACATTCAGCGGAAGGCTTTCCTTCTGCATGACGACCACAAGGACAGAGAGTCTGACATTCAGCGGAAGGCTTTCCTTCTGCATGACGACCACAAGGACAGAGAGTCTGACATTCAGCGGAAGGCTTTCCTTCTGCATGACGACCACAAGGACAGAGAGTCTGACATTCAGCGGAAGGCTTTCCTTCTGCATGACGACCACAAGGACAGAGACTCTGACATCCAGCGGAAGGCTTTCCTTCTGCATGACGACCACAAGGACAGAGAGTCTGACATTCAGCGGAAGGCTTTCCTTCTGCATGACGACCACAAGGACAGAGAGTCTGACATTCAGCGGAAGGCTTTCCTTCTGCATGACGACCACAAGGACAGAGACTCTGACATCCAGCGGAAGGCTTTCCTTCTGCATGACGACCACAAGGACAGAGAGTCTGACATCCAGCGGAAGGCTTTCCTTCTGCATGACGACCACAAGGACAGAGAGTCTGACATCCAGCGGAAGGCTTTCCTTCTGCATGACGACCACAAGGACAGAGAGTCTGACATCCAGCGGAAGGCTTTCCTTCTGCATGACGACCACAAGGACAGAGAGTCTGACATCCAGCGGAAGGCTTTCCTTCTGCATGACGACCACAAGGACAGAGAGTCTGACATCCAGCGGAAGGCTTTCCTTCTGCATGACGACCACAAGGACAGAGAGTCTGACATCCAGCGGAAGGCTTTCCTTCTGCATGACGACCACAAGGACAGAGAGTCTGACATTCAGCGGAAGGCTTTCCTTCTGCATGACGACCACAAGGACAGAGAGTCTGACATCCAGCGGAAGGCTTTCCTTCTGCATGACGACCACAAGGACAGAGAGTCTGACATCCAGCGGAAGGCTTTCCTTCTGCATGACGACCACAAGGACAGAGAGTCTGACATCCAGCGGAAGGCTTTCCTTCTGCATGACGACCACAAGGACAGAGAGTCTGACATCCAGCGGAAGGCTTTCCTTCTGCATGACGACCACAAGGACAGAGAGTCTGACATCCAGCGGAAGGCTTTCCTTCTGCATGACGACCACAAGGACAGAGAGTCTGACATTCAGCGGAAGGCTTTCCTTCTGCATGACGACCACAAGGACAGAGACTCTGACATTCAGCGGAAGGCTTTCCTTCTGCATGACGACCACAAGGACAGAGAGTCTGACATCCAGCGGAAGGCTTTCCTTCTGCATGACGACCACAAGGACAGAGAGTCTGACATCCAGCGGAAGGCTTTCCTTCTGCATGACGACCACAAGGACAGAGAGTCTGACATCCAGCGGAAGGCTTTCCTTCTGCATGACGACCACAAGGACAGAGAGTCTGACATCCAGCGGAAGGCTTTCCTTCTGCATGACGACCACAAGGACAGAGAGTCTGACATCCAGCAGAAGAGTCCTACATCCATGTACCTGATCTTAGATTTCAAACACTCATTCTTAGTTTTATTAGAGCTCACAGACAGAGCTATTAGTTACCTTGGAACATGTAACAAATTCAACATGGATAAAGTAATTAGCTCAGCCCATTACACAGAAGTTTCAGAAGCATTTGCATTGGCTTGTTTCCATTACAATTTTGTTTATTCTAGTTGCTAGCTATAAGAGTAAAAAAACACATTGTTTCCAGATGTTGTACACTCTCATATTTTGAAATATCTATAGCTGGTGCTAAGACCCTCAAACATTTCCAGATTTCAGATTTTGACATAGTGTTTTAGAGAGGAAACCTGCTAACATTTTTTTTCATTAGTAGTAGGGGGTCTCTTATATGCACCATCCCACAGACAGAATAGTACATACCACGGCTGTTGATATCCCAGGTGTGGTGCACTAGCTGGAATGGAAAATAACACAACGGGCCCACCAACGGGAGTCGATTCCATACCGACCGCACATCAAGCAGGCGCTGTACGACTGGGCTACGTACCGCCACACCAGTTGTCAAGTGCTATGTGAACAACAAGTTGTTTAACTTACTCATAGATCTCCAATGTTGTACAGTTTAATCACCAGTCATAGCAATGTAGGACAAGATATTCCATTAAACCCACGGCACAACGAAGAGGCAGCCAACTCCAGGCTTGTGATTCAAATACTGCAGGCAGATAACACTTTCCTGTGACCATCTTGTGGTTGAAATACTGCAGGCAGAGAACACTGTGCTAATATGTATTGTGACCATCTTGTGATTCAAATACTACAGGCAGAGAACACTGTCCTAATATGTATTGTGACCATCTTGTTATTCAAATACTGCAGGCAGTGAACACTGTCCTAATATGTATTGTGATAATCTTGTGTTTCAAATACTGCAGGCAGAGAACACTGTCCTAATATGTATTGTTGTGACCACCCTTGTGATTCAAATACTGCAGACAGAGAACACTGTCCTAATGTGTATTGTTGTGACCACCCTTGTGATTCAAATACTACAGAGAGCACTGTCCTAATATGTATTGTTGTGACCATCTTGTGATTCAAATACTACAGAGAACACTGTCCTGGTATGTATTGTTGTGACCATCTTGTGATTCAAATACTACAGAGAACACTGTCCTGGTATGTATTGTTGTGACCATCTTGTGATTCAAATACTGCAGACAGAGAACACTGTCCTAATATGTATTGTTGTGACCACCCTTGTGATTCAAATACTGCATACAGAGAACACTGTCCTAATATGTATTGTTGTGACCATCTTGTGATTGAAATACTGCAGACAGATAACACTGTCCTGGTATGTATTGTAGTGACCACCCTTGTGATTCAAATACTAGAGAACACTGTCCTGGTATGTATTGTTGTGACCATCTTGTGATTCAAATACTGCAGATAGAGAACACTGTCCTAATATATATTGTTGTGACCATCTTGTGATTCAAATACTACAGAGAACACTGTCCTGGTATGTATTGTTTTGACCATCGTGTGATTCAAATACTACAGACAGAGAACACTGTGTACTGTTGTGACCATCTTGTGATTCAAATACTACAGAGAACACTGTCCTGGTATGTATTGTTGTGACCATCTTGTGATTCAAATACTACAGACAGAGAACACTGTCCTGGTATGTATTGTTGTGACCATCTTGTGACTGAAATACTACAGACAGAGAACACTGTCCTAATATGTACTGTTCTGACCAACTTGTGATTCAAATACTACAGAGAACATTGTCCTGGTATGTATTGTTGTGACTATCTTGTGATTCAAATACTACAGACAGAGAACACTGTCCTGGTATGTTTTGTTGTGACTATCTTGTGATTCAAATACTACAGACAGAGAACACTGTCCTGGTATGTACTGTTGTGACCATCTTGTGATTGAAATACTACAGACAGAGAACACTGTCCTGGTATGTACTGTTGTGACTATCTTGTGATTCAAATACTACAGAGAACACTGTCCTGGTATGAACTGTTGTGACCATCTTGTGATTCAAATACTACAGACCGAGAACACTGTCCTGGTATGTACTGTTGTGACCATCTTGTGAGTCAAATACTGCAGACAGAGAACATTGTGTACTGTTGTGACCATCTTGTGATTCAAATACTACAGAGAACACTGTCCTGGTATGTATTGTTGTGACCATCTTGTGATTCAAATACTACAGACAGAGAAAAGTGTCCTGGTATGTATTGTTGTGACCATCTTGGGACTGAAATACTACAGACAGAGAACACTGTCCTAATATGTACTGTTATGACCAACTTGTGATTCAAATACTACAGAGAACACTGTCCTGGTATGTGTTGTTGTGACTATCTTGTGATTGAAATACTACAGACAGAGAACTTGTGATTGAAATACTACAGACAGAGAACACTGTCCTGGTATGTTTTGTTGTGACTATCTTGTGATTCAAATACTACAGACAGAGAACACTGTCCTGGTATGTACTGTTGTGACCATCTTGTGATTCAAATACTACAGACCGAGAACACTGTCCTGGTATGTACTGTTGTGACCATCTTGTGAGTCAAATACTGCAGACAGAGAACATTGTGTACTGTTGTGACCATCTTGTGATTCAAATACTACAGAGAACACTGTCCTGGTATGTATTGTTGTGACCATCTTGTGATTCAAATACTACAGACAGAGAACACTGTCCTGGTATGTATTGTTGTGACCATCTTGGGACTGAAATACTACAGACAGAGAACACTGTCCTAATATGTACTGTTATGACCAACTTGTGATTCAAATATTACAGAGAACACTGTCCTGGTATGTGTTGTTGTGACTATCTTGTGATTCAAATACTACAGACAGAGAACACTGTCCTGGTATGTTTTGTTGTGACTATCTTGTGATTCAAATACTACAGAGAACACTGTCCTGATATGTACTGTTGTGACCATCTTGTGATTGAAATACTACAGACAGAGAACACTGTCCTGGTATGTACTGTTGTGACCATCTTGTGATTGAAATACTACAGACAGAGAACACTGTCCTGGTATGTACTGTTGTGACTATCTTGTGATTCAAATACTACAGAGAACACTGTCCTGGTATGAACTGTTGTGACCATCTTGTGATTCAAATACTACAGACACGAGAACACTGTCCTGGTATGTGTTGTGACTGTTGTGACCATCTTGTGATTCAAATACTACAGAGAGACACTGTCCTGGTATATGTACTTGTTGTGACCATCTTGTGATTCAAATACTACAGACAGAGAACACTGTCCTGGTATGTACTGTTGTGACCATCTTGTGATTCAAATACTACAGACAGAGAACACTGTCCTGGTATGTGTTGTGTGACTGTGATGTGACAGAGAACACTGTCCTGGTATGTGTTGTGACTATCTTCAAATACTACAGACAGAGAACACTGTCTGTTGTGACCATCTTGTGATTCAAATATGACCGAGAACACTGTCCTGGTATGTACTGTTGTGACCATCTTGTGAGTCAAATACTGCAGACAGAGAACATTGTGTACTGTTGTGACCATCTTGTGATTCAAATACTACAGAGAACACTGTCCTGGTATGTATTGTTGTGACCATCTTGTGATTCAAATACTACAGACAGAGAACACTGTCCTGGTATGTATTGTTGTGACCATCTTGTGATTCAAATACTACAGACAGAGAACACTGTCCTGGTATGAAACTTGTTTCAAATGACACATCTTGTGATTCAAATACTACAGACAGAGAACACTGTCCTGGTATGTTTTGTTGTGACCATCTTGTGATTCAAATACTACAGACAGAGAACACTGTCCTGATATGTACTGTTGTGACCATCTTGTGATTGAAATACTACAGACAGAGAACACTGTCCTGGTATGTACTGTTGTGACCATCTTGTGATTCAAATACTACAGAGAACACTGTCCTGGTATGAACTGTTGTGACCATCTTGTGATTCAAATACTACAGACCGAGAACACTGTCCTGGTATGTTTTGTTGTGACTATCTTGTGATTCAAATACTACAGAGAACACTGTCCTGGTATGAACTGTTGTGACCATCTTGTGATTCAAATACTACAGACCGAGAACACTGTCCTGGTATGTTTTGTTGTGACTATCTTGTGATTCAAATACTACAGAGAACACTGTCCTGGTATGAACTGTTGTGACCATCTTGTGATTCAAATACTACAGACAGAGAACATTGTGTACTGTTGTGACCATCTTGTGATTCAAATACTACAGACCGAGAACACTGTCCTGGTATGAACTGTTGTGACTATCTTGTGATTCAAATACTACAGACAGAGAACACTGTCCTGGTATGAACTGTTGTGACCATCTTGTGATTCAAATACTACAGACAGAGAACACTGTCCTGGTATGAACTGTTGTGACCATCTTGTGATTCAAATACTACAGACAGAGAACACTGTCCTGGTATGTACTGTTGTGACCATCTTGTGATTCAAATACTACAGACAGAGAACACTGTCCTGGTATGTATTGTTGTGACCATCTTGTGATTCAAATACTACAGACAGAGAACACTGTCCTGGTATGAACTGTTGTGACCATCTTGTGATTCAAATACTACAGACCGAGAACACTGTCCTGGTATGTACTGTTGTGATCATCTTGTGATTCAAATAATACAGACCGAGAACACTGTCCTGGTATGTACTGTTGTGACCATCTTGTGATTCAAATACTGCAGACAGAGAACATTGTGTACTGTTGTGACCATCTTGTGATTGAAATACTGCAGACAGAGAACACTGTCCTGGTATGTACTGTTGTGACCATCCTTGTGATTCAAATACTACAGACAGAGAATACTGTCTGGTATGTATTGCTGTGACCATCCTTGTTATTCAAATACTACAGAGAACACGGTCATGGTATGTACTGTTTTGACCATCTTGTGATTCAAATACTACAGACAGAGAACACTGTCCTGGTATGTATTGTTGTGTCCATCTTGTGATTAAAATACTACAGACAGAGAACACTGTCCTAATATGTACTGTTGTGACCATCTTGTGATTCAAATACTACAGAGAACACTGTCCTGGTATGTACTGTTGTTGTGACTATCTTGTGATTCAAATACTACAGACAGAGAACACTGTCCTGGTATGTATTGTTGTGACTATCTTGTGATTCAAATACTACAGACAGAGAACACTGTCCTGGTATGTATTGTTGTGACTATCTTGTGATTCAAATACTACAGACAGAGAACACTGTCCTGGTATGTACTGTTGTGACCATCTTGTGATTCAAATACTACAGACAGAGAACACTGTCCTGGTATGTACTGTTGTGACCATGTGATTCAAATACTACAGACAGAGAACACTGTCCTGGTATGTACTGTTGTGACCATCTTGTGATTCAAATACTGCAGACAGAGAACACTGTCCTGGTATGTACTGTTGTGACCATCTTGTGATTCAAATACTACAGAGAACACTGTCCTGATATGTACTGTTGTGACCATCCTTATGATTCAAATACTGCAGACAGAGAACACTGTGTATTATTGTGTCCATCTCGTGATTCAAATACTGCAGACAGCGAACACTGTCCTGGTATGTACTGTTGTGACCGTCCTTGTGATTCAAATACTGCAGACAGAGAACACTGTCCTGGTATGTATTGTTGTGTCCATCTTCCGTGTTTATATCCATTTAAGGTTCAAACACGCTGTCCTGGGCACACACCTCATGTGTTTGGGCTATCTTTCCAGGACAGTAGGTTAGTTGTCATACATCTACCCGTTAATTCTCGCTCTAAGTTGGAGCCGGTACCGGGCTGCGAACCCAGTACCTACCAGCCTTATATTCAATGGCTTAACCACGACACCACCCGGCCGAGGCCGGTAACACTGAACAAATATCATTCCCATGACTCTCAGCAGTCAGTATCAAACAACGCATGGACTGAACAACTATCAGTATCAAACAACGCATGGACTGAACAACTATAAATGTATATCTATTATAAAACAGAAACAAGCTATATAAACCAATAGCCAATAAATATATCTATTGAATAATTTCCAGGAAGAATCCAGTAGGAGTCAACGAGTGCGGATCTAGCACTTTAAAATACGGAGGCTCATATTGTTGTGATATTTGAACTTTTAACTAAAACCCATCACCAGACAAAAAAGAAAAGGAAGGATCCCTTGGGGCCCCTAAAACAGCGTGTAGTACATTATTAGCCACCGTAACACTGAACCCCAAACTCCAGAGCATGTACTGCAAAATGGTTAAAGGCATAACTCCACAGTATTTATCATCGCTGGTACCCAAAACAGTTTAAGGAAATCAATCACTGAGTAATGCTGACCAATTGTAATATATTCACGCAAGAACAGAATTATACGGAAAATCGTTTTTATCCTCAGTAGTTCGTGAGTGGAATAGTATTGATGAAAATATAAGACAAATAGAATCTTAAAAAAAAAAAATAACAAAAAAATTGTATATTCCCGCCGATAAATGGGTTAAATAAGAAATTTTTAGAATTTGGATCACGCCTAAACCAAATAATTCATTGTAGAATGCAGAATGTTTAGAATGCAGAGAACTTGACGCTCATAGATATACAAGACATATTTTTGATAATTCCATTTGTAGTTGTGAGCATCTATATGAAGATACGTTACATTTCCTATATATCTGTCCTCTTTATGATAACATTCGTACAACAATGTATTTTTATAATGGTGGTTTTGACCGCCATACAGTGCTATATGGTAATAATGATTACCCTCTGGACCTTAATTTACGTATAGCAGAATTTATTCATAACGGGTGCCAAACCGTTTTGGTCTCAATTCACATATGTATGTGGATTGAGCAACACGCTTACGGGTCAGTACGGTATTGGATTCTGGTGTGTCAACGGTACATTGGCGAATACGCATCAGCACGGGTCGGTTTAGATCACATGGTGTAAGTCATGTGACATTCCGTTTGGAAAATGGCGGCGTTCCTTGGATTCCATTTCAGATGCAATTCTCACATAAACCTTCTTATTTCGTATGAGACCATGTAACTGGCCTTGTACACTATCGTCCGACCATATTTGAATTAAACACGATATTTCTGCGGAAGACCATGGTCAGCAAGTTTCCCCCATTTTGTATTTGACGCGAGAAGGAACTTCCCAATATCCCACAATCCTGTAGAATATATGACGTCATTTGTTGGAATTCCACACATTCCTAGCTCTAGGAAGTGTATTTGGTGTGTCTCGGTCCAATCCGGGTTGATCTATATTGACCCGCATTGGTCGGCGGTGTGTCAACGGCGAAACGCAATACAGATCAACACGCATTGATCCGGATTGATACGCATTGGTCGGCGGCGTGTCAACGGCGAAACGCAATACAGATCAACACGCATTGATCCGGATTGATACGCATTGGACGTACCACTAGGCCCCCTCCGGTTCCTACTGGCCTGATTTGAACAAGTCGATATGCACTTTAACAAAACAAAAAAAAACAATTATGGTGATTTCAATTCGTTGTTTTTCAACAAAGTAGTAGATATACTGCAAAAAGGGTCTGCATTAAAAAAAAAGAAGTCATGTCCACCCCATGGTTCCGCAACTAAAATTTCCTCAGGTCATAAACGAGTTTATTATTTGTGTAGGCAAAATGCAAGATGACGTTTGGATGCAGTGGCGTAGCGTGGGTTGCCAGCGCCCGGGGCAAAACAAATATTGCGCCCCCTAACCAGTAGACCGTTAGCACTCCCCGAGTCCCTTCCACCAGTCCAGAATTTTGCACCCAGGGCAACCGCCCCGGTAGCCCTGCCCACGCTACGCCACTGTTCGGGTGTATTTTGGGTGGGGTGTTTTTTTTATCTTTTGGGTTTGTTTGTTGTTGTTGTTGTTGTTTTTTTTGTTTTTGTTTTTTTTTTGGGGGGGGGGGGGGGGGGGGTGTTTGTTTTTTCACCCCAATCAAAATAATAGTCAGTTGACCAGGCAGTCATTTGTGCATGGATATATCTTTTATTTCTAAACTATAGAGAAAATATGATGTTGAATTTTAAAAAGATGAAAGTAAAACATGGTACAGTGCGTCAAATATAAGTTTTAAAATAATACATTTGATAGCAGGGACGGATCTAGACAGTTGTAAAGGGGAGAGGGGTGTCACATAATTGTAATAGCAGCAAGTTGAGTTTGTGCAAGGCAAATGAGCCGAGGTCCGAAATATTCGTAATGAAAACAAGAGACGCGTTTTCAGGACAGTTTACCACACCCCCATGTCCAGATCACGGTATGGCCCTGCGTTTAATGGGAGCTGGTGCAGGAAATAGGTACTGGGGGAAAATATCGTCTGGGTTTTTTTCTGCATACATTTGCATATATAAAAAAATATGCAGACTCGTCTTAATAGAACGCTATCAGCCTATTTGAATTTTTTTTTTTAAAATTGAGTGGATTAAAAAAAAAAAATGTTTTTGTTTAACGACACCACTAAAACACATTGATTTGTTATTCATCGGCTATTCGATGTCAAACATTGGGTAATTCTCACAAGTAGTTGTTAGAGGAAACCCGCTACATTTGTTTCCTAATGCAGCAAGGGATCTTTTATATCCGCTTTCCCACAGACAGGAAAGCATATACCACGGCCTTTGACAGCTGTGATGCACTGGTTGGAACCAGAAGAAAAACAAATAAGTTGAATGGATTCACCGAAGTGGTTCGATCCTGTGACGCTGACACCTCAAGCGAGCACTCATCCGACTGAGCTAAATCCCGCCCTAAGTGGATCAAATGACACAGGTAACAAAACTGGATTAATAAAGGGAGTTAATTTGTTAAACACTTTATAAAAACCAAAAGTGTTACCATTTCATGAATTGTCGAAGTGGATGTAGCAATTAACGTGTGCGACTAGTTGTGGTCGAGGGCACTCTTAGATTTACGTCTAACTTTACTCGTAACTTACGTTTACACTTCTTTGTGAAATGCTTTTCAGTCGTAGATTTACGTTTACGTGCAAAACGTAGCTTACGATGTTTAGCGAAATTGGCTCTTGCTAGTTAACGAGTCTACCGCTGACATTCAACCCACATTACTGACATTGTTTACAACTGTCGCAATTGAAAAGAATAATAATGGATGATAAAAAGAATACCCCCCTCGTGTCTTGTGATATCATAATTTAGCAGCAGTCTTTGATAAAAGTATAAAATCCTCGGCAAGCCCCGGATTTCATACTTTTATCAACTCTGCTGATAAATTATGATATCACAAGACACTCGGGGAGTATATCCTCTATATATTTTGTGGAATCACTGGCATAGCCTTGGTGGAGGTGGAAAATGTCATAATCAACAGCCATGCCACTATACCTTATAAAGTTAAAGTTGAAGCTTGTGTTGTTTAAAGACACCACTAGATGATACTGAACCCAACCACCTTATATACTAGTATCTAATGTTTAGTCACTTTACAGTTTAATCATCAATAACTCACGAACGTCTTTATTTTAAATAAAATTATTTCTACAAAATACAAAACAGTAATTTCTCTTGAATTATGTTTTACAATCATTTCTTTAATATAGGTCAAACATCAACGTATGTTGATAGGATGATAATTTTTTATTTTTTTTTGAAACACACTATAGATATGTTTCTGTTATAGCTTTGTGACTTGACAGTAGATACAGCTTTCATTCAAAACATTTTAAAATTGAAATAATTAAACTTCGTGCCTTTTTAATGAAGGATTATATATGAAATGTGTTGCACTTTGGGTTTGTTTTCATGAGTATGTAAAGACAAACAATACTGAATTGGACTTGCATGTAATATTAGCAAATAGTATCTTTAATGTTCGCTTTTTTAAGTTTAAAGTAAAGAACTGTAGATAAGATCAAATCTCTGAAAGGGGCCATCAACCCCCGTGACACGCCTCGTAAGAACCTTTCAAACAGTTGAAGGATGTTGCATGTAATGGTGTGTTTACAATGACATTGAATACAGTTGGTAACACATACACGCACGCACACACATACACGCACGCACACACATAAACGCACGCACACACATACACGCACGCATGTAGAGAAATTATGTCCGTAACTAGATGAACAACAGAACATACTTGGAGTGTCCTTTTCCTTCTTTGTCCAGCTGGATAGGACTATATTACTGTTCCTCATGTTTAATACCCCTAGCATGTATAAAACACATCCAAAGATATGCATGTTCATACGCACGTGTATATAAGAACACACGCACGCACACACACACTAAAATGCACACACATACACACTAATTTATATATATATATATATATATATATATATATATATATATATATATATATACATACATACATACATACATACACACACACACACCACACACACACACACAAAGCATGCTATGCACATGTCCCGGTGATGTTTGTGTTGAGTGGCAGGCTGCCGGTGGTGTGGCGGTAGACGTAAGTAGACGGAGGTAGACAGGTAAACTAGGTACAGTAACTGATCCACGCACTGAGCCTACTCTCGCTGTCTGCTGCCTGCGCTCACAGTCTGTGCTGGCGAGCTGTTTACCAAACTCAAGATGGCCACTGGTGATGTAGTTCTCGTTAAACTGAGAAGATATGATACAAGTCAACCATGGGGATTCAAAATGCAGGGAGGGGCGGACTTCGGACTTCCACTGTTTATTGCGCAGGTTTGTTTCAATAGCTACATTATAACACACGCCTATAGTTATCCTACCATTCAGGTGAAAACAGGTGAACTCAAATATTTCGTGGGTAAGAGAGTACCTGTTGGAAACTTTTACATATTTGTGATTGGTAGCTATTTCATGTAGGTGTAAGCAGTCTGATCGCCGGGGGACCACTAACAAATATATAGGCCTACCACCATGCATGGATGATTAGTTGTTATATTTAGTCATCGTCAGATTCTCATTTAAATCAACAGATATTAGTTTCAAATATGTAACATGCATCCAATATGCCGAGCTTTCATCCGACTGAATGACGAACAGATTGCAGCTGCCAGCGTGACCTTGGACCCCGCAACCTTCAGTTGCGAATAGAATAGCTGTTATATTGTGTATTCCCATATTGCCCGGCGGATATGTTAACAAAATAACTTGGGTTTTTATCTATTTCATTCTCTTGTGTCAAACTGCGCTGTCAATTACTAAAATACATTCACATTTATAACCAAATATTTCTAGTTTTTCTTTAATTTCGGTAAGCCTATTTGCACGCACACGCACGTATGCAGCGCATTTATACATTAATAGTTATGCACAAAATGTCTTCGCACAAGCCGGCAACACGAACAGGAGGCTGGGCCGCTTCGCGCTCGCTAGATCCGTATATAGAGAGGAATGCGAGGGCGGGTTGCATCCCGCTGTGTAGCTTCAGTTCAATGGCGACCTTTTCTCCCGTTTTTCGAGGTAAACAAACGTCACGTTTTGTGTAAGGTTTTACTACAAACACGAGTTCACCGTGTTGTAGGAACAGTTTAATTACATACTTTTGAAGGCGGGTACTTATTCAGAGTTTGAGCGTGGCGGCAGGCACGGGTGGTGAGATGGTAGTCATGGTGGTTGTCTCATGAAATAATTTTATGTAAAATAAAGGCGTTCGGGAGTATGTTTCCACAACTGTCGAATATATATATATATATATATATATATATATATATATATATATATATATATATATATATATATATATATATATATATATATACGTATATATACATATATATATATATATATATATGTATATATATATATATATATATATATATATATATATATATATATATATATATATATATATATATATATATATATACATATACATATACATATACATATACATATACATATATACATATATACATATATACATATATATATATATACATATATATATATATATATACATATACATATACACACACATATACATATATATATATATATATATATATATACATATACATTATATATATATATATATATATATATATATATATATATATATATATATATATATATATATATATATATATTTAATTTAGTGAAATATTTTAACTGTTAATTTTGTATAACAAAAATGTGAAGCTTCATCTATCGAACTGGATGGAACACAACGTTTTGGCGGCCCCGACCGATCTATTACATGTAACCAACACAGTCGACCTTTCTACATAAAGTTAGTTTGTTTTGTTCAACGACACCACTAAAGCACTTTTTTTTATAATCATATTTTTTTTTTATAAGCAAGAAATCTTTCGTATGCACCATCCCACAGAAGGAGAAATAGTCCAATGGGCCGACCGACGGGGATCGATTATGAACCGAGCACGTAACCGTTTTATATAACCTTACGAATTCCTGTTTGTACGTATATGTTGCTGTGTACCTAACTATATGTATGTGTGTATATATTTGTGTATGTATGTATGTATGTATATGCGTATGTATGTATATGCGTATGTATGTATGTATGTATGTATGTGAGTATGCATGTTTGTAATTATGTATGTGTGTGTACGTGTGTCTGCGTGCGTGCGTGTATGTATGTATGTATGTATGTGTGTGCACGTACGTACGTATGTATGTATGTATGTATGTATGTACGTATGAATATCTATATATTGTTTGTATGTTGGGTTTAACTATTGGTCTGTTCAATTATTTAAAGGGACATTCCTGAGTTTGCTGCATTGAAAGATGTTTCCGACTAATAAAATATTTCTACGATTAAACTTACATATTAACTATATTTTCTTGTCTAAAATATCAGTGTCTGTATATTCAATGTGTTTCTGGTCGTCTTAATATTTGTAAGAAGCCCAAACTTATAAATGCGGATTTTGTCTTCAAATAATTTCATACGTACGAAAAAATATTCTTTTGGAAATAAAATGAAAATTAACCTAGTACAAATATTAGAACGATCAGAAACACATTTGATATACAGCGACTAATATTCTAAACAAGAAAATATATTTAATATGTAAGTTTAATCGTACAAACTGTAGAAACATTTTATTAGTCGATAACGTCTTAAAAAAGTATAGCAAACTCAGGAATGTCCCTTTAAAACCTGATTTGTTTTTCCTAATATTACATTTAATTCGTATTCAGTATTCGGTGTGGTGGGGACGTGGTGCGTCATAGATAGTATGGTGGGGACGTGGTGCGGCATGGATGGTGTGGTGGGGACGGGGTGCGTCATAGATGGTGTGTGGTGTATTGGGGATGTGGTGCGACATGTATGGTGTGGTGGGGACATGATGCGGCATGGATGGTGTGGTATGGACGTGGTGTGGAATGGATGGTGTGATGCGACATGGAAGGTGTGGAGGTGACATGGTGCAGCACGGATTGTGTGTTGGGGACGTGGTGCGGCATGGATTGTGTGGCGGTGACGAGGTGCAGCATAGATGGTGTGTTGGGGACGTGATGCGGCATGGATGGTGTGTTGGGGACGTGGTGCAGCATGGATTGTGTGTTGGGGACGTGGTGCAGCATGGATGGTAAGGTGGGGACGTGATGCGGCATGGATTGTGTGTTGGCGACGTGGTGCAGCATGGATTGTGTGTTGGGGACGTGGTACAGCATGGATTGTGTGTTGGGGACGTGATGTGGCATGGATTGTGTGTTGGGGACGTGATGCGGCATGGATGGCACGGTGAGGACGTGATGCGGCATGGATTGTGTTGGGGACGTGATGCGGCATGGATTGTGTGTTGGGGACGTGATGCGGCATGAATGGTACGGTAGGGACGTGATGCGGCATGGATTGTGTGTTGGGGACGTGGTGCAGCATGGATTGTGTGTTGGGGACGTGATGCGGCATGGATTGTGTGTTGGGGACGTGATGCGGCATGGTTGGTACGGTGGGGACGTGATGCGGCATGGATTGTGTGCTAGGGACGTGATGCGGCATGGATGGTACGATGGGGACGTGATGCGGCATGGATGGTGTGTTGGGGACGTGGTGCAGCATGGATGGTACGGTGGGGACGTGATGCGGCATGGATGGTGTGTTGGGGACGTGGCGCAGCATGGATTGTGTGTTGGGGACGTGGTGCAGCATGGATTGTGTGTTGGGGACGTGGTGCAGCATGGATTGTATGTTAGCATGGATTGCGTGTTGGGGACATGGTGCGGCATGGATTATGTGTTGGGGACGTGGTACAGAATGGATTGTGTGTTGGGGACGTGATGTGGCATGGATTGTGTGTTGGGGACGTGATGCGGCATGGATGGCACGGTGGGGACGTGATGCGGCATGGATTGTGTTGGGGACGTGATGCAGCATGGATTGTGTGTTCGGGACGTGATACAGCATGAATGGTACGGTGGGGACGTGATGCGGCATGGATTGTGTGTTGGGGACGTGATGCGGCATGGATGGTACGGTGGGGACGTGATGCGACATGGATTGTGTGTTGGGGACGTGGTACAGCATGGCTTGTGTGTTGGGGACGTGATGTGGCATGGATTGTGTGTTGGGGACGTGATGCGGCATGGATGGCACGGTGAGGACGTGATGCGGCATGGATTGTGTTGGGGACGTGATGCGGCATGGATTGTGTGTTGGGGACATGATGCGGCATGAATGGTACGGTGGGGACGTGATGCGGCATGGATTGTGTGTTGGGGACGTGGTGCAGCATGGATTGTGTGTTGGTGACGTGATGCGGCATGGATTGTATATTGGGCATGTGATGCGGCATGGATGGTACGGTGGGGACGTGATGCGGCATGGATTGTGTGCTGGGGACGTGATGCGGCATGGATGGTACGAATGGGGACGTGATGCGGCATGGATGGTGTGTTGGGGACGTGGTGCAGCATGGATGGTACAGTGGGGACATGACGCGGCATGGATGGTGTGTTGCGGACGTGGTGCAGCATGGATTGTGTGTTGAGGACGTGGTACAGCATGGATTGTGTGTTGGGGACGTGATGTGGCATGGATTGTGTGTTGGGGACGTGATGCGGCATGGATGGCACGGTGGGGACGTGATGCGGCATGGATTGTGTTGGGGACGTGATGCGGCATGGATTGTGTGTTGGGGACGTGATACAGCATGAATGGTACGGTGGGGACGTGATGCGGCATGGATTGTGTGCTGGGGACGTGATGCGGCATGGATGGCACGGTGAGGACGTGATGCGGCATGGATTGTGTTGGGGACGTGATGCGGCATGGATTGTGTGTTGGGGATGTGATGCGGCATAAATGGTACGGTGGGGACGTGATGCGGCATGGATTGTGTGTTGGGGACGTGGTGCAGCATGGATTGTGTGTTGGTGACGTGATGCTGCATGGATTGTCTGTTGGGCATGTGATGCGGCATGGATGGTACGGTGGGGACGTGATGCGGCATGGATTGTGTGCTGGGGACGTGATGCGGCATGGATGGTACGAATGGGGACGTGATGCGGCATGGATGGTGTGTTGGGGACGTGGTGCAGCATGGATGGTACAGTGGGGACATGACGCGGCATGGATGGTGTGTTGGGGACGTGGTGCAGCATGGATTGTGTGTTGGGGTCGTGGTGCAGCATGGATTGTGTGTTGGGGACGTGGTGCAGCATGGATTGTGTGTTGGGGACGTGGTGCGGCATGGATTGTGTGTTGGCGACGTGGTACAGCATGGATTGTGTGTTGGGGACGTGATGTGGCATGGATTGTGTGTTGGGGACGTGATGCGGCATGGATGGCACGGTGGGGACGTGATGCGGCATGGATTGTGTTGGGGACGTGATGCGGCATGGATTGTGTGTTAGGGACGTGATACAGCATGAATAGTACGGTGGGGACGTGATGCGGCATGGATTGTGTGTTGGGGACGTGATGCGGCATGGATGGTACGGTGGGGACGTGATGCGGCATGGATTGTGTGTTGGGGACGTGGTGCAGCATGAATGGTACGGTGGGGACGTGATGCGGCATAGTTGGTGTGCTGGGGACGTGGTGCAGCATGGATGGTATGGTAGAGACGTGGTGCAGCATGGATGGTACGGTGGGGACGTGGTGCAGCATGGATGGTGTGGTGGGGCCGTTGTGAGGCATGGATGGTGTGGTGGGGACGTGGTGCGGCATGGATGGTGTGGTGGGGACGTAGTGTGGCATGGATGGTGTGATGGGGACGTGGTGTGGCATGGATGGTGTGGTTGGGAGTGTGGGGGGGGGGGTGTCGTCCGAACCCCCCAGCCTATGCCCCTGGTGTGGCATGGATGGTGTGGTTGGGAGTGTGTGTGTGTGTGTGGGGGGGGGGGGTCGTCGTCTGAACCCCCCAGCGTACGCCCCTAGTGCAGCATGGATGGTATGGTGGGGACGTGGTGCGGCATGGATGGTGTGGTGGGGACGTGGTGCGGCATGGATGGTATGACACTCATTGTGACAGAATGAATGAATGTTTAACGACACCCGAGCACGAAAAATACATCGGCCACTGGGTGTCAAACCATGGCAATGCAAACAAATAAAGTGATGATCAGCATCAATACAAAAATTCAAGATTCAAATAGAAACAGCGTAAAGAACTGTGCAAAAACACAAATATCACTGACTTTTACTCAAAATTTCAATTGTATCTCGAAGAGAACAAGGGGATTTTTGCTATATTGGCCATTCTCAAAGAGAATGTTACACTCCTGCACCACAGTGAGGTTACAGCACGCGCAGGGTTCATTTTGACAGTTTCCACACTCCCCACACCCCAGCTACACCAGTGATTCCACACAATATATTGATTTATTCAGCTTCAGAAAATATTTAATGCTGCAATAGCACGTGCAATAATAGATAATTTGTCTTTTTTCCAACATTCTACTAAACAAGCAATGGAACATATTGTGGACATTCAGGGTTCAAAGTCTGTTGTATCGCATTACAATTGTATGCATTACAATTCTGATACCTTTTTCTGTGTAAATAAATTCAAGTGTATGTGACATGAAGATCTACGTCACTGGCTACTGGTGACGTCAGACGCTGTTCCAATGTAAACATTTTTTTTTTTTTGCAACAAGCTACTTGTTTTTGTTTTTTTTAAATCATTAATTCAAAATGCCAACTCGTTCCGAATGGGAGCGATATTTATTTATGCAGTTCATCAATTATTCCTGTAAATGGATATTTGAAAAATGAGAAGACAACCTACCTTGAAACTGAGTAAACATCCGTCATTCGCAGAACTCATTTCCTATTAACCTGTTATTCCACTGTCATGCGCATAATTCTTATAATTCCAAATGCATTAATATTGCCATCATACAAAACTATAATAAAAAAAACCCAATCGAACTCTATTCCACAATGATTTACAACTGTATCAATACACAAATAATGGAATTCCCTTAGAAAGTTACATTCGTTTTTTTCCGTCAAATCTCCGATTCATTATAATGATTTACATAAGGTTTTATAAATTTTAATTAAAGTTGAATTAGTGAAAAGTGAATGTGAACACGGACTTGAAAGGAATAAAGTGGTTTCAGTGTTACTGTATGTGTAGATTTCAGAGGAAGTTTGTGATTGTGTGATATTATTCTCGGAAAGGACAGGCCACGTAATTGTGCACGAAGTCGAATGCGTTTTCGCGCGTGTAAGTTGTCGATTTGATGTTTTTGTCAAATGTGACAAAGCTGCGCTCATGTCTCTCTTTTGATTTGTTGAGCATTCTCTGCTATAACTTCTAATAGAAGCTTCGTTTTTTGTGGCCTGTCAAATACATTATGTATCTCAGTTCAAAACCGGAGTCGTTTAAAGCCTGAATTGTCACTTATTTGTTTACAGAAAAAGTGCAGTTTTCGCGATCATGGAAGAAAGAACACGGTTTTTTTTAGATCACGTGATAGCATTTTAACCAATCCAGACGCCTATTACAAAACAGAAATTATAAAATGGATTTATTTCCTTGTAACCGGATAACACATAGCAGCAACAACAACAACAACGACACAACTTTATTTGAACTCAGATCACATAGACATGATACATGAGTAAATACCGGTAGCTACTACTGCATGTACAATACAAATTATTGCAGCACTACCTAATAAATAAATAAATAAATTAATTAATTAATTAGCTTGGGGATTTAAAGGTTTTTAAAACACAGTCAATACATTTACAGATAGTATTTAGTAACTTAATATTCGTACTACAAAACAGTTCGCGGTATTTAACAATATTTGGTCTAGTACAGAAATACTTTGGTATATAGATGCGTCTTCCTTTATTGAAAAAAAATGCATTGAAACAAGTAGTAATATCCATCACCATCGACATTTATCGATGAATATTCTCCCACCTTCCAACTTCGATTGGTAGCTAATGTTCGGTAGTACGATAGTTAACAAAAGTAGATATATCGGTTTTATTTGGTAGTAACAAATAAGGTTCCAAGTTAATGTTGTATTTAAAAATCCTGTAATTAGTACCTTTGCTTGAATGATAAACAGTATCTTTCCATGTTTACAAATACTGGTTCTTCCGTCTCTTTAAAATAACGTTACTCAAATTACCGTAGTTAACATAATTTTGGGATAACCATACAAAACTAAATCCTGTTTCATTAAAAATACTTTCAATAAATTTAAACCATTTATATGTATAGGTTCCATTAGTATAATCTGAAAGTAATGGCTTATATATTCTATGAGATAGCGTATTTACATTACTATATTATTACTATATACCGTATTACACCAATAACTAATCATTCTAGCTTTCACATAAATAATAAGAGGGGATCTTCCAAGTTCACCACACATCATATACAAAGGTCTACTATGTTTTACGCCAAGAATACTTCTTAGGAGCCTAGTATACACACTTTTGATAATAGAGAATTTTTAAAATCCCATATTTCACAACCATATAATAAAATAGGTAAAATGGTTTGGTCAAAAGTTTAAGTTGGCAATCAGTAGGCAAACTGAGGTTACATATTCGAGATTTAAGCAAAAACATGGCTTTTGTGGCTTGTTCCACGATACGTTTCTTTACTCATGAATATGTGTCGTTCTTTGAAATGTACAATCGAAGTTATTTATAACAACCAGTTACTTCTAACGTGCTATTATCTATAGTAAACACAGGAGGTCTACGACTTTTTGACCCCAAAACAACAACTTTTGTCTTTGCTGTATTAACAGTCAGTTTCCATCTAATACAATAATTATGGAATACATTTATCGAATTTTGTATGTCAAAAATATTTTCAGCAACAATAACAGAAAGAAAGAAATAAATGTTTTATTTAACGACGCACTCAACACATTTTATTTACGGTTATATGGCGTCAGACATATGGTTAAGGACCACACAGATTTTGAGAGGAAACCCGCTGTCGCCACTACATGGGCTACTCTTCCGATTAGCAGCAAGGGATCTTTTATTTGCACTTCCCACAGGCAGGATAACACAAACCATGGCCTTTGTTGAACCAGTTATGGATCACTGGTCGGTGCAAGTGGTTTACACCTACCCATTGAGCATTGCGGAGCACTCACTCAGGGTTTGGAGTCGGTATCTGGATTAAAAATCCCATGCCTCGACTGGGATCTGAACCCAGTACCTACCGGCCTGTAGACCGATGGCCTACCACGACGCCACCGAGGCCGGTCAACAATAACAGTGTCATCAGCATAAAGTGGAATAAGTATTTTAAGAAAGTTTATTAAAGCAATATCATCTATCTTCACACCATTACAATGTTCATTATTTAAATAGCTTTCAAGATCATTAAGATAAATGGCAAACAATAAGGGAGACAGATTTTCTCCTTGTCTTACGCCAGATTGACACAAGAAGGGCTCAGACATTTTGACATCAAACTGTACACAGGATTTGATGTGTTGATACATATTGAAAATAACATTAAAACAATTACCAGATATACCAATATTTAAAACCTAAAACCAAAGTCCAGATCTCCAGACTTGGTCAAACGCTTTACTAAAATCAATAAATGTAGAATATAATTTCTTATTGCGACATCTCATATACTCAATAACAGAATGTGACGTGAATACACGATCAGTCTCAGAACAGCCTCTTCTAAAACCAGCTTGCACTTCAGAGAGAAATCTATTATTTTCAATAAATTTCGTTAAACATTTATTTAAAATGGAGGTTAAAAATTACCTGGACAGCTAAGTATAGTGATAGGTCGATAGTTCTCTGATAATGATGCATCCTCGTTGTGTTTTGTATATAGGTAAAATGATACCATTTATCCAGGTGTCAGGAATTATACCTGTGTCAGATATCTTGTTAAACAGGGTGACATAGAAAGGTAATAAAATGTCAATAGTAGATTATATGTGTTCATTGATTACTTCATCATCACCAGGTGCTTTACCATTGTTCAAGCATCTTACAGAATAACGAATTTCTTCTTCAGTTATAGCAGCATCAAGTAGAGCATTGTCGACATTAGAAAGGTCTCGTTGCATCACTTACATTACTATTTACAGCTTCAAAATATTTATATAAAGCGTTCAAATCAATATCATTTGGTGTTTCCTTTCTATTCACTCCATTAAATAATCTCAAAAAATCCTTAGGTCGTTTACTCTGCATATGACGTAGTTTACATTGAACATTTCTTCTATGTTTATTAAGATATTTACTTACAGTTTTACGATATATTTTACTAGCTGTAATCATATCAGCCTTATGATCTAACCATTTTGTAACATTGTATTTTTTACGTGCTGTGCTCATAGTGCGCCCACCGGTTGTACAATCTCCGAATAGCAACGCCAAGGTTATCATGCTAGCAACGGAGATGTTATCAGGCAGTGACATAATACCACTTATTATCATGTAAGGGTTATCGGCTCACAGGGAACATGGTTGCATGATAAAGGTATATAAACTGTTAATTATGATCCAATCAAGTAATTCACTACAATTATAATACTATATTAAGATGCATCACGTTACGTTAAAACAATGCTATACCAGTGAGAAACTACACTACATACACTGTACATTAGATCACACTTATCTTCTCATTAGGTTGACCAAAATGCAGAAATATATCCGCGCTTGTAGTCTGCTGTTTGACTGATTATTTCATGGTAGACAGCTTTGAAGTGGCAACTATTAGACTGAAATTGACATGAGAGCATGTAATTTGCAAACACGTGTAACTTATTAACATTGATGACTGTTTTGTGGTAAACTCGGCCCATGTAAAAGTAGTGGGTTTTTGTGGGGTGTTTTTTTGTGTTTTTTTGTTTGTTTTTTTGTAAAATGGGTGTACTCCGGCCAGGTTTAGTGGGTGTGTTTGTTTAAACCAATATTCTGGGAGAAAGAACTGGACAATATGGATGGTCCTTTTCAGGGTATGTTGCCCTCAGGCTTAAAAACAAATCCCTGGGCCTACTGATATTAATAAAAGTGCTATAGCCACTAACGCTGTAAAGAACCATATAGTGTAAATAATTGTGCCCTGTGTCCATAATACTAACAAAGAGTAGTTCTGTTTGTTTTGCTTTACCGGAATGTTAAATGAAGGAACAGAACTCACACGTTAGTGATGTATGTTTTCTATTTCACTTTCCAACATAAAACATCATTAATAATGAATGAATGAATGAATGTTTAACGACACCCCAGCACATGATTAATAAGTTAGCAACATACTGCGGTTGAGGACCCCGCAAGGGAATGACAGCAGGGCTGCCGTCCTTGGGTCCCCGCTTTGGTCTGTCTTTTTCTGGGGGGTTTTCTTTTATAAGACCCGGCTCAAATAGTTACATCTTAATGTTCCTTGGGAATTGATCTCCCGCCAACAGTGCTGCCCTAGCCAACACACCCAGGCTAAGACTTTGTGAATTGTGTTGTTAGTCGGAACATACCCATTATTTTTCACATGATAAATTGTATGCGCTAACTACTAACATACTAATTAATAGGTATGTTTCGTGATTGCTGTAATTTTGTTTCACACTAATTGGTCTGATTGCTAGCCTCTAAGTAACTAAAGACTAAGTTGTTGCATAATCGACAGGTGATATCAGAACAATTACTGAATCGTATATGCACAGATAAAATATAAATATATTTTGAATATAGTTGTAAATGTTACACTGTGACGATACCAACAGTGGTGCATTGTAAGTTGTAACACTATTTTCTTTTCACAAACTATGACTGCCGTAAACATGCAGCTGCTATAGCGACTGACAGAGGCACAGAACTATATCGACAATGGGGGGCAATGGGCAACTCTATTAACGTGCCCCTATCCACGAAGGTTCAGGCACGCCCACTACGGATTTAGCCTCTGACTTCGCCAGTGACTAACTCCGGAGCAGGGGGGGGGGTAAGTTTGAGGTGGGCGGAATTTGGAAAAAAGCCATTTAGTAAAGTCAACGCGAGCGCGGACCAAATAGCAGACACTTCGCAAACTTGAAGTAACACCGAGTGGGAGCCGTGCTCTGATTGGCTGAATTTCGATTCCTCGGTGAAGCCTGTATTTTACCTAAGTCTACAAAGAGTAACTGCCTCCAAAAACATGTCTGGACTCTAAAATTTGACCCAAAATAGTTAAGACTGCTCGGCCAAAAGGTTTTTAAGGTGATTTTGAGCAATTGATCGGGCGCCAAAATAAAATGCGTTAGACTATTTATAAAAAAAATAAACATAAGAATTTTGAACTGCTTCTAAAACGTTTAAAGTCTAACTAGCCCAAAAAGGAGGTTGTTACCTGTCCTAGGAAAGGTTGTTAGCGGGGATGTCGTCAAGGAGAAGCGATGAACAGGGATGCATCAAGATGGTGGAGGGCTTGCCGGTATGTAGACTCTGCGATAATCTCGGTGATAGGACGGTAGTCTTCCCCGGCAACGGTCTTTATGACGCGGTGGATGGTCGGGTTGTCCATTTCATCGAGAAGCAGTCCTTGGTGGAAAAGTCCCCTCCGGCGGACGGTGAGACAAATCCCACGCCCATCCTGCATCGTGATCCTGCGCACCGTGTATTCTCCATCAGTTAGTGGTAGAGGTTCGTACGTTTCCTGTCTGGGTTCACAGAGTAGCCGACGAACATCCCCAATGTTAGTCTTGACGAGCCTGGAATAGCGAGTTGGTAACTTGCCGGCCTGGAGTGACCAAGGCTGTCCAGAGGGCGGATCTTCTGCTGAAGCTGTAGGCGGTGTCGGCGGTTGAGTCGGCGGGCTTGGCTTGACTGGTTGGTCGCCTGGGGACGCAATCGCTTTCCGCTTTCCAACGGCCACAAGACGGGCCTGGGACTCTACGGCGGCACTCTTCCTAGGTGTAGGTGGCAACGCTGGAGTCCCGGGAGCTGAAGTCTGTGGAGTTGTGGGGGGCGATTCCATCACGGCCTGGTTCAGGTCGGGGTCCGCCTCTGGCAAGTCGACAGGTAGATCCGGCTGGGCTGGATCGTCTGGCCTCGCTGGTGTAGACCGGTGCTGGGGGTGAACTACGGGAAAGGTCGCCGCCGGCAGTTGAGCTGCCGGTTTTGTCCTCCCCCGGTCCGCCCCTGGCGCGTCCGTCTTCCTCCTTCTTCTCTTCCTGGTTGGCTTCGTAACCGGGTCACCGTACACCAAGGTCACGGTTGCCCGTGACCCGGTGTGCGTGACGCGGTATTCCATTAACTTCCCGTAACTAGCAATGAGTCCCCCCCCCCCCAGTGGGGGGGGGGAGAGGGGGGTAACTCAAGAGAGCAGGCACACACGTCTTGCTTCATCGCTTGCTGTTTGAGAACGTATATCGACAAATCTACCTCGACCAAACCGCCTTGATTTATACTAAATGTAAACAGGCTCCCACTAGAACTTGCCTTAAAGAACTTTGCAGTGAACGATGTAAGAGGTAACCTAACTAGCCTTCAGTCAATTTTACTGTTCACCGTTATATCATCTAACTTTGACAAAACTAATGTCAGCGTAGCAGAAGATAACTTTGCAGGGATTTCTGGTAACTGGATTTCGCTCTGTGAGGCATTTTATTAGTACCAAAATATTGCATTAGCAAATACTGATAACAGGGACAATATTCATGGTATTATAATTAAAATATAACGTTGGTAGACTTGAACAAAAAGAAAGAAAGAAAGAAAAGAAGACACGTCTTTGTTTATGTTCACGTTGATACATGCAGTTACAAACGAGGTATCAAAAACATATGTCGATCGAAATTGTGTGACGGTATGAATGTATGTATATATGTATAGATGGATGTATTTTGTATGCATGCATAGTTTTATGTTTGTATGCATGCAGTCATGAATGCATGCATATATTGTATGTATGTATGTATGGTTGTATGGTTGTATGGTTGTATAGTTGGATGGATGGTGGATGGATGTCCGTTTGGATGCGTGTTTTCTTTTATTTAATCTTTCACGAGGTCGGCTACCTGGTAATTGAATTCCGCTCACTGCGACCACGTGCTCGGCGCGCGTCATTGTCTTGTACCTCACACTTGTGGCAGAACGTGTTGTTATCTTTTTAAGTAACAGCTGTTCCACGGATTGTCATTAGTTTTCAGGCACGATCGGCTTTATTAAATATTGACAATCTGTTATACGCATGCTATAGTTTACAATGATACCGAGTTATTTACCGATAGAAAAAAACCCCGAAGTGATCCATGTCATCTATTTGATTTCAGTCACCTAGTCCATGCAACCTACCTCACAGCACGTGGTCTACTGCAGGGATCAATCGTCCGGCTTGCTTCATAAATCCAAGAAAGGAATAAAAATAAAAATTATAAAATCATTTAAAAGGTGATATTTGCCAAATAGTGTTTTAAAAACAAAATCATGACATTTGTATATTTTTATCTTGAATCATGAACGCGAAACCATAAACATCAAAACATGAAAGAAAAACAAAATATTTGATCACATCAGCGAAAAAAAACCTAATTATATTTTTTTACATAATGGAATAAATAATATAAAAAAGGAATAAAAGTTAAGCATTTTAACTCCCATATATGTATAAAAAGTACAAGTATTCAGTACTGTATCCTGAAAATTAATAAACAATAACACCGTTGGAGCGTTTGACAACTTGAGCTAGCACACGTTTAGACAAAATAACGTTGTCGCCGATCGGATGACATTTGACCTCTCCTGGCTCTAAAGATAGCCGGTTTAGCTATTCCAGCTCACTCCCACTTTAAAAAAAAAAAGGTGTAAACCTTTTTTTTAAATTTTAAAGTCCTTTATAATTATTTGATACACTACATTGAACAGTCAAGAAACACATTTATAGATTATTTCAGAATATTTTATGCTATTTCAAGCAGTTTTGTATTTCACAACAGCCTCTTACCTCGGAGTCGGACTCGGACACTCGACCCGACACTGGCGGCAGAGCTCCGTTAAAAAGGCGTTGTTGACATGTGTTGATTGTGACCAGTTGCAAACGCTGGGTCCTTTGTTTTAACTGGGGTGTAATACCTTGGTAGCTTTTTCACCAAGAATGATGTCATTGTTAACGTCTGTTTTATCTCGTGACCAGCTCAGCGGCTTTGACAAATGTCTAGCCTAGTGGCAGTAGATTGATTGTAGGTTCGACTTATGGCAGACTTTAAAATCACAGACGTCTGAAACACCAGTCAGTCTGACCACTATTTATTTATTTATTATTATTTTAAATCATGCACAAGATACCAATGTCTGGGGAGGCCGATCCAATTGGCGGATGGGAATTTGTTCCTGTAATAGAAAAGGACAGGTGCTTCGGACCGACAAAAATGACAAAAGTGGGACCGGCAAACGCCCGTTTTTAAAAAATAATTTCGGTCTCAGAGATCGAGAATCGGTCCCAGACCGGGAAAAGGGGGCTTTTCCCCACCCCTGGTTACGAACCTAGTTTGCGGACTGCAAAAATCGCGGTAGATATTGTTTTTGTTTTTTTTGGTAGTCAAATTTTTTTTTAGGGTCGTAGAGTAAAATTAGGGTCGGTCGGGAAACCGGAAACACAAATATTTTTTTTACGCCTTACGTTATATTGAGTATGTATTTGTCGGTACTGTTGAGGGGAAATGATACTATTCGGTCAAAATTTAAAAGTCATTACACCTTCTTGAAGTTTTCACATATTATAAAAAATATCCTTATATTACTGGAATATCCCCCTAAAATCATAGATCACCGGACAAAAGTTTGATCCACGGGTGTGACGGTACATGCTCTTAAATTTGTTTCGCCTGTGGCGATTTTAATTGTGTTAGAGGGCCGTGTGCAGTTTCATTGCACTTAAGCCCAGATGGGCAACTTGTTACGTAATACTTCTGCGCGACGGTCCTCGATCGGTACGCCTAATACACACCCAGCCAGGTGCGGAGGCCATGTGGCTAGTAGTTACGTAATATCTCCGGTAGTGCTGTTTATGGCCAGGAGATTGCTCGCGTTTGGCGACAGCGAGACTGACGATCAGAGAGAAATATACCGACTCTAGTAGAGGTAGAATATGAGATGATACGTGAGGTACCGCCTTGTACCCCCAGGCAAAATCCTGATTTATAATAAATAGCTAGTGTTTTAGAGATATCGAGAGAACGAACTAGGAAGGCTCCAGGGGATCACGAACGTAGTCCGTTAGGACTTGGTAAATATCATTTCTGCTCTGTGTATAACCTTGATGTGATTGATGTGACTTTTAAATATTTTAATACTGTATTATACCAATATTCTTTAGACAGTGTCTTCGGTCATCTGACGAAGTAAATCGTAGACTTCTTGTTCTAACATTATACGAGTATTTGGTAATATAAAGCTTAGCCAGTCATCCTAGGAGACCTAGGTACACTGTAGGTTATTGTCTTTATTTTGATCGGAACCAGTATTAATTCTGTGTTACAAGGTCACTGAATGAGTAGTTAGGGGTAATTAAAAATTAACCCGTTAGGAATAGAGCTGTAATTCCTTTATTAATTAAGTTCCCCTGGAAGCGTTCCTAAATTATCACACGTTACTGAACGAGTAGTAAGGGTTAATTAAAAATTAACCAGTTAGGAATGGTGTTGTAATTCCTTTATTAATTAACTTCTCCTGGAAGCGTTTCTCAATTATCACACGTGTGGGTGTGGTGTAACGGTGAAGTGATTCGCATATTGTGTAACTAGACACCTAGAGATTAACTAATTAAGTGATCAGTTCTGGGTTGTTATTATTGCTGTTATTAATTAACTACTACGGCTGTACATTTGTCAGCGTAGGATAATACAGATTCCAAAGTGTATTGTGTTTTGTTGTGTTTTCTAGAGAACTAACGTGCTATAATAATATATACTTTATATAAGATCGTATCTCTGATCATACCTAGACGAGCCATACTAGAGTTTAACCGCCTGTTACAGAGATATCTAATAGATATACAAGTAGGAGAGACATTTTGATAATCGTGTTTTATTCGGTTACGGGAATTATAGAATCCCCGTGACAACGGGCCATAAAGTGAATAGGTGTATGAATCACTATGACGTTTCCTTTTTCTGTGTGTTGTCTAATTAATCATGTTTCACACCCGTTAACCATGTTTAATTTTAAACTTTTCTGTAATCCAACGAAGAGAAGATTAGCTGTGTTGCTTAAAATGACACCCAGCAAACACAAGTACACATCTTCACTACTTAAACGGAGTTTTAAATACATTGGAATAGAAGAAAAAAGTGACTTTTTAAAGTATTTACTGAATATTTACTTTATAATTATATACAGGATCTAAAAGTCATTACATCGTTATAATTTTTATACAGATTGTAATGTTGAGTGAATAAATCAGTATGGTATAATAAAAATGTACTGTCACCGATGAAACGTTTTCACAGTCAGAGCTTGAAATACCCCATACATAGATACAAATTCATTCAAATTCCACCATAAATAATTTGAGCAATTTTGTTTTAAAAACAGTTGCATTGGAGTGATCAACGATGTTCTTAAAAGCACAAACAGTACAAATAACATTATTTTCCTTCACAAATTCAATTGTAGGTGGGACTGGGGTCGGAGGATGGGCGGTGTGTGTGTGTGTGTGTGTGTGTGTGTGTGTGTGTGTGTGTGTGTGTGTGTGTGTGGATTTTAGGTCATTATTCCCACAGATTTGTATGTACTGATACTAATGTCATAAAGTGATCTGATTGTCAAAATGTGACGAACTAGTCAAACAAATTACACTAAGATATGCGATATTTTATTGAATACGAAGGCGAAATAACAGTCCTGTGATTGCCGTCTATTTTAGGACTAACATGGAAGTACACCACAGTATCCTTAAATAATACAGTTTTTGAAACAATGTTATTTAATTTTACCAAAACTGGGTTTTTCCCCTACGTTGACACAAAAAAGTAAAGTTTGTTTTATTCAACGACGCCACTAGAGCACATCGATTTTTTATCTTATCATCGGCTATTGGACGTCAAAAATATGGTCATTCTAATACTGTATTTTAGAGGAAACCCGCTGTCGCCACATAGGCTACTCTTTTACGACAGGCAACAAGGGATCTTTTATTTGCGCTTCTCACAGGCTGGATAGCACAAACCATGGCCTTTGTTGAATCAGTTATGGATCACTGGTCGGTGCAAATGGTTTACACCTACCCACTGAGCCATGCGGAGCATTCACTCAGGGTTTGGAGTCGGTATCTGGATTAAAAATCCCATGCCTCGACTGGGATCCGAACCCAGTACCTACCAGCCTGTAGACCGATGGCCTAACCACGACGCCGTGCTTGCAAAATCATTATTTGGCTGAGCTAAACCAGACGTACATATTATGTTGCCCGTTATAATCCGATCTTTCATTCTTTTTTATTGATTAATATGATATGATATGTGATTAATATGACAACATCTGCTCATTATAGCCGCTCATCTACCCAAAAAACAACAACAAACAAAAAACAAAAAACAACCCAACAACAACAACAAAACAAAAAACGAACCCCCAAATAAAAGAAAGATAATAGATTTAAGCAACAGTTGTACTCCCCTCCCCACCCACTCCAATTCCAGATAACGTTTCTACAGTCTGACAACAATATTTCTGGCATGAGTCCTTTTGTAGTTGTTTTTTCTGACACGAGTCTAACTATGGGATACACCACGGGTAAAATCAAAGGGACCGACACCAAAGCGTGGTACAAGACCAATTAACTAATGAAAAGGGCGCATTACCGTCAGGGGACGTGTGCCAGACCGTTTTGCAAGCACGGCTTTCTGGCACCTTTCAGTCTAATTAAAATTAGCTCCACTATTACATGTGGATCTAACAGCAGCCAGCTGTAGCTCATGTCCACCAATCAAAACCTTACTTGCAGAATCATGCCAGTCATTTGAAAATAATATGAAAATATTCCGAATTATTCTGAGGGTATACGATATCACATGTGAATTACGAATTCCTTATTTAGACCAGTAGAACTAATGTTAATCAGATTGCTAACAACACTGCGTAGTCTCCAATGTCCAGGTAACATTTCGTCTGTAAATAATAATTTAAATATTGACCAATCACACTTCGCCTTTTATAACGTTATTTGGGAGCATACAAATTCTAAAAATATCGGGCTAGTCTATTTTAGTGGCCGCAGTACAGCGAACTATACCAATACGTACGGGATGGGTTATCAGTCTTCAATTATACATTAAAAATTATTTATTTATTTATAAAAAAAATAAATAAATAAATAAATAAAAAATTAGTCTTCAGTTTTACATTACAAATTATTTATTGGAACAGACTATAACACATTTTGATGATATGTGTCAATTTCATTTACCCTTAAACAAACTTTTAATTTAAAACTGCAAGTTAACTGATTATTTTGAATTGCAGCATAAATTATAAATTATGACCAGCATATTTAGTGAATATAAATTCAATATAACTACATTAGAAATTTACAAAATCTTGCAACCACTTAAAGGTGCTATATTAGAAGTTATATGTGAGCATCTGTTAGTGATAGGGCGAAGCGTAGCCCAGTGGTACAGCGCCCGCTTGATGCGCGGTCGGTTTGGAATCGATCCCCGTCAGTGGGCCCATTAGGATATTTCTCGCTCCAGCCAGTGCACCACGACTGGTACATCAAAGGCCGTGGTATGTGCTATCCTGTATATGGGATGGTGCATATAAAAGATCACTTGCTGCTAATCGAAAAGAGTAGCCCATGTAGTGGCGACAGCGAGTTTCCCCGAGTCTCTCAATATGTGTGGTTCTTAACCATATGTCTGACGCCATATAACCATAAATAAAATGTGTTGAGTGCGTCGTTAAATAAAAAAAATGTCCTGTTTGTGATAAATATTTTTCAATAAAAATTTATTTTCTACTAGTAGATAAAATTATTTGCTATAATGTCTTTAAATATTAAAGCAAAATTTAATAAAAACATGATTTGCAATAGCTATCATTATACAACTTTGAGATAGCACTTTTAATACCAGTATAATAGATCACAAACTCAGAATGGTTCTTGACAGTTTTGCTCAAAAGTTACGTATAAATGTCAACAAATATTTTGTTTTGGAGAGGGATAGGGGTAACCCGTCATCAGAAACAGTCCCTCACATATTGTAACAGCAATGAAATTGACACATGTTGACAAAAATTTGTTATAGTCTGTTCCAATAAAATGCACAAATCACCTGTTTACTGACATCTTTCTTTTAATTTCAAGAGTAAACACCACCTTGTACATCAATGAGAGCCAAAACAAGTAAATGCTAAATTAGGTAGACTATCATTAAATAGATTTTTACAAAATATTTACTTGTCCGTAAGAAATAATCGACGAAAATCACATTCATTCTATTTCCGACAGTACTTTATTTCAATCCACCAGTAGCAAAGTGCCACAAAGCCTTGCTAGAAAAACCGTCTACAAGCACACATCCATTCCTTAACTCTGCATCCATTCCTTATAGTGACGATTGATTTTCTTGAGACTCGTGTCAGAAAAACTATATACAAAAGGACTCATGCCAGAAACTATTATTCTAGTACGTGAAAATACGTTACTGTAGGACTTCGTCTTCAATGTACGAATGGATGCATCAAATTGGTCAAACCGTATTCTAACAACACACGGTAGACTATAGCCTATTAAGAATACGAGCTGAAACGAGAAATGGAAATTTCTGTTAAACGGAGTTTGAACCCACTTAGAACCGCGATACATGGCTGAAATGACAAAGCGAAATCGAGCCTAAGTGCAGTAAATAATTCAATATAAATGTTGTCTGTAATCATAACTACCGTAAATAATTCAATATAAGTGTGAGGTCTGTGTAATCATAACTACCGTAAATAATTCAATATTAGTGTGAGGTCTGTGTAATCATAACTACCGTAAATAATTCAATATAAATGTGATCTGCGCAGTTATAACTACCGTAAATAATTCAATATACGTGTTAGATCTGTGTAATCATTACTACCGTAAATCGTCCAGTATAAGTGTGATTTATATATAACCATTACTGTAATATATAATTCAATACAAGTTTGAGGCCTGCATAACCCTAACTACAGTAAATATTTCAATATCAGTCTATTGCTTATAACATCTGGAGTAAATTCTTCAATATAAGTCAAAAACCTATATTTATCTTCGGACGCTTCTGGAACCTGGCCACTTTTGGATACGATTATTAATCGATTCACAGTATTATTTAAGTTTTAGAGACTTAGTTGATCCGGTCTCTCTCGTAACTGGCACGGAGTGTAGCTCAGTGGCAAAGTGCTCGCCTGGGATGTAGTTGGTGGCAGGTTCGACTATCCTCGACGGACTCGGGTTTTCCCGTCCCATTCAATAACCCACGACTGGTACAACAATGGGTGTGGTATGTAAACTCCTATCTGTGGAAAGTGCACATGAAGTAAGCTAAGTTGTTTTAGTGGGGGTTGGGGGAGTCAATGTGGACGGAATCACCATGCTGGACACAAACTAGCTTTAGGTTACGATGTAGCGAGGTGTTGTAAAACTCGCACTTGCTGTATGCGTGGATATATGGTAAGTAGTATGACACACTACAGTTGACCAGTCACTTGTTGCCGGGCTCCTGACTTCGCCTGGTATTAGGGTAAATCAATGACATGCAGGGCTTCATTAGTCCACGCCGCGACATCTAAATGAAAGTAATTTTCTCAAACTAACCTAATCTCGCCGAATTTGATCTCGTAGCAATATTTATGTGATTGGTTCGATGCATTAATAATGAAAGAGTTATAGTTGTTTGATCCTGGCCGTAAATTCATGTAATTTGAACTATAATGCCCTCTGCATGCGGAATGCCACTATAATCCTCTAGAATAGGTAATGCACGAAAAACACCAGCCGATAAATGGCACTGATCGGACATGTGGCTGATCGCAAGTTATCCGTTTGTCTCGTGGATCGGAATGTTATGCTAGGCTCGTACTGTCAATTGTCACGACGAAGTTGGCCAACTCGACGGTTGCGTTGTAATTTCCGCAACTCCCAACTAACCACGGGTTATTTCAGATTAACAACTAATGGGTTATACGTCGAGACTCGAGTTGTAAGAGCGCTCAGACTAGCAACTGGTCAGTCGTAGAAGTGAGAGCGAGAGCAGAAAGTCTGCCAACTTTGTGCTGGCAGTTGGTAGTCTGAGCTTGGCATACGTCGCTGTTCTGCTGGAGTCTTCATGGTCGCATGACAACCCCTACCCCTCGATCAACGATGTGTGTGCATGTGTGCAATGCAGTAGCTACAATTGCTAATCGCCAATCAATGACTGTCACTTGATCGACATATAGGTGTTTGTGGTACAATTGCTAATCGCCGATCAATGACCGTCACTTGATCGACATATAGGTGTTTGTGGTACAATTGCTAATCGCCGATCACTGACCGTCACTTGATCGACATATAGGTGTTTGTGGTACAATCGCTGATAGCCGATCACTGACCGTCACTTGATAGACATATAGGTGTTTGTGGTACAATCGCTAATAGCCTATCACTGACCGTCACTTGATCGACATATAAGTGTTTGTGGTACAATCGCTAATAGCCGATCACTGACCGTCACTTGATCGACATATAGGTGTTTGTGGTACAATCGCTAATAGCCAATCACTGACCGTCACTTGAGCGGCGGGACATCCGCAACGAAAGTATGTGTATGCCACCAATATACGGTGAGTTATTGTCGCTGCTGTCTTCATTGCCCGGTTTAATGAATATCCACAGCGTGGTTACGGTTCTGTCCAGTTAACACAATGATACAGTTTAAAGTTTGTTTTTTGTTTAAAGACACAACTAGAGCACATATATTTATTAATCATCGGCTATTGGATGTCAAACATTTGGTAATTTTGACATATAGTCTTAGAGAGGAAACCCACTACAAGTTTTCCATTAGTAGAAAGGGATATTTTACATGCATCACCCCACAGACAGGATAATACATACCACGGCCTTTGGTATACCAGTCGTAATTCATTGATTGGAACGAGAAATAGCCCAATGGGCCCACTGACAGGGATGATCCTAGACTAACCGCACAACAAGTGAGCCCTTTACCACTAAAATTAGCCTCCTCCCCTTTAAAAATAGGATCCTCTATGCGTATGAAGGAAAATATCTTTGTTGTATATCTAATAAAACTATTTTTCACCAACAAGGGATAAAGAGTGGAAAACATATACGATATAACTATGGTCAATACCGTTTGAAACTTTCTGGGTTAGCCTAATTAAATATTGTATTTTTCAAAGAACCACACATTTTGATTAGCAAAGAAACGTATCGAGGAACAAGCCACAAAAGCCACGCTGTTGCTTAAATCTCGAATATGTAACCTCAGTGTGCCTATTGATTGCCAACTTAAACTGTTTGACGAAACCATTTTACCTATTTTACTATACGGTTGTGAGATATGGGGTTTTGATAATTGTTCTGTTATTGAAAGTGTACATACTAGGGTCCTGAGAAGTATTCTTGACGTAAAATGTAGTACACCTTTATATATGATATGTGGTGAGCTTGAAAGATTCCCACTTATTATCTATGTGAAAGCTAGAATGATTAGTTATTGGTGTAATACGGTATATAGTAATAATATAGTAATAATATAAATAAGCTATCTCCTAGAATATATAAGGTATTAGTTTTAGATTATGTTTATGGAACCTATACATATATCAATGGTTTAAATTTATTGGAACTTTTTTTTAAATAAACTGGATTTAGTTTTGTATGGTTATCCGATAATTATGTTAACTACGGTAATTTGAGTAACGTTATTTTAGAGAGACTGAAGGGCCAGCATTTGCAACATGGAAAGATACTGTTTATTGTTCAAACAGAGATACTAATTACAGAATTTTAAAAGACAGCATTAACTTGGAACCTTATTTATTACTACTAAATAAAACCAATATATCTACTTGTGTTAAGTATCGCACTACCAAAAACAATCTACCAATCGAAGTTGGAAAGTGGGAGAATATTCCTAGAGATGAACGTAAATGTTATGTGATGAAGATATCGTTGTTTCAATGCCGTTTTATTCAATAAAGCAAGATGCATCTATATACCAAAGCATTTCTTTACTAGACCAAATATTATTAAATACCGTGAGCTGTTTTGTAGTACGAATATTAAGTTACTAAATATCTGTAAACTTATTGACTGTTTCAAAAACATTTAAATCCCCAAGCTAATCTATTCATTCATTTATTTATTTATAATTAAATTTTCTTTGCGTCTATACACTTTACGGCAATCTGTTAGGTCCAGAGGTGCTTACTTTTTTTGGTTCATATCTCGATGAACCGAAAAAAATTAAGCCACGCCTACTGCCCCCCCCCCCCCCTCTCCCCTCCCTACTGACTCGCACTACTTTTGTACAACAAGCCGGATTATTCTGGCAATCATATTTAGATATTTTGAAGTAAACACACGTGAAAGCTACAATAAATGTATACGATAAATTACTGGAAAATGCTATAGCAGAGTAGACATGTAGATATATATTATATACGCATTGATTTTTAAGAAAAAACACACCCAAAAACCCCAACCTCTTCGCTAGTCATGGCATGAGACTCGGTCGGTGGCCAAAGAAATCATGTAGGGAACTTCATTTCTGTAACTTACTTGTAAGCGATGTTCTACAGCAGTTGGCGAAAATTAAACGGTTCCACCAACAGCATAAATGTTAGACACGTTCTCTTCGTTCACTTTCATAAAATATAAACTAAACACGAATAGGACAATTCCTTCCAATATAACTAAACGATCCGTAAACATGCACAGCAGCTAGAGGAAATGACGTCACTTACAAAAAAAATCACCTGATTCAAATGATAGTGAATGAACGTTCGCATTCTTACACGACATAAGTATCAATGAAGTTTACACAAACAATACTACAGGCGTATTTAAAGCTAAACAAAATAAATTCAGTTATGTATTGTTAAAGTATGCATATAAATTTAATTATAAGATTTGACCGCAATTATTTTTTGGTTCATGCAAGTATGAACCGAAAACACGATGTGCACACTTTTGTATGACCATTTACGCGGGCTCATACAATGTGCACATCGTTTTTTCGGTTCATACTTGCATGAACCAAAAAATAATTGCGGTCAGTTCTTAAATGTATTAGGTAGGGCTGTAATAATATGTAGTGTACATGCAGTAGTAGCTAATTGCTCATTGTGAGATCAAATCATGGTGTGTTGTTGTTGTTGTTGTTGCCTGCTAGTAATTGAAGTCTAACTGGTGTTTATGGTCAAGTTCAACGTATAAACGTTATGACACGTGTGGTTCCTAACCAATTGTTGTTTTATTACCAAATACTTCTGATCACACCAGTGTTACAAGTATGGATCCTTAACGATTGTGTTTATTACCAAATACTTCTGATCACACCAGTGTTACAAGTATGGGTCCTTAACGATTGTGTTTATTACCAAATACTTCTGATCACACCAGTGTTACAAGTATGGGTCCTTAACGATTGTGTTTATTACCAAATACTTCTGATCACACCAGTGTTACAAGTATGGATCCTTAACGATTGTGTTTATTACCAAATACTTCTGATCACACCAGTGTTACAAGTATGGATCCTTAACGATTGTGTTTATTACCGAACTATTTCTGATCTCATCAAGGTGTCGCCGAAGGGTATCGCGGGGACGGCTGGACTGATGGACGGCGATGGTATCCTCAAGATCTGCCGAACTCTAGTCACTGGGTGGACGCACGACCGGGCTAAGGCGGAGATGATTCGGACCGGAAACGACTTGGACTTGACAGTTCAGAGGTAGGCTGGTTAAATAAAACACGCACTAATGTCTAGTGATAACGATTTTAGGCCAGTTAAATAAACCACGCACTAATGTCTAGTGGTAGCGATTTTAGGCCAGTTAAATAAAACACGTACGAATATCTAGTGATAACGAGTTTAGGCCGGTTAAATAAAACACGCACTAATGTCTAGTGATAACGAGTTTAGGCCGGTTAAATAAAACACGCACTAATGTCTAGTGATAACGATTTTAGGCTGATTAAATAAAACATGTACTAATGTCTAGTGATGACGTTTTTTGGCTGGTTAAATAAAACACGTATTATTGTCTAGTGATAACGATTTTAGGCCGGTTAAATAAAACACACACTAATGTCTAGTGGTAAATATTTTAGGCCGGTTAAATAAAACACGCACTAATGTCTAGTGATAACGATTTTAGGCCTATTAAATAAAATACGTATTATTGTTTAGTGATAACGATTTTAGACCGGTTAAATAAAACACGCATTAATGTCTAGTGGTAACGAAGTCTCACACAGTGCCCCATGCCGTTGCTCGAACCTATGGCACTGAATCGCCCACAACTTGCAGCCTTGCCACGATACGTTCTGAATTATTCAGACATCCATAAAACGATGCTGTTCAAATCAACCATATGTATGTAGGTAGGTAGGTAGGTAAGTAGGTATAATATATAATATATATAATGTATGTATGTATGTATATATGTATGTATGTATGTATGTATGTATGTATTGATGTATGAATATCTATATATTGTATGTATGTCGAGGTTGACTATTACATACATAGATATTAACGCACTGGCGCAGGGGATAATTAAATCCTTTCTAGCCTCACAAATTGTCCCATGCCGTTGCTGGGACTCGAACCTGTGGCACCGATTCGCCCGCAAATTGCAAGACTAACCACGATACGCTCTGAGCTATCGAAGCTTCCATAAAAAGGAAGCTCTTTTAACTCAGCCATATGCATGGGGCCTACAATGTACGCGGTCGATCCCGCTTACGTGCATGAAACAGTGGGCAGACCTGGCACTGGCTAGTATGTATTGATGTATGAATATCTATATATTGTATGTATGTCGAGGTTGACTATTACATACATAGATATTAACGCACTGGCGCAGGGGATAATTAAATCCTTTCTGGCCTCACAAATTGTCCCATGCCGTTGCTGGGACTCGAACCTGTGGTACCGATTCGCCCGCAAATTGCAAGACTAACCACGATACGCTCTGAGATATCGAAGCTTCCATAAAAAGGAAACTCTTTTAACTCAACCATATGCATGGGGCCTATAATCTACGCGGTCGATCCCGCTTACGTGCATGAAACAGTGGGCAGACCTGGCACTGGCTAGTATGCATTGATGTATGAATATCTATATATTGTATGTATGTCGAGGTTGACTATTACATACATAGATATTAACGCACTGGCGCAGGGGATAATTAAATCCTTTCTGGCCTCACAAATTGTCCCATGCCGTTGCTGGGACTCGAACCTGTGGCACCGATTCGCCGGAAATTGCAAGACTAACCACGATACGCTCTGAGCTATCGAAGCTTCCATAAAAAGGAAGCTCTTTTAACTCAACCATATGCATGGGGCCTACAATCTACGCGGTCGATCCCGCTTACGTGCATGAAACATGTATGTATGTATGTATGTATATATATATATATATATATATATATATATATATATATATATATATATATATGTATATATATATATATATGTGTGTGTGTGTGTGTATGTGTATCTGTATCTGTGTGTGTGTCTGAGTGTGTGCGTGTGTGTGTGTGTGCGTGTGCGTGTGTGTGTGTGTGCTTGTTGTATGTATCTTGTTAATTTGTATTATTTATTAATGCGATAGTGAGGTTCATATGATATGAAATGGTCATATACAAAGCACACGCCGTCAGTTTCCCCACACGTGCATTGTTAGTTTATTATCTATTAAGCAACACGGAGGAACATTTAACGACGTGTGATACAAAGAGTTCGTTTTCCTAGCATCTGCCTTTATATCAGTAATTGCTTTGTGCTTTGAATTCCGATACTTGGAAATCTGTTCTTATTTCTTTTAGTTACTTCCAAAGCCTATAAAATAATGACCTTATTACTCTGTTTTATTGCACCTACTTCAAATAGTATCCGGTCATGCGAGGGCAATTGTTACTGATGGAATAAGCTGAAATGAAAATAACTATTGTTATGATTATTAAAGGTTAGGTCGGATACGCAGGTGCAAAGTGGCCACCTGTTGCGGCTGTATCTATAACAATATCTCAGTATCTGTGTTAATATGCCGTATTTAGTATCACCGAAGTAAACAATATGCAGTATGATTTATTCAGAAAATTCAAGATTGTTCAGAAATGTTTGGATCTTTCATTCTATTATAATTATTGATTTATTTTCAGCTTGTACCCAAACGAAACATTACTTCGATTTTTAAACTATTTCCCCCACTTATTGCAGTTGTCATGGAGATCTAGACATGAGCCAGGGTGACATTAGCTAAAAAATAAATAAAATAAAAGGGTAAGTATAAACTAAAACCATAAAACAGATACAACCAGAGAGGCAGCTCAATGTATATACTACTCAAAAGAATTTAAGGATCAGACGATATTTTCGACATTATTTTCTGAATGTCAATTATATTAGCTAGACCATAATGTCACGCATGGTATTGTTCCATTTTGACGAAAGTGGGTCTAAGCAACCCATAAATGAATTAAAATCCACTGTCATTGACACTGTCGACTAGTTCTAATGGCGAAAACATGCTTACATTTGCACGTAAATTAGGGCGAAAGCGAAAGGTCTGCTAAGTGCCCATAACTTGCTTTTTCACAAAGCGCTTCATTTGCACACTTTGCACGTGTATTCCATGTTCCCAAAGCTGAATTTCCGTATAATTGGAGCTTGCGTTCGTGTACGGTGCACACTCCAAATTCGACAATGGTACGACTTCAACTGACTATCGAAGATCGAGGAAGGGCTATTGTTTGGCTTCAGGATGGCAATACGCAAAGAAATGTTGCTCTGAGACTTGGTGTCAGTCAGAGTGTCGTTGGCCGACTGTGGCAACGGTACCAAGCAACGAATTCTGTTCGAAATCGTCCACGTTCGGGAAGACCCCGAAGCACTACAAATAGAGAGGACCGCTACATCACCAATATGGCTCTACGTCAACGCACAACCACTGCACGCCGATTACGTGACAATCTGCGGACTGCGACTGGAACTCGAGTGTCTGATCAAACCATACGCAATCGTCTTAAAGCCAATAATCTACGCTGCCGTCGCCAGGCTGTTCGACCACCACTCCTACCACGTCACAGAACGGCCAGACGTCACTGGTGCACGCTTCATCTGCGGTGGCAACGTGTTCAGTGGGGTCGAGTGATGTTCACTGATGAGTCCAGGTTTAGTCTCCAGTTCAACGACGGTCGGGTTCGTGTCTACAGACGTCCTGGGGAGCGCTTCGCTGACGTTAACGTTAGACGACGTCACCGGTTCGGTGGTGGCAGCGTCATGGTGTGGGGCGGCATCTCTATCCACCACAGGACCCCCCTCTATGTGGTGGATGGCAATCTGAATGGAATCCGCTGTCTGAATGAGATTATCCAGCCGTTGGTTCTCCCAGGCCTTCAGCAGATTGGCGGCGGGGCAGTTCTGAAGGATGACAATGCCAGATCCCACCGCGCCAGGGTGGTAACGGACTTTCTCAGACAACAAGGTATCGCCAGGATGGATTGGCCAGCATATTCGCCTGACTTGGCCCCAATATAGCACGCCTGTGACGAATTAGGCAGGAGAGTTCGGGATAACCATGCCCCTCCGGCCAACCTTCATGATCTGGGTCAACTTCTTATGGCAGAGTGGCAGGCCATTCCCCAAGAGTTCTTCAGACGTCTGATCAACAGCATGAGGCAACGATGTGTCGAGTGTATTCGCGCCAGGGGTGGATTCACACACTATTAAACGAATGTTCTAATGTGTAAAATCCATGTTTGACAACCTTCAACTTTGACAGCATGTCATGTGACTTTCTTGTATACAGTGACGTTTATTTGTGTTTTTTTTGTAAATATGGAACAATAAATAAAAATGTTGGTGTTGTTTACATCATCAATCTAATACACTCTGAAACTTATTTGGTTATAAATGTTTGACCCTTAAATTCTTTTGAGTAGTATATATACATTGCTAAAGTAAATGGAAAAGTGAAAACGTTTAGTAAAACATATCATGACCTAGATTTTCTCCACCAAAATATGTTGTCTTATCATTCACAGCCCCGAAGCGACCTATTTAAAACTAATTACACACAATACTGGCTTTATGGGAAAACAATCGACCGACTGCTCTGGTATTAACAAAGGGCGGTACCGACTGTCCAGGTACAAAAATACCGAGAGGACACAAAGGATATGTACACTATGTAACATTCATGAGATCAGATGAGACTGCTCAGGTATTAACGAAGTGGGGTGGGGTGGGGTTACCGACTGCTCAGGTATTAACGATGGGGGGTGGGTGGCGTAATAACATAACCGCATCCTTGTGTATAACATTACCACATATTGGCGTATAACATTACCGCATCCTTGTGTATAACATTACCACATATCGGCGTATAACATTACTGCATCCTTGTGTATAACATTACCACATATTGGCGTATAACATTACCGCATACCTGTGTATACCATTACCACATATCGGCGTATAACATTACCGCATCCTTGTGTATAACATTACCACATATTGGCGTATAACATTACCGCATCCTTGTGTATAACATTACCACATATCGGCGTATATCTACGTCCTTGTGTATAACATTACCACATCCATACCTAATAGCATTGTCGCATCTCTGAGTTTAACATTACTACAAAGTATAAAATATTATATGGGCTTATAACACTACCGCTCACATGCAAGTCACATTACCATACCCAAGCGTATCACATACCACCGCGCTTCTCGGAAAGGCTATTGTTGTTTTATTCTGAATTCTAATATAATATGCTTGAAAGCAAATGTATTTATAAAACAAATTGACAAAATTCAATTGATAGGAAAGTAACTGTGATGTCCCCAACGGATATGTTAATTTCATGGTCGTACGTGTTTGAGATCTTACCATATAAACCACCATCTGTGGATCTAACCTAAGCCAACGGTGAGTTTTCATTCTACCAATCAAAACCCATTGGATCTGTTTAGCGAGGAAATGACCGAGTGTGACCATCAAATTGCTTTGGCTGATAGCATATCTTATTTTATCTCATCTTCAGGCCTCTGACAATGGAACATTTAAGAAACTCATTACGCTGACAAATTCAGAAACAAATTCAGGTAACCCATTTCGATTTTGCGTAACCCGTATGACCCTGTATATGATGTCCTAAATAGTATGTGCGAACGCAAACTGGGTTACGTTAAACCAAACTTGCGAAGTTGATATAAGCCTTATTTTGATACGAAATAAAGAATTTTCTGTCATCCCGAGGTATATAAAACAGTTATGCTTGTGTCGTGTTAACGAATCATCATACACCTTAAAAATAAACAGGTATTTATTTATTTATTTATTTTTGATTTCCTTGATATATATGTTTCAGGGACAAGGTTAACACACAGAACCACAGAGTTCAGTTAGCGGATGATGTGATATAACTGATATGTTTCATGGGCATGGTTAACAAACAGGACCCCAGAGTTCAGTGAGGAGATGATGTGATATAACTGATATGTTTCAGGGGCATGGTTAACACACATGACCCCAGAGTTCAGTGAGGGGATGATGTGATATAACTGATATGTTTCAGGGGAATGGTTAACACACAGGACCCCAGAGTTCAGTGAGGGGATGATGTGATATAACTGATATGTTTCAGGGGCATGGTTAACACACAGGACCCCAGAGTTCAGTGAGGGGATGATGTGATATAACTGATATGTTTCAGGGGCATGGTTAACACACAGGACCCCAGAGTTCAGTGAGGGGATGATGTGATATAACTGATATGTTTCAGTGTTATGGTTAACACACATGACCCCAGAGTTCAGTTAGCGGATGATGTGATATAACTGATATATTTCAGGGGCATGGTTAACACACATGACCCCACAGTTCAGTGAGAGGATGATGTGATATAACTGATATGTTTCAAGGGCATGGTTAACACACAGGACCCCACAGTTCAGCGAGGGGATGATGTGATATAACTGATATGTTTCAGGGGCATGGTTAACACACAGGACCCCGCAGTTCAGTGAGGGGATGATGTCATATAACTGATATGTTTCAGGGGCATGGTTAACACACAGGACCCCACAGTTCAGTGAGGGGATGATGTGATATAACTGATATGTTTCAGGGGCATGGTTAACACACAGGACCCCACAGTTCAGTGAGGGGATGATGTGATATAACTGATATGTTTCAGGGGCATGGTTAACACACAGGACCCCGCAGTTCAGTGAGGGGATGATGTGATATAACTGATATGTTTCAGGGCCATGGTTAACACACAGGACCCCACAGTTCAGTGAGGGGATGATGTGATATAACTGATATGTTTCAGGGGCATGGTTAACACACAGGACCCCACAGTTCAGTGAGGGGATGATGTGATATAACTGATATGTTTCAGGGGCATGGTTAACACACAGGACCCCGCAGTTCAGTGAGGGGATGATGTGATATAACTGATATGTTTCAGGGGCATGGTTAACACACAGGACCCCAGAGTTCAGTGAGGGGATGATGTGATATAACTGATATATTTCAGGGTCATGTTTAACTCACAGGACCCCGCAGTTCAGTGAGGGGATGATGTGATATAACTGATATGTTTCAGGGTGATTGTTAACTCACAGGACCCCGCAGTTCAGTGAGGGGATGATGTGATATAACTGATATGTTTCAGCGTCATTGTTAACACACATGACCCCAGAGTTCAGTGAGGTGATGATGAGATATAACTGATATGTTTCAGGGTCATGGTTAACACACAGGACCTCAGAGTTCAGTAAGGGGATGATGTGATATAACTTATATGTTTCAGGGGCATGGTTAACACACAGGACCCCAGAGTTCAGTGAGGGGATGATGTGATATAACTGATATATTTCAGGGTCATGGTTAACTCACAGGACCCCTCAGTTCAGTGAGGGGATGATGTGATATAACTGATATGTTTCAGGGTCATTGTTAACTCACAGGACGCCGCAGTTCAGTGAGGGGTTGATGTGATATAACTGATATATGTCAGGGGCATGGTTAACACACATAATCTCAGAGGTCAATGAGGGGATGATGTGATATAACTGATATGTTTCAGGGGCATGGTTAGCACACAGGACCTCAGAGTTCAGTCAGGGGATGATGTGATATAACTGATATGTTTCAGAGACATGGTTAGCACACAGGACCCCAGGGTTCAGTGAGATGATGATGTAATATAACTGATATGTTTCAGGGGCATGGTTAACACACATGGCCCCAGAGTTAAGTCAGGGGTTGATGTGATATAACTGATATATGTCAGGGGCATGGTTAACACACACAATCTCAGAGGTCAGTGAGGGGATGATGTGATATAACTGATATGTTTCAGAGACATGGTTAGCACACAGGACCCCAGAGTTCAGTGAGGGGATGATGTAATATAACTGATATGTTTCAGGGGCATGGTTAACACACATGTCCCCAGAGTTAAGTCAGGGGTTGATGTGATATAACTGATATATGTCAGGGGCATGGTTAACACACATAATCTCAGAGGTCAGTGAGGGGATGATGTGATATAACTGATATGTTTCAGGGGCATGGTTAGCACACAGAACCACAGAGTTCAGTTAGCGGATGATGTGATATAACTGATATGTTTCAGGGGTATGGTTAACACACAGGACCCCAGAGTTCAAGCAGCGGGACAGGCGGCCGCTGGGGGGCGTGTCGAGCTGGTGGAGGAAAGCATTGACCCACGCATGAACGAAGGGTCAAAGTTCAGACAGGTCACCCCAAAGACGTATCAGATTCTTGAGAAAGAGTTGGACGCAAAAGAACAACAAGTTGACAGTAAGTGGGATTCTTATTACAACTTACACTGACATTTGATAAAAAGTTCGAAGCTAGACGCAAAAGGATATCGTCTCAAGCTGGCCGCTTTCAAACAATTGTGTTTAAGAAGGTTTAATAGGTTAGTATTGAACATATTTATTTTAGTTTTGAGACTCAACAGTTTTATGTTAATTAAGGATTAGAATTATCTGCCCTTTATTCAGCACAGCGTTATTTGGCGCAATTTGTTTTTTTACTTCTTATTTTAAAGAAAACGTTTTAATTTTACTTCGTCTTTTCCAGACATGTGAAATTATTAAAACCACAATTAATGTTTGACTTTTGAATTATTAAATGCATTAATTCTGGAAGGGCCAGATAGTGTCATTCATGATTTAATGTGTCTATAAGACAACAGTCGTATTTGTCTTTTGCAATAATAAAAATTATAAATTCTGGAACTGGATTAACAGTCTTTAAGTTACATGCATATTCATTTATTCGTTCGTTCATTCATTCATTTATTCAAAGATACCTCAGAACAAAAGTATAATGGCGGTTGGGATAATATCAATATAAACATTCAGTGGAAAGTAAAATTTAAAAACATGTTGTTTCTTTCAGGCGCAGGTACTAGACCAGCTTCAATATTTGACAGAAAGAAACCACAAAGATCCGGGTATCTTGTAGCTCAAGGCAAAACCATTCAAAAGACTTATGGTGAATCTTAAGAAACGTGTGTGTCCACTAAATGCACTCTGTCTGTAGACAAAAAACGCCCAACCCTCGTTCCAGTAAAGCTGTTAATACTCGCCCACAGTAAAAAACCTCCTGGAGTTTGAAATTACATTGCCTTCATTTGTTGATCCTACTGGACTCTATGTTTAGCTATTCGTTTGTCAATCTGTCTCGAACTAGCTGAACATTCGACATGCAAATTATGTACGATTAAAAAAATGAGTAATTGTAATTTCCAAACTCCACGAGCAGTCGGCATCTTCACAATGGATGAGCTGTTGTATTTATAGCTTGGCCTATTGCATATCAAAATAGTACATTGTTTCGAAAACATTTTTGATTGTCTTTTTTCGTCAAGTCAGATTGCAATACTAACAAAAAACCCTTAAACTGCTTGCTGGAACGAGAAGAAATTCCACTGAACTGCTTAAATATACTAATGAACTCTGGTGTATCTAATATATTCAATGACTCATACGTCGTCTGAAAAGGGATGTTAGTGTTTCGTGTTATTGTTTGTTTTAGCTGTTATATGCTTGTTTATATACACATGTACACACATGAACATACCTATTGGTCGCCGTTCAAAATAAAGTATGGTTATAAGATTTTAGCACGTTATATATGTATATGCAAATGTACTAGTTAGAATGCACATTTGCAATCGTTGTTTAACTACTAAACCTGCATGTCGACCAGCACGGTGTCAGTTCAGCGCCCCGAGAGATCCACCGCGTATGAGCCCCACACCCAGCCTAGACAGCCAGTGGTAATGACATATCAAATCGCTCTGGAGGCTCGTCTACTGTACCATAAAGTGTAAACTGGTTTTCTGCAGAAAAGAAAATCCCGAGAGAGATTTCGCAGACATAACGCACCTACGACTTAAACTACAGAGTGTTTATTGGAGGTTTTATTGACCAATATAAATACGCAAGTGTCTAGGTCTGTCCTAGAACAAACGATAGCGTTCTGACAATGAAACATGTAGCGGGTTCCTGTGAAGACTATGTCAGAATTATGTCGATAAATAAAACAAACACACTTTGAGGTCTCCGACATTGCGGTATATGAAGTTTCAATTTCCACTTTATTGCTCAGCAACACTGCAACACGGAGCGGTATAGTCGTCTGAATGGGTTATTATCGTCAGTGGTGGGATGTGGCTCAGTGGTAGAGCGATCGCACGTGGCGCGACGAGTCGTACGATCGATTACATTCATTTAACACACTGCATGACAACTCATTCTGAACATAGTACATGGCTCCTCAACGAGTACCCACGCGCGCGCGCGCGCACACACACACACACACACACACACACACACACACAGCATTAGTTGTCTGTTCAATACGAGTGTTCGTTAGAGCTGGTTTCACTGTGTAATATTAAACTGTGTGACCCGGAAACCAGAGACCGTGCTTATAAAACTTAAAGTCTAGACTTTAATAAAGTCCAAACTTTAACGTAATGCTATTTGAATGGCGTTGCCATGACGTTAAAGTGTGGACTTTATTAAAGTCTAGTCTTTAAGGTTTATAAGCACGGGGCCTGAAGCTTACAATCAAACTCAGGACATCGTAAACATTAATTTGGTCTCGAATCTACTTTTGGATTAGGAATATATTTTATAACATCATTTAATTATTTCTGCATATGCGATGGTCTCCACTTCGTGAGCCTTTTTAGCAGTCATATATAGGCTCACACCACATACGATTGCTTCAACTGAAAAACAATCGCCACCTTTGCGAGTGGAAGATATTTGTACTGTCTAAAATCTAGGATCAGCGATTTTAATGAAATAGAATTCGAGATTCAGATGCAATATTCATTTGTGGCTTCATGCTTGCGCTTGATGAGGTATGTGGTGGTCAGGCCTAAAACTGGTTAATTTATAAGGGTTTTTTTTCTTTCTTAAAGTGCATTAACATTTATAAAAACAGAATTCAAAAGATCAATTTAAATGTCTTTGGAACACATATCCCATTGGAATACAATAGAACACATACTTGTAGCATAATATATTATTGACGTGCGGCATGCATTTGTTTTCTTAAAAAGCGTTGTTTTATCCCTTGTGGCATGCTTTGCAGTTTTCAATGACATCAGTCATGTAGCAAATTGTGCTGCACGGCGTAATGATAAAGAAAAGAGTTTGATGTTTTAATAGCATTATTATGCATGCAGAGAACGCGGCTACACGAACACGAAGGAACTGAGCCGCGTGCCTGTGAAAGACCTGATTAAGTTATAACATAGTCGTTTTTACTTTATTGTATAACGTAACACGTTTTACCTTTAATTTTGTACCATTATTTGATTGTCTTGTTGATCTGGAAGGTCGACGTGACTGACGATCAAACGAAAGTATATCGATCGGGTTTTCAAAATAGTAAAAAAAAAATAACACAAAACACAAATGGATAGAAGTGTTGTATTTCGAAGGTATAATCATTTGGAGAGTTCACAAATATCATTCAGGGCTTCTAGATTATGGTAGCCCCACTTCCATGGCTAGTGATATTCAACGTTGGATGAGTAAATAACTACTATATCCATGCCCGATGGCTAGTGAAAAAAGTTGTCAGATGCATTTAAGTACATTTTGTAAATATAAATATCCTGCCCCCCATATCTAAGGGTTTTTATGCTCTGTTTCCATCTTTAGGTGACCTATATCCAATTATTCCCATTTGTAAAATTGCATTTACTAAAAGTAGGACTAGTGAATTTTTAATCGTGGCTACTAAATGTTTTTAATCACTGATCCTGTGACTAGTGGATTTTATAAAACAAAATTTTAGAAGCCCTCATCATTAGATCATTAGGGATAAAAATAGCTATTGCACCTCTCTCTCTCTCTCTCTCTCTCTCTCTCTCTCTCTCTCTCTCTCTCTCTCTCTCTCTCTCTCTCTCTCTATGCGACTATTTCTAATTAGTTAAGCTACATCAAATGATACCTACCTAACTTTCTATGAAACTATAATGTGTTTCGGTATACTTTCTTTTGGTCGTCATTTCTCTCTCTTAAAGCTTAATATATGTCGTTTCTTCTTTTTGATGTATACACATTTGTAACTACAAACTATAATATATGTATAAAGGACAGTAATTTATTTTTTAAAATGTCATTTCCCTGAAAATGTTGACATGTTTTAGTAAATAAATACTGTTTGAATTTGTCTCTTTTAGGTTGTGTTTATTTTCAACTTCCATCAATATCATGTTTATATCCCTACGGTTCCAACACACCGTGTACACAGCCTCTGACTTTGTATCAAGAATTATTCTCATCCCATACTATCCATAGTGTGACACCCAATAGCCGATGTATTCTTCGTTCTGGGGAGTCGTAAAACATCTATTCTGTTCTCATACTAACCATAGTGTGACACCCAATAGCCGATGTATTCTTCGTTCTGTGGAGTCGTAAAACATCTATTCTGTTCCAATACTATCCATAGTGTGACACCCAATAGCCGATGTATTTTTCGTTCTGGGCTGTCGTAAAACATCTATTCTGTTCTCATACTAAGAAAAGGAGAGAAGAAGAAAACTTGACAGGCATAAATCTGCATTAGATTTAGGTGAAAAATAAAACTGATTTGACAAAAAATCATTTAAGTGCTTTATCAAAAATAAAACTCATTAGTTAAGCATGTATAATACAAAATGGATTCCAAAAATGTTCGTCAGTAAGGACATAAAACTTTTCTAGAAGTTAGGTTGCTCTTGCACATAAACTGTCAAGAAGGTAGGTCTGTGCGAATCAATTCATGTTTTTTCGGGCTATTGTGTCACACACAATGCAATACATCTCATCATTTGGCCTTGGTCTTATTAACGGTGTAAACGTTCACATTAAGGTCATTATCAAATAACTTCCTACACTTCTTGAGCACAAATGGTAAGCTGTTGTTTGTTTTTGTTTGTTTTGTTTTTTGGGGTTGTTTTTTGATTGGACAAAAGAAAAAGGAACAGTAGAATGTTCTCTTCAAGTTTGATGGATCGTAAAATTGCCGATTATCGACAGACCTATTGGGCTTTCCCTCGTTCCAACCAGTGGTCCACGCCTGATAAAGTAAAAAGTACATCTTAAAGTTCCCTCGCTTCTCTATTCAGTAGAGCTATACTCTCACAAATAATATTTAAACATGATATTGAAATATTGTTTGAGGTGTGTTTATTCTTAAAAAGAGGAATTTAGCTAAATAAAATGTTGTATTTGACCTTGAAAATAACTTTTAGGTCATTTCAAGGTCATGAATGGATCGGCAATATCTGACTTCCTATAAGTGTTCAATACATAAATAACACCTAAATGGAACAGTTTAGCTTTTATTTAAGATTAAAGTTTTGAATTGGCTGCCATTTTTCAAAATGGCCGCCACGGGTTCCATGGGTGGCTGCTGACTTGGATCCATATCCATATTTTTTCACAATTGTGCCAAATGTCATACTTCTACTTAAAAGTGCAGGGTTTTTTGGTTTAGCAGCTGCACTATATACGATATCCATAGACCCATCCCTAATACACATCACGGTCAGAGCACGGACACATTTATTCTTTATTTAACATAAATATTTAGAAGCGCTCCCTTTTCTGACTATATTATCGCTTTAATACTCGACTCTAGGACAAAGCTGGCCGATTAACAGCGTGGGCCGAGAACTTCTCTTTGTACCCATTTAAATCATTTCGTATTTCTTTCATACATCTTTGAGAATGTAGAAGTTTCGCAGAGTATTTTATTTAGCGACCGACAACAAAACATGATACCAGCACTTTCCGGATGTAAGCAGTTAACCATTTAACATTCAGAGCGCTAAAATTAAACACATTACCTGGCGTCGCGCCGAGTCCTCAGAAGTGGTAGGTTTTGTTTAACGACACCACTAGAGCACATCGATTTATTAATCATCGGCTATTGGATGTCAAATATAATTTTGACAGTTGTAGAGGAAATCCGCTACACTTTCCCATTAATAGCAAGGGATCTTTTATATACACTCATCCCACAGACAGGATAGCACGGTCCCTCTAAATAGATCATGGTCACGGTGAGGGCGTTGTCCCTCTAACTAGGTCAGGGCCATGGACAGACACGCACCTGTCCCAAGTATGTCATGATCAGGCTCACATCAACGTCGCACACCTGCACACAAAGATCATTGCCTAACACACACCAAGGTCAAGGTCACGGAAAATTGGTCATGGCCCCATACAGGCCCGTCTACTACTCGCAGTATGACTAAATTCACAAAATTATTTTTCCAAGACTTGGAATTTATGGTCCGAGACGCGTGCGGACGTAGCCCAGTAGTAAAGCACTCGCCTGATGTGCGGTAGGTATATGATCGATTCCCGTCGGTGGGCCCATTGGGCTATTTCTCGTTCAATGCCAGTTCACTACGACTGGTATATCAAAGGCCGTGGTTTGGTCCTGTCTGTGGAAAGGTGCGTATAAAAAAACCCTTGCTACTAATGGAAATATGTAGAGGGTTTCCTCTCTAAGACTAAATGGTAAAATTACCAAATGTTAACATCCAATAGCCGATGATTAATAAATCAATGTATTATTTAAAAACTTTGTTTTTACCCCCTTTTGGGCCTTGCCATTTAAGTCCCTGGGAGGGTCAGAACGACCAAATTCACAATTTGATTTCACCAAATTTAATTCGAAATTGTCTAAAGAATCTGAAGAAATTACAGTTTAAGTACAACCAAAAAAACAACAAAAAAACCCCATCAATGGCTTTCACGAATTAGATCTAATGATCTATACACATAAGAAGACTATTCGTTATAGCTTTTCTGGAACTTGCTTTCTTTTTTAATTAGCTTAAATTTCCACTTTTAGCCCCTACTCATCAGACCCCTGGGTGTTTAGAATGACAAAATTCACAAAGTTTGGTTGGAATTCAACATGTAATGTTGGAGAAAAATAGACGAAAAAACAGTTTGAATGCATTTCTCTATTATAATAAACTTCACTCCCTCATCGGGGACAAACGGAGGACCCAACACTAATGACATTTACAATTTAGATACATTATCTATTGACCTTTACATATATGAAGACTATCCTGATATAACGTTTCTCTAAGTAGAGGATTTTTTTTAATTGGCATATATATCCGCCTTTTGGACCACGCCCTTCGGTCGCCCAGGCGGCAACGAGGTCAAAATGAACAAATTCTCAAATGTGCTTCTTCAAGTGCCAAAATTTGTTTGAACTTGGTCAGGTAGTTAGGAGAAGAAGTCGATAAATTACAGTTTAAATGTATTTCTCTATACGACTATTGTGAATTTTACTCACGTCCTGAGGAAAATGGGGGACCCAATATTAATGACATTAACAAATGAGTTAACCATAATTATGTTGACCTTTAGATATGTGAAGACTATTTGGTTACAGAATTTCTGGAAGGACAAAAGAAGATGTTTTTTAAACTGACTTAATTTCCACCTTTTGGGCTCCACCACAAAGGGTCCCTTGGGGTGGGGGTTACAATGACCAAATTCAGAAATGTGTTCCTTCATGCGCCAAGGACAGCCTGAGTTTGTATACAAAACGTCCACAGCAATAACAGACTTGCACTATTTTTTTTAAACGATTAAATAACTTTGAATCATTTATTATATCCGCAAAAATTAGGTTATTTCACCATGGATGGCCACAAGCGTTTGGACACTGTGTGAATAAGACATACTCTCATCGAAACAGTGTATTTTAATTTCTGTAATCGCGCGACATTGTAAAGATATATTTTATCTTTTGTTGTTTTTACATTTGGACTCTGTTTTACCCATTTCCACAATTTTGTATAACATTATTATTCGCTTATAAATCAGCGCAATAATGATTTACACGCTATATGCGAACAAATGATTGAACATTGCTTTCCCTCTATTTACTGTAAATTTACAATCGATGAGAGTGGTTCATGTGAGATGTATTCATATAGGTGTGCTAACGTCGATTAACTTTGCACTAACTACCACCGTTCCCGGTGTAATAAGTATCGATTTACAACGACACATGTTTTCTTACTGCAATACATACAAAGTGTTCGTAAATACACTATTCTACTTCTATATATAGGGAGGGATCTCTGAGGACAAATATACAAGCAATTTCTTACACATTGTATTTGAATGGTTTAGTTTATTGTTATAGATCAGAACAAGTCGTGAATGAGTCCGCGTTTCGCCTCACTGCAAGGAAGGCTCACCGCTATACACACAGTATCTCGACATCGCTGCTATACACACAGTATCTCGACATCACCGCTATACACAGAGTATCTCGACACCACTGCTATACACACAGTATCTCGACATCACCGCTATACACACAGTATCTCGACATCACTGCTATACACACACTATCTCGACATCACTGCTATACACACATTATCTCGACATCATTGCTATACACACAGTATCTCGACATCACTGCTACACACACAGTATCTCGACATCACTGCGACACACACAGTATCTCGAAACCACTGCTATACACACAGTATCTCGACATCACTGTTATGCACACAGTATCTCGACACCACTGCTATACACACAGTATCTCGACATCACTGCTACACACACAGTATCTCGACATCACTACTATACACACAGTATCTCGACACCACTGCTATACACACAGTATCCAGTATCTCGACATCACTGCTATACACACAGTATCTCGACATCACTGCTATACACACAGTATCTCGACACCACTGTTATACACACAGTATCTCGACATCACTGCTATACACCCAGTATCTCGACATCACTGCTATACACACAGTATCTGGACATCACTGCTATACATCCAGTATCTCGACATCACTGCTATACACACAGTATCTCGACATCACTGCTATACACACAGTATCTCGACATCACTGCTATACACACAGTATCTCGACATCACTGCTATACACAGAGTATCCCGACATCACTGCTATACACACAGTATCTCGACATCACTGTTATACACACAGTATCTCGACACCACTGCTATACACACACAGTATCTCGACATCACTGCTGTACACACAGTATCTCGACATCACTGCTATACACAGAGTATCTCGACATCACTGCTATACACACAGTATCTCGACACCACTGCTATACACCCAGTATCTCGACATCACTGCTATACACACAGTATCTCGACACCACTGCTATATACACACAGTATCTCGACATCACTGCTATACACACAGTATCTCGACACCACTGCTATACACCCAGTATCTCGACATCACTGCTATACACACAGTATCTCGACACCACTGCTATATACACAGTATCTCGACATCACTGTTATACACACATTATCTAGACACCACTGCTGTACACACAGTATCTAGACACCACTGCTATACACACAGTATCTCGACATCACTGCTATACACACAGTATCTCGACACCACTGCTATACACCCAGTATCTCGACATCACTGCTATACACACAGTATCTCGACACCACTGCTATATACACAGTATCTCGACATCACTGTTATACACACATTATCTAGACACCACTGCTGTACACACAGTATCTAGACACCACTGCTATACACACAGTATCTCGACATCACTGCTATACACACAGTATCTCGACACCACTGCTATACACCCAGTATCTCGACATCACTGCTATACACACAGTATCTCGACACCACTGCTATATACACAGTATCTCGACATCACTGTTATACACACATTATCTAGACACCACTGCTGTACACACAGTATCTAGACACCACTGCTATACACACAGTATCTCGACATCACTGCTATACACACAGTATCTCGACATCACTGCTATACACACAGTATCTCGACATCACTGCTATACACACACAGTATCTAGACACCACTGCTATACACACAGTATCTAGACACCACTGCTATACACACACAGTATCTAGACACCACTGCTATACACACAGTATCTCGACATCACTGCTATACACATAGTATCTCGACACCACTGTTATACACACAGTATCTCGACACCACTGCTATACACACACTGTATCACGACACCACTGCTATACACACAGTATCTCGACATCACTGATATACACACAGTATCTCGACACCACTGCTATACACACACAGTATCTAGACATCACTGATATACACACAGTATCTCGACACCACTGCTATACACACACAGTATCTAGACACCACTGCTATACACATACAGTATCTAGACACCACTGCTATACACACACAATATCTAGACACCACTGCTATACACACACAGTATCTCGACACCACTGCTATACACACAGTGTCTCGACATCACTGCTACACACACAGTATCTGGACACCACTGCTATATACACAGTATCTCGACACCACTGCTATACACACTGTATCTCGACATCACTGCTACACACACAGTATCTCGACATCACTGCTACACACACACAGTATCTCGACATCACTGCTATACACACACAGTATCTCGACATCACTGCTACACACACACACAGAATCTCGACATCACTGCTATACACACACAGTATCTCGACATCACTGCTACACACACACAGAATCTCGACATCACTGCTACACACACACAGTATCTCGACATCACTGCTACACACACATAGTATCTCGACATCACTGCTACAGACACAGTATATAGACACCACTGCTATACACACACAGTATCTCGACATCACTGCTACACACACACAGTATCTCGACACCACTGCTATACACACACAGTATCTAGACACCACTGCTATACACACACAGTATCTCGACACCACTGCTATACACACACATTATCTAGACACCACTGCTATACACACACAGTATCTCGACATCACTGCTATACACACAGTATCTCGACACCATTGCTATACACACAGTATCTCGACACCACTGCTATACACACATTATCTCGACACCACTGCTATACACACACAATATCTCGACATCACTGCTATACACACAGTATCTCGACACCACTGCTATACACACACAGTATCTAGACACCACTGCTATAAACCCACAGTATCTCGACATCACTGCTATACACACACAGTATCTCGACATCACTGCTACACACACAGTATCTAGACACCACTGCTATAAACCCACAGTATCTCGACATCACTGCTATACACACACAGTATCTCGACATCACTGCTGTACACACATTATCTAGACACCACTGCTATACACACACAGTATCTAGACACCACTGCTATACACACAGTATCTCGACATCACTGCTATACACACAGTATCTCGACATCACTGCTATACACACAGTATCTCGACATCACTGCTATACACATAGTATCTAGACACCACTGCTATACACACAGTATCTAGACACCACTGCTATACACACACAGTATCTAGACACCACTGCTATACACACAGTATCTCGACATCACTGCTATACACACAGTATCTCGACACCACTGTTATACACACAGTATCTAAACACCACTGCTATACACACACAGTATCTCGACATCACTGCTACACACACATAGTATCTCGACATCACTGCTACACACACAGTATATAGACACCACTGCTATACACACACATTATCTCGACACCACTGCTATACACACACAGTATCTCGACAACACTGCTATACACACACAGTATCTCGACACCACTGCTATACACACACAGTATCTAGACACCACTGCTATACACACACAGTATCTCGACATCACTGCTATACACACAGTATCTCGACACCACTGCTATACACACACAGTATCTAGACATCACTGCTACACACACACAGTATCTCGACATCACTGCTATACACACACAGTATCTCGACATCACTGCTACACACACAGTATCTAAACACCACTGCTATACACACACAGTATCTCGACATCACTGCTACACACACATATTATCTCGACATCACTGCTACACACACACAGTATCTCGACATCACTGCTATACACACACAGTATCTCGACATCACTGCTACACACACAGTATCTAAACACCACTGCTATACACACACAGTATCTCAACATCACTGCTACACACACATAGTATCTCGACATCACTGCTACACACACAGTATATAGACACCACTGCTATACACACACAGCATCTCGACACCACTGCTATACACACACAGTATCTCGACACCACTGCTATACACACACACAGTATCTCGACACCACTGCTATACACACACAGTATCTCGACACCACTGCTATACACACACAGTATCTCGACATCACTGCTATACACACAGTATCTCGACACCACTGCTATACACACACAGTATCTAGACATCACTGCTACACACACACAGTATCTCGACACCACTGCTATACACACACAGTATCTCGACACCACTGCTATACACACACAGTATCTCGACACCACAGCTATACACACACAGTATCTAGACACCACTGCTATACACACATAGTATCTCGACATCACTGCTATACACACAGTATCTCGACACCACTGCTATACACACACAGTATCTAGACATCACTGCTACACACACACAGTATCTCGACATCACTGCTATACATACACAGTATCTCGACATCACTGCTACACACATAGTATCTAAACACCACTGCTATACACACACAGTATCTCGACATCACTGCTACACACACATATTATCTCGACATCACTGCTACACACACACAGTATCTCGACATCACTGCTACACACACACAGTATCTCGACACCACTGCTATACACACACAGTATCTCGACACCACTGCTATACACACACAGTATCTCGACACCACAGCTATACACACACAGTATCTAGACACCACTGCTATACACACATAGTATCTCGACATCACTGCTATACACACAGTATCTCGACACCACTGCTATACACACACAGTATCTAGACATCACTGCTACACACACACAGTATCTCGACATCACTGCTATACATACACAGTATCTCGACATCACTGCTACACACATAGTATCTAAACACCACTGCTATACACACACAGTATCTCGACATCACTGCTACACACACATATTATCTCGACATCACTGCTACACACACACAGTATCTCGACATCACTGCTATACACACACAGTATCTCGACATCACTGCTACACACATAGTATCTAAACACCACTGCTATACACACACAGTATCTCAACATCACTGCTACACACATGTGACGGTACATGCTCTTAATTTCTTTTCGCCTGTGGCGATATTAATTGTTTTAGAGGGCCGTGTGCAGTTCCAAACTGCACTTAGCTCAGATGGGCAACTTGTTACGTGATACCTTTGCGCGACGATCGTCTAGCTTTTCTAATACACACCTAGCGCAGATGTGGAGGCCATGTGGCCAGTAGTTACGTAATAACTCCGCTAGTGCTGTTTATGACCAGGGGATTGCTCGCGGAATGGCGACAGCCAGTCTGACGATCAGAGAAAAATATACCGACTCTGGGAGAGGTGGAAATATCAGATGATAGGTGAGGTACCGCGTTGTGCCCCTAGGCGATATTCGCTGTCTCCGAGAGTTTTGAATAAATAGCTAGGGTTTTAGAGATATCGGGGAGAAACATAGGAAGGCTTTCAGGGAACGTTAGTCCGTTAGGACTTGCTAAATATCATTTCTGCTCTGTTGTATAACCTTGATGTGATTGATGTGATTTTAAATATTTTAATACTGTATTATACCAATATTATTTAGACGGTGCTGCCGGTCATCTGACGCAGTAATCTGTAGGCTCACTGTCCTAAATAATTATAAAAATCTTAACCAGTCATCCTAGAGGACCTAGGTAAACTGTAGGTTATTGTCTTTATTGTGATAGGTACCAGTATTAAGTCTGTATTACAAGGTTATTGAATGAGTAGTTAAGGGTTGATTAAAAATTAACCAGTTAGGAATAGAGTGGTAATTCCTTTATTAATTAAGATCCCCTGGAAGCGTTTCTCAATTATCACATGTGTGGGTGTTGTGTCACGGTGAAGTGATTAGCATATTGTGTAAACTAGATACCTAGAGATTAACTAATTAAGTGATCAGTTCTGGGGTTTTATTATTTGTTGTTGTTAATTAACTACTGCGGCAGTACATTTGTCAGCGTAGGTTAATACAGATTCCAAAGTGTATTGTCTTTTTGTTGTGTTTTCTAGTGAACTAAACGTGCTATATTACATATACTTTATATAAGATCGTATCTCTGATCATACCTGGAGACGAGCCACACTAGGGTATAACCGCCCGTTACAGAGAGATCTAATAGATATACAGTTAGGAGAGCTATTTTGATAATCGTGTTTCATTCAGTTACGGGTATTATAGGATCCCCGTGACAGGAGTAGAAAATTGGGGCGCTTGTCCGGGATCTGAAACGGGACATGCATATTTAAAAAAAGTATTGTTTGTAAATGGGGGCTTTATAAATTATTTTTACAAATAACTAGAAGTAGCAACGTTGTTCACTAGAAAATTAATTAATAATAAGTGCGTCATATCTAAACATGGATAAGAATTTGCTGGATAGGCCTACGCTCAGTGTAGTGGAGATTAAGCGAGCACGTAAGGCCGAGTTAGTTGAAATCGCGGGTGAGCGAGAAATTGATTTAACATCAGCTAAAACCTTAGGAGATATAAGGACAATTATTATCCAGGAAGTTTTTGGTGATAGTCCTGTTATGGAAGACAGTGAGATTGTTCCAGAGATAGAGATAAATGAGTTAAGTGTGGAACAACAATTAGCTTTTAAAAAAACTTGAGTACGAAAGAGAAGAACGTGCATTAGATAGGGAAGATAGAGAGAGAGGGATAGAGAAAAGAGAGAGAGAGAGAGAGAGAGAGAGAGAGAGAGAGAGAGAGAGAGAGAGAGAGAGAGAGAGAGAGAGAGAGAGAGAGAGAGAGAGAGAGATAGGGATAGAGTTCCAGTTCCAGTTAACAAAATTAAAAGTGGAACATGAGTTAAAGTTGAATACTGAAGAAGTCAGACGAGAAGCCGGAAATGGGTTTAACATGTCGGAGGCTTATAGATCAGTGCCTGTATTTGATGACCAGGAGGTAGATATGTTCTTCCAACTTTTTGAACGGGCCGCTAAGCAGCTAAATTGGCCGCAGTCTAAGTGGACATTGTTAGCCGTGTCTAAGTTTAAGGGGAAGGCTAGTGTAGCTTATAATTCAATGAGTGATGAGCGAGCAAGTCAGTACGACCTACTTAAGGCGGCAGTGTTGAGGGCGTATGAAACACGACCTGAGGATTATCGTTTACGGTATAGCGAGTTGAGAAAAACGCAGGGTCAGTCTTATAGTGAGTTTGTGGCTAAGAAGGCAGGGATGTTTGATAAATGGGTGGTGTCTCATCAGGTAGAGTCATATACCGAGTTACGGGAGTTGTTGATCTTACAGGACATTAAAAATGGATTACCAGTTAGCTTACGTATTCATTTAGAGGATCGTGATGTCAAAAAGATAGAGGAGGCAGGCATAGTGGCAGATGACTACGTGTTAATACACAAAGCTCAGGCAGTACAGGGTAGCTCTTTACAACAGGGTGATAAGAAGAAATTTCAGCCAGGTTTTTCCCGGGAAAGTAACTATCGGGGAGAGTCATCTAGTTGGTCAGCTAGTCAGGCAAGGAATGCACCTGGTGTGCAAAGTAAGGATAAACCTGCATTATCAGCCAATGCACGAACCTTCCGTCCACATTGCAGTTACTGTAAAAAAGGATAACCATCTTGTAGGGGACTGTTTTAAAAGGAAACGCGATAATGCGCAAGTGGTCGGTTTAGTGAGGTCAGCTTCGTTAGCGAGAGAGTTAATGGTTAGTCCCACTGGTATGGTTTGTGATGTGAAACAAGAATTGAGTCCTAAGGCAATATCAATAAATAGAGATACCGGATGTAGTCAGTCGCATAACGTCAAATTGTTTAGCTGGTATTGAAAATTCAGATACAGGACGTAGTTTGGCCTTAACCTCAGTTACTGGAGAAAAAATGGTTGTCCGGTTACATAAGGTTTTCTTGTGTTCGAAGTTTGTGACGGGACCAGTCATTATGGGTGTTGTAAAGGACTTGCCTGTTGAAAACATAGGAGTTTTGTTGGGAAATGATTTGACTAGTCAGTGTTGTCAGCCGAAATGTGACCAATTGTTAATTAAAGACAGCACTTTACCAATAGAAGAGAGTGAGGTTGATGAGATTAGATATCCTGCGTGTGTAATGACTAGGGCTATGGCCAGTAGGTTAGCACGAGACCCAGAGGATATTTGTGATTTGTCTGATACGTGTGTGAGCCATGAAATTGGAGTGGATGAGGTTATCAGTAAATTGGTAGATAAGTCAACTGACGAATTAAATGTGGTGGAACCTGTTGATCTCGCAGAGGGGAATTGAACCAGTTGTGTTTGATAGAGGGGATTTTACTTATAATAGACAAGAGTTAGTTCTAGAGCAGGGGGCGGATCCAAAATTGTTGGCAGCTCGCACTACATTGTTAACAGAGGGTGAGATGGAGGATCAGATGTCAGATTATGATATGGACAAGGGAGTATTAATGAATAAGAGAGTTAGAGATAGGAGGTTGCAGGCGACCGAACTAGCTAGGAAGCGACTGAGCCATGCTCAGAGCAAAATAAAATCAGTGTTTGATAGGAAGGCTAGGAGTCGGGAATTTAAACCAGGGGATAAGGTTCTGCTGTACCTTCCCATTAAACGGGGTTCATTACAGAACAGGTATTTGGGGCCCTATGTTGTGCTCAAACGGGTTAATGAGACAGGGTATGTGATAAACACTCCTGATAGGGTTAGGAAAAGTAGGTATTGTCACATCAATTTGCTAAAAGGTTATTTTGACAGATTGCCGATAGTTCCAGTGATACTGGTCCAAATTGAGGGTCACTCAATTTCCTGTGATGAGGTCAAGACTGCAGAGGCCAAGTTGGCCAACGGCCAGATTCTAGCAGACTTGAGCCCCCAGTGAGCAAAGTAGACTACGTTGAAACAAGACAATGTTTCCATTTGTAACGACTTTCCAACGGTTACCAATACCTTAAGCCAGGATGTGCGCTTGGAACCCAACGCTACACCAATTCGACAGCATGCCTATCGGAGAAAACCTGGAAAACGTGCGACACTGAAAAAGACAGAAACGAAGTTCCAGTGGTCAGGTGAATGCGAGAAGTCATTCAACCGTCTCAAGCAGATGCGCTACTCGTCTCCCGTGATGGCAGCACCAGACTACCGAATGCCGTTCAAGCTAGCTGTGGATGCCAGTGACGTGGGAGCTTGAGCTGTGCTGTTCCAGGAAGACGAAAATGGACTGGACCATCCTGTAAGTTTCTTCTCCAAAAAGTTTGACAAACACCAGGTGAACTATTCCACTATAGAGAAGGAAGCTTTGGCCATCGTACAAGCCCTGAAGCATTTTCAGACCTACGTGAAATCGGCAGTGCATCAAGTGGTGGTCTTTACTGATCATAATCCGCTTACCTTCATTCACAGAATGAAAGCCACCAACCAGAGAGTTTTGAGGTGGAGTCTTCTTCTGCAAGAATACCCAATTACCATTGAACATATCAAGGGCACATCCAATGTAATCGCTGATGCCTTGTCCCGAAGGTGAACGTTATGATAATCTGTTAACATTCTTGATTTCTGTTTTGTTTTTATATATTTTATTTGTATACCAGGGACTCAGAGACTCAGTGTGATTACTGGTAGTCACCTTATTATTACATGTGTTATAAATGCCCGGATGCGTCGGTTAACGCACCTTTTGTTTTAATGTAGTATATTTCCCTATTCCTAGAGTAGAGGAAATATCCTTTTTGAGGTGGGGTGTGTGACGGTACATGCTCTTAATTTCTTTTCGCCTGTGGCGATATTAATTGTTTTAGAGGGCCGTGTGTAGTTCCAAATTGCACTTAGCCCAGATGGGCAACTTGTTACGTGATACCTTTGCGCGACGATCGTCGAGCTTTTCTAATACACACCTAGCGCAGGTGTGGAGGCCATGTGGCCAGTAGTTACGTAATAACTCCGCTAGTGCTAGTTATGACCAGGGGATTGCTCGCGGAATGGCGACAGCCAGTCTGACGATCAGAGAAAAATATACCGACTCTGGGAGAGATGGAAATATCAGATGATAGGTGAGGTACCGCGTTGTGCCCCCAGGCGATATTCGCTGTCTCTGAGAGTTTTGAATAAATAGCTAGGGTTTTAGAGATATCGGGGAGAAACATAGGAAGGCTTCCAGGGAACGTTAGTCCGTTAGGACTTGGTAAATATACACACACAGTATGTCGACACCACTGCTATACACACACAGTATCTCGACACACTGCTATACACACACAGTATCTCGACACACTGCTATACACACACAGTATCTAGACACACTGCTATACACACACAGTATCTAGACATCACTGCTATACACACACAGTATCTCGACATCACTGCTATACACACACAGTATCTAGACACACTGCTATACACACACAGTATCTAGACATCACTGCTATACACACACAGTATCTAGACACACTGCTATACACACACAGTATCTAGACACACTGCTATACACACACAGTATCTAGACACCACTGCTATACACACACAGTATCTAGACACCACTGCTATACACACACGGTGTGTCGACACCACTGCTATACACACACAGTATCTAGACACCACTGCTATACACACACATTATCTAGACACCACTGCTATACACACACAGTATCTAGACACCACTGCTATACACACACAGTATCTAGACACCACTGCTATACACACACGGTGTGTCGACACCACTGCTATACACACACAGTATCTAGACACCACTGCTATACACACACAGTATCTAGACACCACTGCTATACACACACAGTATCTAGACACACTGCTATACACACACAGTATCTAGACACCACTGCTATACACACACGGTGTGTCGACACCACTGCTATACACACACAGTATCTAGACACACTGCTATACACACACAGTATCTAGACATCACTGCTATACACACACAGTATCTCGACACACTGCTATACACACACAGTATCTAGACACCACTGCTATACACACACGGTATCTCGACATCACTGCTATACACACACGGTGTGTCGACACCACTGCTATACACACACAGTATCTAGACACACTGCTATACACACACAGTATCTAGACACACTGCTATACACACACAGTATCTAGACACACTGCTATACACACACAGTATCTAGACACACTGCTATACACACACAGTATCTAGACACACTGCTATACACACACAGTATCTAGACACACTGCTATACACACACAGTATCTAGACACACTGCTATACACACACAGTATCTCGACACCACTGCTATACACACACAGTATCTAGACACACTGCTATACACACACAGTATCTAGACACACTGCTATACACACACAGTATCTAGACACCACTGCTATACACACACAGTATCTAGACACACTGCTATACACACACAGTATCTAGACACACTGCTATACACACACAGTATCTAGACACACTGCTATACACACACAGTATCTAGACACACTGCTATACACACACAGTATCTCGACACACTGCTATACACACACAGTATCTAGACACCACTGCTATACACACACAGTATCTAGACACACTGCTATACACACACAGTATCTAGACACACTGCTATACACACACAGTATCTAGACACACTGCTATACACACACAGTATCTAGACACACTGCTATACACACACGGTGTGTCGACACACTGCTATACACACACAGTATCTAGACACACTGCTATACACACACATTATCTAGACACACTGCTATACACACACAGTATCTCGACACACTGCTATACACACACAGTATCTAGACACACTGCTATACACACACAGTATCTCGACATCACTGCTATACACACACAGTATCTAGAGACACTGCTATACACACACAGTATCTAGACACACTGCTATACACACACGGTGTGTCGACACCACTGCTATACACACACAGTATCTAGACACACTGCTATACACACACAGTATCTCGACATCACTGCTATACACACACAGTATCTAGACACACTGCTATACACACACAGTATCTAGACACACTGCTATACACACACAGTATCTAGACACCACTGCTATACACACACAGTATCTAGACACACTGCTATACACACACAGTATCTAGACACACTGCTATACACACACAGTATCTAGACACACTGCTATACACACACAGTATCTAGACACACTGCTATACACACACAGTATCTCGACATCACTGCTATACACACACAGTATCTAGACACACTGCTATACACACACAGTATCTAGACACACTGCTATACACACACAGTATCTAGACACACTGCTATACACACACAGTATCTAGACACACTGCTATACACACACAGTATCTAGACACACTGCTATACACACACAGTATCTCGACATCACTGCTATACACACACAGTATCTAGACACACTGCTATACACACACAGTATCTAGACACACTGCTATACACACACAGTATCTAGACACACTGCTATACACACACAGTATCTAGACACACTGCTATACACACACAGTATCTAGACACACTGCTATACACACAGTATCTAGACACCACTGCTATACACACACAGTATCTAGACACACTGCTATACACACACAGTATCTCGACATCACTGCTATACACACACAGTATCTAGACACACTGCTATACACACACAGTATCTAGACACACTGCTATACACACACAGTATCTAGACACCACTGCTATACACACACAGTATCTAGACACACTGCTATACACACACAGTATCTAGACACACTGCTATACACACACAGTATCTCGACACACTGCTATACACACACAGTATCTCGACACACTGCTATACACACACAGTATCTCGACACACTGCTATACACACACAGTATCTAGACACACTGCTATACACACACAGTATCTAGACACACTGCTATACACACACAGTATCTAGACACACTGCTATACACACACAGTATCTAGACACACTGCTATACACACACAGTATCTAGACACACTGCTATACACACACAGTATCTAGACACACTGCTATACACACACAGTAGTATCTAGACACACTGCTATACACACACAGTATCTAGACACACTGCTATACACACACAGTATCTCGACACCACTGCTATACACACACAGTATCTCGACATCACTGCTATACACACACAGTATCTAGACACACTGCTATACACACACAGTATCTAGACACACTGCTATACACACACAGTATCTAGACACACTGCTATACACACACAGTATCTAGACACACTGCTATACACACACAGTATCTAGACACACACTGCTATACACACACAGTATCTAGACACACTGCTATACACACACAGTATCTAGACACACTGCTATACACACACAGTATCTAGACACACTGCTATACACACACAGTATCTCGACATCACTGCTATACACACACAGTATCTAGACACACTGCTATACACACACAGTATCTCGACACACTGCTATACACACACAGTGCTGCCATACACACACAGTATCTCGACATCACTGCTATACACACACAGTATCTAGACACACTGCTATACACACACAGTATCTAGACACACTGCTATACACACACAGTATCTAGACACACTGCTATACACACACAGTATCTCGACACACTGCTATACACACACAGTATCTAGACACACTGCTATACACACACAGTATCTAGACACACACTGCACACAGTATCTATACACACACAGTATCTAGACACACTGCTATACACACACAGTATCTAGACACCACTGCTATACACACACAGTATCTCGACACACTGCTATACACACACAGTATCTCGACATCACTGCTACACACACACAGTATCTCGACATCACTGCTACACACACACAGTATCTAGACACACTGCTATACACACACAGTATCTCGACATCACTGCTATACACACACAGTATCTAGACACACTGCTATACACACACAGTATCTAGACACACTGCTATACACACACAGTATCTCGACATCACTGCTACACACACACAGTATCTCGACATCACTGCTACACACACACAGTATCTAGACACACTGCTATACACACACAGTATCTCGACATCACTGCTATACACACACAGTATCTAGACACACTGCTACACACACACAGTATCTAGACACACTGCTATACACACACAGTATCTCGACATCACTGCTATACACACACAGTATCTAGACACACTGCTATACACACACAGTATCTAGACACACTGCTATACACACACAGTATCTAGACACCACTGCTATACACACACAGTATCTAGACACACTGCTATACACACACAGTATCTCGACACACTGCTATACACACACAGTATCTAGACACCACTGCTATACACACACAGTATCTAGACACACTGCTATACACACACAGTATCTAGACACACTGCTATACACACACAGTATCTAGACACCACTGCTATACACACACAGTATCTCGACACACTGCTATACACACACAGTATCTCGACATCACTGCTACACACACACAGTATCTCGACATCACTGCTACACACACACAGTATCTCGACACACTGCTATACACACACAGTATCTCGACATCACTGCTATACACACACAGTATCTAGACACACTGCTATACACACACAGTATCTAGACACACTGCTATACACACACAGTATCTCGACATCACTGCTATACACACACAGTATCTCGACACACTGCTACACACAGTATCTAGACACACTGCACACACAGTATCTAGACACACTGCTATACACACACAGTATCTCGACACACTGCTATACACACACAGTATCTAGACACACTGCTACACACACACAGTATCTAGACACACTGCTATACACACACAGTATCTCGACACACTGCTATACACACACAGTATCTAGACACACTGCTATACACACACAGTATCTAGACACACTGCTATACACACACAGTATCTCGACACACTGCTATACACACACAGTATCTCGACATCACTGCTACACACACACAGTATCTCGACATCACTGCTACACACACACAGTATCTAGACACCACTGCTATACACACACATTATCTAGACACCACTGCTATACACACACAGTATGTAGACACCACTGCTATACACACTTCGGTTCTCACCTGATTGGGGTTTGCAGCGTTTCCGATGCTTTGTTTTATATTATATTATAATACATGTATTTCTCAATATTATACGTTAACCCTCACTACAACCCTTTGAAGGCCCCACTACCCACCAACCCTGGGTACGCTAATAACATTGTTTTGCTTGGAATGTGTCTTGTAATATTCCATATGGAGGTAAAAATACATTTCGGAACAAAATTGGATAAAATTCAGTATTGTGAACACAAATACATATATTTTAAACAACATATACCTTGTAATATATAGTTTTTCTTTGCGTTTACAGACACCCTAAATACATTTTGGGTTCTGTACAGTACAAAGTACATTTTGACCCCCCCCCCCCCCCCCCTCCCTATAACCTAATCCAAGATAGCCGCCCAATACCACAGGACTGTCATCGGGAATGAAATGAGATATTAATGAATTACCTTAATCTAATACAGCAATTATAAACATAATCATTTATTTCGTTAAATGAGTTTAGCAAATCGTTAGTACTTTCCATTCTAGTAAAGTGTACAACGCTTCAGTTAACCCATTTAGATTGACATCAGTTTTGCAACAAACGTTAGCATGATGGCACACTTAGAGATTAACGGTGTAAGTGTTTACGGGCAGTTGTCTATTTCTTTAGACGTAATAACGCTAAAGTCTGGAACAAGTCAATTGAATTTGATGCTCGCATTTCTCTTACATCTGTGAATCTGAAGAACGAATAATTCATCATAATGTTTACAAAACGAAGAATACATCTCTAATCAAAGAGTTCTTTTTGAAAACCGTGTAAGATGTTTCCTTCGTGTTGATATGATTGTTTTCAGCCATTGACGACATCAAGCAGTTGGCAACTGTACGACATTCTCACTCAAACAGAACCCCACAAGCTAATGGACTCTGATCTGTTTGGCCCCATTCCACGAAGCGATCTTAGCCCTAAGATCACCTTAACTGCGTAAGTAGCATTTAAGGAGATCGTAAAGCTAACATGGCTTCGTGGAACGGGACCCTGGTCTTTAAATTTGTATCATTAAAAAGATTCGAAGAAACTAGATATGATGACGACATCTACAAGGCTATCATAAATAGTTAAAATGTTTAAAATAGTGTGTGTGTGTGTGTGGTGTGAGTGTGTGTGTGTGGTGTGGGTGTGTGTGGGTGTGTGTGGGTGTATGTGTGTGTGGTGTGTGTGGGTGTATGTGTGTGTGGTGTGTGTGTGTGTGTGTGTGTGTGTGTGTGTGTGTGTGTGTGGGTGTGGGTGTGGGTGGGTGTGGGTGTGTGTGTGTGTGTGTGTGTGTGTGTGTGTGTGTGTGTGTGTGTGTGTGTGTGTGTGTGTGTGTGTGTGTGTGTGCAGGGAGTTGGCCATAAACTTCCCTCAAGGTAGATGACTTAAACACTATGCTACTGAGGTGTTTAGACTATTTTATTTGTAGTAGATATTGGTAGGTAGGTAGTACTTAGTTTAAGGTGCTTATAAACAAGTACGATTCAATCACGCCTGTTCTGGATATAAACTGTAGCTATGTCAAAAGGTGTTCCCAAAATGAGAAGTGGAGAGATGAGTGAGTCAGTGTCGAGTTATGGACAATTTTGAAAAAGCATTTGGTGAAAAATCCTGGATAAAATGTTTAACAAGCCAAAACAAAGAAGAGAATTGACTGTTCATCCAAAAATGTATATGATATTGGTAGGAAAATCCAAAATAGATATGAGAAAGAAGAAGAGGATCTTTATTTAATAATGTGGTGGAAAATAATTTCGGTCGGTGACTTTTTTTCAATATGCCCCCGGACCCCCCCCCCCCCCCCCCCCTCAAAATCCTGGCTACGGGCCTGTATATATATATAAAGGAAACATAAATGATTTTTTTATTTTTATTTAGTTAATAATTAAAATTAATTAATTTACTGATTTATTATTATTATTAAATAATTTATTTATTTATTTATTAGGTTATTTATTTATTATAATTACTAATATTATTCAGTAATTTGTCATTATATTATTATTTATGTATTAATTAAGTATTAATTAATTTATTGATTATTATGTTATTTAGTTATTATTAATATTATTAATTAGTTAATTATTATTTATTAATTGATTATTTTTTAAATTATATATTATTAATTAGTTGAATTATTTATTACTACTATTATTATTATTATTATTATTATTATTATTATTATTATCAAATGTGATATTCCATTAAATATCGTGTATTGTGCAAGAAACTCGTGAACCCGAGAGAAATACAATCATGTCCCTGTAAAAATAATCCTATTCTGCCAACAGTTTTCAGTCACATTTTAAAGGGACATTCCTGAGTTTGCTGCATTGTATGATGTTTCCGACTAATAAAATACTTCTACGATTAAACTTACATATTAAATATATTTTCTTGTTTAGAATATGAGTGTCTATATATTCAGTGTGTTTCTGGTCGTCTTAATATATGTAACAAGCCCAAACTGGATTTTGTCTTCAAATAATTTCGTACGTACGAAAACAAATATGTTAGGAAATAAAATGAAATTTAACCTAGTACATATATTAAAACGATCAGAAATACGTTTAATATACAACCACTAAAACATTTTGTAGAAAAATATATTTGACATGTAATTATAATCGTTAGAAAGTCTCTGTTAGTCGATAACATCTTAAAAATTGCAGCATACTCAGGAATGTCCCTTTAAATTTGCTTAAAATAACCGGCGGGAACATTCGAGATTTTGTTGTTAACTGAAAATTAGATTAATGCAGGATTACTATTTGGATTAACTGTCCATGTATACGTAAAACGTAATTCGGGAGGTTTTCTTTATACAGTAAGTGTTTATATTTTGTTGGTACATCTCATATTTCGCCACGAAATAATTAATTCCATGATTTTATCGATTCCGTTTGAAAAGTGAACGGAATTTTCACGCTTGTTTTGTCCATTAGACTTGTAAACATAAATGTCAAAATGTTAAACTACAGAATGGCTATCGTACGAGTCGACTAACAGGTCGACTTTCTATGGCAGAGAGTCATTATTCTGCGTAGACAAGTGACCAGGGAGTCATTATTCTACGTAGACAAGTGACCGGGGAGTCAGTATTCTATGTAGACAAGTGACCGGAGAGTCATTATTCTACGTAGACAAGTGCCCGGGGAGTCATTATTCTACGTAGACAAGTGACCGGGGAGTCAGTATTCTACGTAGACAAGTGACCGGGGAGTCAGTATTCTACGTAGACAAGTGGCCGGGGAGTCAATATTCTACGTAGAAAAGTGACCCAGGAGTCAGTTATCTACGTAGAAAAGTGACCGGGGAGTCAGTATTCTACGTAGAAAAGTGACCCGGGAGTCAGTATTCTACGGGAGTCAAAATTCCACGTTACACCGGCGGGAAAATGACACGGATCTACCCTGTTGAAACGAGAAGTTTCATAGCATTCAGTCAGTTCGTTAGCGGGTTGCCATACATTATACGCAGAAAAGTCCATTCCGTTTACAAAAACAACACTGTAGAGAACCCCCAAGTCGGGCAGTGATGGCCGTCAAAAGGCACGTGCATAACACAGGCAAAACAGACACGACCCATCGCAGTAAGCTCCTGACTCAGATTTGGGTATAGTAAAAGATTTTTAGACACTTTTATAAACAACGGATTAATGTACTCTAGAGAGTTACTGAAATTCTTTATGACAAGTTAGCAGTTTTAGTGTATTAGTTTAACAAAGTATTTTCTTTTAAACAAATGGTTACACATCGGAATAAAACATATAATAATGACAGGTGGCAGTTTAGCAACTAGAACAAATAAACTGAGGGACACCTTGTAAACATTATACAATTATCTACGGTTAGCAGATTATACCAACAATCTAAATTACCCAGCAGGGAACACTTTACGCACTTAGTAATATAATGAACTTATACAATGATACTTTCTTCCAGAAATATCTCGTTACATAGCATGGCACATATAAATAAATATAACTGCCTCATCGTTTTATATTGTGTAATTTGTACTGATGTTATAATCAACTAATTTAGTAGGATGAGAATTAGAACATTCAGCCTTATTATTGATCAAAACGACTGAACAAAAGACTTGTCTTCGTTGTGGGTACCATGTTGTAAAGTATATTACTTTAGACTGCCTCGTTTATAGTCCTGAAATGCAACATTAACTGATAAATGTTCTTGTTTAGACGCCATTTTTTTGATAAACCCTTCTAACATTACATTTCCATCTGTTGTCGCACCGACAGTGTTTGCTATCCAAAGCACGCACGCACGCGCGCACACACGCACACACACGCACAACCACACACACACGCACACACACACACACACACACCACACACACACACACACACACACACACACATACACACACACACACGCACACACAACCACACATACACACACACGCACACACAACCACACACACACCACACACGCACACACAACCACACACACACGCGCACACACACAACCACACGCACACACACACACAACCACACACACACACACGCGCACACACACACAACCACATACACACACACGCACAACCACACACACACGCACACACACAACCACACACACACCACACACACACACGCACACATAACCACACACACACACAACCACACGCACGCACATAAGTTTTAAGTATATGATATTACAATGTTCTCTAGTTCGAGTTAAGCAAACTAATAATACTGATAAAACTTGGACGTTTGTATAACTGTCCCTGTCGATAGGATCTGGTTGTTGTTGCCATCGCCTCTTGGTAAATGCGCATTAATGTAATCTTTATCTCTTCCTATGTGATTTGTGGCTCATCTTCGACCATTTTTCCCATCTTAATTTGCTAGCATATCTGCTCCCTCACATCCTGGGATGTTGAAGAGTGATGGTATTCACTGTGTTGTTGTTTGTTCAGTGGTGTAGCTCAGCGCAGAAAGAGAAGTAGTCGGTTGATTGATGTCATGAAGATCTTTGAGAGTTTGGAGGACAGATAACAGATAATTGTTTTGTTTTTTTTAGTTTATTTATCCCAGTGCCCCCTTTCCTTTCTCTCCTTTGAATTCCATCTCAGTTCTTCCTGATCTGGCAACTCCTTTCTTTCAACTTCTTTCGCTGTCCACATCCACATCCCAGTCCTTGTCTCTCCAACCGCGACATGTGCTTGTCTCTTGTGGCTATCTGTGCCACACACCTGCCATTCCCCATCAGCTTTTAGCTGTGGGCTTAGTCTGATCACTTCGGGGAGTGTTCAGTAGTTACATCTGGCATTGTTAAGAGACTCTTGCACCCCTACTACCGGCGGTCGTTAGTTAGTGCCATTGGTCAGACCAACTTTATTAGCGGCAGAGGACGAGCATGCCAGGTGAGTGCATGGAAATACACAGAGAACCGTGGAGGAAGTTGAGACAGATAGGCGACGGCGTGGACAGCTCAGAAGAGAGAGTTGGAGGAAACTGAAAGAAATGGTCGAAACAGATTGAAATCGTGGGAGAAATTGGAAAGTTTTTTTTATATTAAGATAATGAGAATGATAGGCAGAGGGTGATAGATGAGAAAGATGTATGAATGTGTGAGCCAGCTTTGACGGGATTTGAACCACTGTCGTCAGCTTGATTGCCCAGCAGCTTATCCACTAGACCACTAGATCAGTATTGTTGATATAATAAAAAAAAGAAGAAGAAAAAAAGAAGAACAGAAGTATTGTTGATAAACTTTGTGGCTGCCATTCCCAAGGCTTCTATGTGTTGGAGTACTTAATTTCCTGTTGCAAAGGACATGATAACCATTTTCCTAATTTAAGAAGATGATATCATTTAAGAGTCTCAGAGTCCTTCTTAACAGGTGCAACTCGCGCGTGTTCAGGTTTTCGGATCACGCTGTTTTCACCGCATAATTCTTACAAAAAAATCCCTTTTTTCGCAAATGTTATTTTGGCATCAGCATCAGAAAGAGTGTGAAATACCAATAGCGCATGTATGTGTGTCTGCGTGAATGTTGAAGTTTGTTTTGTTTAACGACACTACTAGAATACATTGATTTTTGAACATCGTGAATGCACATGCGCGCGCCTGTGTGTCATGCTATTTTGAGTTATCTATCATATACTGTATCATATACTGTATCATGTACTGTATCATATACTGTATCTTATACTGTATCTTATACTGTATCATGTACTGTAGCTTGCACTGTATCATGTACTGTATCATGTACTGTATCTTATACTGTATCATGTACTGTATCTTGTACTGTATCATATACTGTATCATATACTGTATCTTATACTGTATCTTATACTATATCATATACTGTATTATGTACTGTCCTTTTCATCTCCCCTGGAGTTTTACGTACTTGTTGAAACCACCTTACATGTAACGCGTATGCCAACCGCTGGCAAGGTACAAGGTACATCCCCCACCGACCCTTGGCAAGGTGTTATACCATATATATATATGGATATAAATATGTTTTGGAGATTTGAGACGACCTCTCAATCAAGAGAGTTAAATGTGTTCAAAATCACGCGAGAAGATCAGCGCCTGCGCAAATCACGTAAAGTCCCAGTTCTACTAGCGTCCCACTAAGTGAAGAAAAACAAAGCTCGCCATTGCGTTTATAGTTGACCTAGATAATACAGATAAGCGAGCATTGCCAAACGATGTGGTGGACCTTATATGTACCAAACAGAACTGGATCATCTATTATAAATGCTTAAATAATACAAATATTCCAGGGACTGCAGCTTTAAGGTATATAGTTGGTCCTTGCTAGGAATGCTGTGTCATTTGTGTCACTTGGTTTCCAGGATTCCTAGACAAGTTAATCCCAGCCTCACCCCCATACAGTGTTTCCAGGATTCCTAGACAAGTTAATCCCAGCCTCACCCCCATACAGTGTTTCCAGGATTCCTAGACAAGTTAATCCCAGCCTCACCCCCATACAGTGTTTCCAGGATTCCTAGACAAGTTAATCCCAGCCTCACCCCCATACAGTGTTTCCAGGATTCCTAGACAAGTCCATCCCACCCCACTCGCACACAGTTTTCCCAAGATTCCTAGGCATGTTCATCCCATCCCCAACTCCATAAAGTGTTTTCTAGGAACCTTAATACCATCCCCACCCCCACAAAGTGTTTCCAGGATGCTATGCATTTTTCACAAACAAAATTACAAAATGATTTTTTTTTTCAACAATTCAATAAACTTAATTCTTTGAAGTCATATCATTATGTATGTGTAGTGTTACAGTTTTAAACAAAATAGCCAGTGTATTAGAATTAATTTGGTATGTTTTGGTGAAAACAAATGTGATCTGAGAGACGACCGCTAACACGAAGTATATTAGGAGAGTTTATTAAAATCACAGACTTTAATTGTCCAGATACGTACCGTTTCTGTTTACAATATGCTTATTAGGCTTATTACAAATATACATTGGGTTGTAAGTAATGCGCAATCAATGGTAAAACGTGTAACTCTGACTAATAACTATGGTTATTGTCTTTAATTAACATTATCACCCGTCCCCATTAAAAAACTACAAAAACAACAACAAAAAACACACAAAAAAACACACAAAAAAACAAACAAGAAATACAAATCCAAACATCTATGAATTGTAAAAAGTCTGAAATGACCTAAGCTAGTTATTAGTTATACACAGACTATTTTCATACCTTCTAACTGGCCCGTCAAACTAATTGGACTGTCAATATATACCAAGTTTTATTTCCGTTAACTCACCATTTCCATAAACAAACCCCTGAACGCGTGGTTTGTAGCCATCACATATATCGTCTGTGAACTAAGCATTAGTTTACAGAATGACTATGGCCAAATGATTATCGTGGTGGTATGTGAACTGAGCATTAGTTTACAGAATGACTATGGCCAAATGGTCATCGTGGTGGTATGTGAACTGAGCATTAGTTTACAGAATGACTGTGGCCAAATGCTCATCGTGGTGGTATGTGAACTGAGCATTAGTTTACAGAATGACTGTGGCCAAATGCTCATCGTGGTGGTATGTGAACTGAGCATTAGTTTGTATAATGACTGTGGCCAAATGCTCATCGTGGTGGTATGTGAACTGAGCATTAGTTTGTAGGATGACTGTGGCGAAATGGTCATCGTGGTGGTATGTGAACTGAGCATTAGTTTGTAGAATGACTGTGGCCAATGGTCATCGTGGTGGTATGTGAACTGAGCATTAGTTTACAGAATGACTGTGGCCAAATGGTCATCGTGGTGGTATGTGAACTGAGCATTAGTTTACAGAATGACTGTGGCCAAATGCTCATCGTGGTGGTATGTGAACTGAGCATTAGTTTACAGAATGACTGTGGCCAAATGCTCATCGTGGTGGTATGTGAACTGAGCATTAGTTTACAGAATGACTGTGGCCAAATGCTCATCGTGGTGGTATGTGAACTGAGCATTAGTTTACAGAATGACTGTGGCCAAATGCTCATCGTGGTGGTATGTGAACTGAGCATTAGTTTACAGAATGACTGTGGCCAAATGCTCATCGTGGTGGTATGTTAACTGAGCATTAGTTTACAGAATGACTGTGGCCAAATGGTCATCGTGGTGGTATGTGAACTGAGCATTAGTTTACAGATGACTGTGGCCAAATGGTCATCGTGGTGGTATGTGAACTGAGCATTAGTTTACAGATGACTGTGGCCAAATGGTCATTGTGGTGGTATGTGAACTGAGCATTAGTTTACAGAATGACTGTGGCCAAATGCTCATCGTGGTGGTATGTGAACTGAGCATTAGTTTACAGAATGACTGTGGCCAAATGGTCATCGTGGTGGTATGTGAACTGAGCATTAGTTTACAGAATGACTGTGGCCAAATGGTCATCGTGGTGGTATGTGAACTGAGCATTAGTTTACAGATGACTGTGGCCAAATGGTCATCGTGGTGGTATGTGAACTGAGCATTAGTTTACAGAATGACTGTGGCCAAATGGTCATCGTGGTGGTATGTGAACTGAGCATTAGTTTACAGAATGACTGTGGCCAAATGGTCATCGTGGTGGTATGTGAACTGAGCATTAGTTTGTAGAATGACTGTGGCCAAATGATCATCGTGGTGGTATGTGAACTGAGCATTAGTTTACAGAATGACTTTGGCCAAATGGTCATCGTGGTGGTATGTGAACTGAGCATTAGTTTACAGAATGACTGTGGCCAAATGATCATCGTTGTGGTATGTGAATAACGTATGACCGGAATAACATGACAAGGCATGAAGTATCATAGTAAACCATATTTGATACATTTAAAAACATAACATTTAAAAATATTGAATTATATCCAGGGAGAATCTAGTGGAGGGTGAGGGGTGAGTGGTCAACAAGAGCAGAGTTAGAACTTAAATACAGAGACTCGTAATGTTGTGATATTTGACCATGTTTACCATAGAAAGCATTAACCACCTGACACTAGGTGTGGGGTTCCCTTGGGTCCTAGTTATTATTCGGAGCTAAGTAAATGAGTATAGAGTGTGGGTCAGTGGTGTAGCTGGGGTGTGGGAGGTGTGCAATGTGTCACAGTGAGCACCACACCATCCATGCCGCACCCCGTCCCCACCACACCGCCATAATACTTACCGTAATTCCACGCGTATAGCCCGCTGCACCGGATAAGCCGCATTTGGTAATAAATGGGTATTGTATAAATAAGATGATCAGATAGCCCGCCCCGTCACATAGCCCGCATTAGCATGAGCGGTTAACGCCTGATGAGGAAAACACCAGGTAATAGTTTAGGTACTTCACAGTTTCAATACGTAGTAACGCGCGTACGCCTTTATTTTACATAAAAAATGTTTCTGTAAAATACAAAAGGCACAGTAATGTTTCTTTAATTATGTTTTACAATAGTTAAATATAGATATGTCGATAAGAATGAATGAATGAATGAAAGTTTAACGACACCCCAACAAAAAACAAACAAAAAATACATCGGCTAGTGGGTGTCAAACTATGGTAAATGCAAAACGTAAGTGCTGATCAGCATCAATATTAAAATTCAAGAGTTAAATAAAAGCACAGTGTACAGAACTGTGCAAAAAATACAAATATCACAAATTTATACAATTAAAATTTTGAATAAACGTCAGTATCACGTAGAAACTGTAATGTCGATAGATGAAATGGAATATTATTTTGAAATACACTATAGAGTGATGTTTTTGTTATGCAAATATCTGTATTTAATATATTCAAAGTAATGAAATAAATAGATCTACAAAAGCCATAAAAATTATATTCGGCAAAAAGTCATATTTGCATTGAAGTTTAGTTACAGTGAAAATATAGAAATCATATCTATATTTTTGTTAACAAATTTATGATTCAATTATCTACCTTGAAAATTATTACTTTTTAATTATTGAGTTCAGTGTCGCTTCTTCGTGTTTAAGTTTGATGATTATCAATGCTGGTTGTATATGAAATAATAATGTAATTTAAACAACTGTACCTATAAAAATGGATATGAAGTGCAATTACAATAAAATACAACTAATGATGACAATGTCCTGTCATTGAATGTAAGTTAAAATTAAACTTGGCGTTCGATTCGTTTTCTTTTATGTGGACCTTGTCGGAGGGTCGCTTTGTTAGGTATGTTTGCACAGCAGTATTATAAAATAATTATTAATTTAATAATTAAATAAAGATAGTTTTAATTTATATTTCTTTTAAAAAGTCAATTCTCAAGTACACTTTCTTCAAAAGTGCCAATGGAATGAATGAATGAATGAATGAATGAATGAATGTTTAACGACACCCCAGCACGAAAAATACATCGGCTATTGGGTGTCAAACTATGGTAATGGAAAGAAACAAGGTGATGATCAACATCAACAGAAAAATTCAAGATATAAATAAAAACAGTGTAAAGAACTGTGCAAAAATACAAATACAAACATCAAAGATAAGATACTGACTTTTACTCTAAACTTCAATTTGTGCTGTATTGGCCATTCTCAAAGAGAATGTTACACCCCTGCACCACGGTGAGGTTACAGCATGCGCAGGGGAAGTGCCAATGGAACACATATATCATGACGTTACATGTTTTTGATAGGATAAGCGAAAGATATTAAAAAACCCATTGAAAGTTATTACAAAAAATGAGGAAAGATGTATATAATCAACAGACCATTTCATAATGGGGTTTTCTTCGAATACGATTTTATGTCAACACTGTAGTTTTGAATAAATATATATATATATATCATTAAACATTCATTCATTCATTCATTTTGTCAACTCGTGACGTGTGAAAGCCATATTTTCACACATTGACATAAAAATTGTATTTGAACAAACCAATGAAATAGCCTCTATGTATTGACAATAGAATCAGTGGCGTATCTACGGAAAATGGCGCCTATGGCAAGTATTGAAATTGTGCTCATGATCAAACATCTGACACCCATCTTAAATATAGATATGTCGATAAAAATTAATGAATGAATGAATGTTTAACGACACCCCAGCACAAAAAATACATCGGCTAGTGGGTGTCAAACTATGGCAAATTGGTAAATGCAAAACGGAAGTGATGATCAGCATCAATATAAAAAATTCAAGAGTTAAATAAAAGCACAGTGTACAGAACTGTGCAAAAAATACAAATATCACAAATTGATACAATTAAAATTTAGAATAAGCACATTTTATTTACGGTTATATGGCGTCAGATATATTGTTAAGGACCACACAGATATATAGCGAGGAAACCCTCTGTCGCCACTTCATGGGCTACTCTTTTCAATTACCAGCAAGGGATCTTTTATGTGCACTATCCCAGACTGGATAGCACATACCACGGCCTTTGATATACCAGACGTGGTGCACTGGCTAGAATGAAAAATAGCCCAATGTGCCCACCGACGGGGATCGATCCCAGACCGACCGCGCATAAAGCAATCGTTTTACCACTGGGCTACGTCCCGCCCTATATATATATGGATGCAGATTTAAATAATTCTTGACAGGGAGAATAAATAAATCGCCTGTAATGCAGTGTTCTATCAATTAATTGGATTCTCTAGACGAGGTTGATATGTATGTATATTATACCTGTAAATACATACATATTAACCTCGGCTATGTAACCAGTATTTGTCTCAGCAGAGATTCGACAAATACCAATTAATATAGACTCAATTGATTAAAAAGAAAAACACTCGTGACGAATTCTCTATGTTAAACGTTTTTGCTGGGAAGATGATAACTTCCTGTTGATTTTACTAAATATTTTTTTTTAAAATAGCACCGATTAAACTATTATTTCTCTGATATTTTTCAAGATATTTTTGTTCTGTGCTATATAATAAACGAACGTAATATTCGGTATTGATATCCGAGAGGGCAACGACTTGAGTATATTTTAAATCATTAGATTTAATGATTTAACGCCGGTTGTACGTTACTTGATCATAACCTCGGGTAGTAGGAAGATCGTTATTACTTTGTCAGCTCGTTTTACGTTTCAGTGTCATGAGGTATATCAATATGCTTTGTAATAACTCGACAATTTATTTCTCATTTTAAAAAATGCTCTGACTGGTGTGTTTTTATTGAAGTTCTCGGGTTTTTTTTATTGAGGTGAATAGAATTATCTTCACTAAATACTGACGGACATTTTAGATGTATTGTCATGCAGTTGTTGAGTTATAGAAATGACAACGTAATCCTGATAAGACGTATTCAAGTAGAAGGAGTAAACATATAAAATAAACCTGGTAGAAAGTGTCAAGTGGAAGGTGTAAACAGATAAAATAATCCTGGTAATAAGTATAAAAGTGGAAGGGGTAAACAGATAAAATACTCCTGGTAATAAGTGTAAAAGTGGAAGGGGTAAACAGATAAAATACTCCTGGTCAGAAGTGTGAAGTAGAAGGGGTAGACAGATAAAATATTCCTGGTAAGAAGTGTCAAGTGAAAGGGTAGACAGATAAAATATCCTGATAAGAAGTTTCAAGTGAAAGGGTAGACAGATAAAATATCCTGGTAAGAAGTGTCAAGTGAAAGGGTAGACAGATAAAATATCCTGGTAAGAAGTGTCAAGTGGTAATCGTAAACAAATTCCGGCAGGTAGTTTACTGCGTTTCGAGCACTCGTTCATTGGTACGAAGCCAAAATCGTTAAATAAAAACCTATGGATACGAAATACGAGAAGAATGCTCATTAAAACTAGCTTTACAGTATGGACGTGAGTGCATTAAGATACTCAGTTTCATTATGACTTTCCCTATATATATAACTATATCTCTAGTAAGGCTGTAAAGGGTATAAGAAGAAACCTGCTACAGCCATATTAGCGAAACTAGTAGAATATTTATGTGCTCTCTCTCTCTATGATTACTAGTCATACAGCGCTATAGTCTCACAGCGAACGCCTTTTTTTCATGCTATGAAATTTACTACAAGTTACTTATTTCTGAACCGATTGTTTTCTAAATTGCACACAAAAGTAGTATGTTTTGGTTATTTCCAAAATACTTTTACTTTTTTCTTACATCAAACCGAACTGAAATTATTTACAAAAATATAATTTATTTTAGGAGAATGGGACGGACTATAGCTGGAGCCTTAAAAAAATGCACCTAAACCCATTGCTCTACAATGAATGGATTTTTAACGACACCCCAGCATAAAAATATATCGGCTGTTGGCACATTTTATGTTCAATGACCGTGCATATGCTGTTCTTTATTATAACAGTACTAATAAAAAGAAGACAAGAAGTTGAAAGAACGAAGAAAATCCCGCTAGCCTCTAACTACGCACAGAGACCACCTGGGGCATATCATGGAGGTAGAGCGCTCGAGTTCTCGCGGTAGACTGGTTTTTCTGCTTCTGACATTAAATGAAGGTGATAGGATAGCGTTGCACGGAAACCGGTCAAATTGGTTGCAGGCGCTCGTTCGTCTGGAGACGCAACTGGTTAACTACAAGTTATACATGTCACGGACGATGTGCAGTAGTTCAATGCAAAACAAAATTGGCAATTATGTTGAGATGCTGCAAACGGATCATGTTCCCGCCTACCTAAAGCCTTTACTTGTGGCTTTGGAAGGGCAGGCTGTTTATTATACATACAATATCTTATGCTGAATATATTTTAATTCATGGAACTAATTCCCCGCCGGCATATTTTGCACACGATCAATAATGTTTGTGTTTGGTACAAAACGACAATTTGCACAGTAACAAAAGGTGCAGTTATTTTGCTTTCTCGGTGTATGAAAATAACTGTGTTAACTGGACTGAAGAGCATACATCACAACTTAGTGTTGAGATAATAAGTACTTGCCTTGCCAAATTAGCACGAGCTACCTTAATGCAGTTATTACATGCACTAAGTTGTGCTTGTCGATGGTGATCTGTGGCGGCGGGACCTAGCCCAGTGCTAACGCGTTCGTTTGATCCACGTCGGTAGTTTTATCATGTACTGTTACAGATTATGTTTCACTTTCATGACGATTTCCCTCGTCGATGAGCCCATTGGGCTATTTCTCGTTCCATCTAGTGCACCACGACTGGTATATCAAAGGCCGTGGTATGTGCTATCCTGTCTGCGGGTTGGTGCATATAAAGTATCCCTTGTTATTGATGGAAACATGTAACGGGTTTTCTCTCTAAGACTGCAGGTCAAAAGTACCAAATGTTTGACATCCAATGGCCGATGATTAATAAATTTAATCAATGTGTTCTAGTGGTGTCGTTAAACAAAACAAACTTTTGTTTGATGGTGATTTGTGTGATCGGAACATGCTGGCAGGCGTCGACACTAGCTGAAAACAGCAGTTTTTGTTACCATCAGATTACCACGTTAACAAAGTCGAGAACGGTTCTTCATTCTTTACAAAATCTGCTCATGCAAAACGACTAACTAAAGTTTGATCAATTGCGATATACATTCAGGTCTCAGTACAGTTATAGAAGAGAGATACGAACGAAGAATAAAGCATCAGTGGGTCTACGAATGGAGCTTACAGCAGTAATACTGGGATCTGTACGCTTGGCAACTCGACAGCTTCAGGTTACCAGGTCCGTATTTAGTGGTAACATGGACATTGTTTACCTCGCCGAGGGCAGGAGTTAGCTCAGTCGGTTGTGTACTCGCTTGAAGTGCTTGCGTCGCAGGATCGCACCACCTCGGTTGATCCATTCAACAGATTTGTTTTATCGTTCCAACCAGTGTACCACATATGTGCTTTCTTGTTTGTAAGCGGGTTTCCTCTGGTGACTACGAGTCAGAATTACCAAATGTTTAACATCCATTTGCCGATGATCAATTAATCAATGTTCTCTAACATTAACGAATGGAGCTTACAGCAGTAATACTGGGATCTGTAAGCTTGGTAACTGTCGACAGCTTCAGGTTATTAGATCCATGACCATTTACCTCGCTCTATTCGGTGGATATAATGAGTAACACATGAGTGATATGCATAAGCAACAGCTGGTTAAACATTACAATGAGTATTATGCACTAACATAATGCACACTTTATTTGGAAAACAATCCTACTATACAAAATAATATAGGAAAGAAAGAAGTGTTTTATTTAACGACGCACTCAACACATTTTATTTATGGTTATATGGCGTCAGACATATGGTTAAGGACCACACAGATTTTGAGAGGAAACCCGCTGTCGCCACTACATGGGCTACTCTTCCGATTAGCAGCAAGGGATCTTTTATTTGCACTTCCCACAGGCAGGATAGCACAAACCATGGCCTTTGTTGAACCAGTTATGGACCAACAGTCATTGCAAGTAGTTTACACCTACCCATTGAGCCTTGCGGAGCACTCACTCAGGGTTTGAAGTCGGTATCTGGATTAAAAATCCCATGCCTCGACTGGGATCCAAACCCAGTACCTACTAGCCTGTAGACCGATGGTCTGCCACGACGCCACCGAGGCCGGTCAAAATAATATAGGTGTACGTACAATAATGCACCGTAGGATTCATATATCTCCGCTGGGGCAAGAAACGCCAGAAGGTGGCAATACAATTGAGCTGGGAGTAGACTTGCTTTAATTAGTAATTCATTCTAACACTATCACGCATGTTGGCCACTTCACATTCAGACATGCAGTTCAGATACAGAAACCAATATCCGAAACCTCACAATCCCCCTCTTAAAGTTACAGTCTCTGGTTACCATATTATAACATCATGTACAAAAAGGAAATACAAACTCGTGTGTGTTCGCTATGAACGGAGATCGTCAAAAGTATACGCTCGATTCGTCGCCTGTGCCGCCATCGCTCGGCAAAGCACAAACGACAACCTGATGTCAGTTTCAGTTAAGACGTGCGTTTGCCGATTTGAAATTGTAGGGTTCGTCTCAAAAAATGAAATGAGAAATCTTGCGTTGTACGAAGAACCTTCGGTTGAGGATACGGTACTAGAGTCTTTCGTTAAAACCGGTTTGATCTTGACAACGTATTATCGCCAATCGTACCTTCCTATTTCAGAATTAATATTTTATAAAGTGTTAGTAGAACTTTCAAAATTTAGTTTGTATACTAGTAACACATTGATCATGTATATATTTTAAAAATAAAATATACTAAAGTAGACAATGAACGTTTTCACTTCTTAATTTTACGTGTGTTAAAATCGACAAATTCAAATAAATATTCTTTCGTTTGGAAAGGGTAAAGTTAGTTGGATTTTTTGTTTTGTTTAACGACATCAATGTTAGAGCATATTGATTTAATAATCATCTGCTTTTGGATGTCAATCAGTTGGTAATTTTTACATATTATCTTAGAGAGGAATCGGATGCATGTGCAAGTGGGGAGGGAGGTATTAGAGGTCGAAACCCTTACCTGCCCAAGCTTAAAAAAATTGAAATATATTTTCTGGGGGAGCATGACCCCATATAAACTTCGCTCAACACAGTCTATAACCCCAACCCCGCTGAAATCCCTGCACACGCGCCTTGGAATCCCGCTACATTGTTTTTAGCAAGGTGTCGTTTATATGTACCATCCCAACAGACAGGATATCACATACCACGGGTTTTTATATACCCGCCGATGTGGATTGGTTCTAGACTGACCGCGCATTTCCAAAAACACCTTTTTAGGTCTAAGTAATGAATAAAAATAACATATAGTCTTGAAAAATGTTACGTAAATCGAACACAACACCCTCTTCCTCTACCCCTAGATGGCAATCACCGAGAGGTTTCTGTGATGACTTCCTTCCGTGAACAGATCGGTGATACGAGTCTTTTCCAGCTGTAGACATCAGGTCGTCCAACACGATGAGATTTCTGACTCTGGGATCCAAATAATGATCCTTTTCCAAATTCTCGGGTATGCCGTGAACAAATTTTACTCGAGCAACCATTTTGATCGTATCATAGAGAGGTTGCCATCGTTTGTAGAGCGAGATGATGCGCTGGGGAGGCGGGTGGATTTTACCATCCCTTAGCAGTTTGTACAACAAAAATGTTTTTCCACACGACGTGGGTCCCGACACGATCATGGTGAACGGATGTAACAATCTTAAGGGCTGCTGCTGCTGCTGCTGCTGCTGCTGCTGCTGCTGGGAAGGCTTATTTTCAGATTCCAAGAGTCCATGTTTATTTCGTACGTGCCGAGTTAGGTCGTGGGTCCAAACATATTTTTTTTCGCAAATGTGACACTGATTCATGATGTTGACTGTTGAAGTGTTCGACGTGAACTGGCGATGTTGAAACTGCCATGCCTCCTTTTATAGTCTTCTCAGAAATGCTTGTGCCGTTTTTGCCCAGTCTGCTCTCGTCGTGTCTGTTCACGTTTCCTTTTCTGCTCGGCCTTGGCTTGCTCTACCACCTGTTGTGTTGGGGGCACCATGATGACTTTGGGTGCCGGGGGCTTGTTCTGTTCCTCTTTTTCTTTTTTCCATGTAGGGTCATACAGTTCTAGACATCGATCTACACTGTACATCGTCTGACGTTTTCCACCACGTTGCACTGGAAAATGAGGTTGAAGTTTACCTTCTGCTTGCAACTTGTAGAAACGGGTCCACTTATCCACGTCGGGTACATATAACTTGTACTGGTCTGACATGGTCTCCCGTGTAGAAGAAACCGGCCTTGGCGAGTTCCCTCGGTTTCTGGCGTAACTGTAAGGGCCACCTCCCAAATGTCTGCATTCGTGTATAGAATCCTCTCATTTCGGGTCCATGACAGAACAAGTAATGTCTCGAAAGGCCACCCCATTCGTCATCGGCGTCGTAGGCATCATCATCGTAGGGAGCGCATCCGTTTTATATTCTCGAGCAGCATCCGTCTGATCAATTGGTTCTTCGTTCAAGATTTCGACGGGTTCACGGATATCCATGGGGGTCTTCATCCACAATTTCACCGGGTTCACGTGCAGCGTCCGTTTGATCTGTGTAATTTTCTTCAGGTTTGGTAGTCACTCTTTTGATCGTGTGTCTTTCTGAACATTTACAGATACCTCGTTTGGTGGGGAATGTTTTCCCCTTATCACTGTCGAATTTCCGGATATGTATCAAAAGTTCTTGTTTCCATGGTTGGGCCACAACGTATACATTTTGTCCAATTTCTAGTTGGCATCGCGATCTTTCACCCTGTTCAGGGCATTGAGTAGTACTTGATGAATGTCCCGATGCCATCTTCTTCTTTCAAAATAACAAAAAAAGCAACAAAACACAAAAATGTGAATATCATCAACCTCTAAAACAAACTAGACGTAGATCTTGTCTGTGGACTTTTCGGCGAACGAATGACTATGGTAACTAAAACAGTCCCTTTTATAATGCTGAGGGATTTCTAATTTAAGCAGGCCATTGTTTCCTATACAAAGACCATTGTGTCATTGTTTCCCACACGAAATACCATTGTGCCATTGTTTCCTTGACCACTGTTTCCTATCGAGGTCAGACACCTGCATCCACCACTACAAAGGCCCCTTGTTTCCCACACAAAATACCATTGTGCCATTGTTTCCTACACAAAGACCATTGTTTCCTACCAAGGTCAGACACCTGCATCCACCACTACAAAGGTCATTGTTTCCTACACAAAGGCCATTGTTTCCTACCAAGGTCACGTGATCACGGGAAAGTATGTCAATCATGACTCTCAACAGGCCTGGATACTACTGGTAGGTAGCTTTGACTTTGATTGGTACGAGCGGAACACAACATAAACGTTTACCCCTATTTTGATTTCATTAACCAATAGCAAATAGAGGGAAGAGTCCAGATGCATTTGTTTCCCCAAAATTTCGCAAGCAGAAACAGACGTGTGATTCTAGTGCAGCATGATGTTAAAAGTCCCATAGCCCATGAGCCGAGACCCAAAATTTGACCTATTGGTACCATCCGAGAGCACCAAACTTAACTATATGTTTTGATAGGTGTATGTATTTGAATATCAAAACAGCATGCTGGACTTTTCTGCATTGTAGCTTAAGGTCAGAAAATTAGTTTTAGTAGAGAGGGGTATTTTGCAAAAATGTTAATAACGTTTCTCTGTATTAATCGATTTGTCAATATATACATCATTTTAATTACACAAACTGAAATGCACTTTTCAACATTCACCAGGAATTCATTTTGAACTATCCCCAGCTAATTAGGGCATTGCAACATCATTGTACTTCAAGATGGCCGCCAATATATAAGCAAATCGTAATTTATAACAAGGAAATCGTAATTTATCGCTTTTGAAATCAACTGGGAAGACATATTTATGTTATTGAATGGATTGTATGGGCCACGAAATTTATTTATAACAACCTCTTGCTAACTGACATATGGCATTATCATTTCAATCCAAGATGGTCATGAAAATGGCCGACAAGAATAAGAAGTGGTCATATCTTACATTCTACATACATTCCCAATGAATAATGTACACTTCAAATAAAGGTTTTGTTTATATGGAAAACATTTCAATTTTAGTAATCACTTTGAAATACAGATAAATTTTATTACTGCATGAATCCAATATTCCTAAGTGGTTGCCAGAACAAAGAAATGACCACTGTATTTGTTAAGTATTACATAAACCAATAATTTTTAAACCAACTGCTACGCTTTAAGGGTAAACCAATAAATCCATTTCCCAAAACAATCTACATGTAAAATAGTTGACAATGCCAACATTGCTGTGATACATGGGCATATGCACGCAAGTCAACAGTTACTAGTGTTTATACGAAGGGTGGCCGAAAAGTTCTCGTATTAATTACTAATGATGTATTGTACAATCATAACAGTTTGCATATATTAAATACAATATGTTTTATGTTCATATGATGATGCATTTGAACCAAATACATAATTTTGTAGCACATCTCTACAGTCATCAAAGTGACTAGATATTCTCTGTTGATAACAAATGGACAACACTGGCTTCTGCGCTGTCATCAAGTATCTCCAACTGAAAGGACTAACTCCAGTTGTCATCCATGCGGCATTGGTATCAACTTATATCCTTCCTTTGTCACTGTTAACAGTTAAGACGTGGGCAGCGGAGTTCAAGAGCAGAAGAGAGCGTCGAAAATTATCCAAGATCAGGATAATCTTCAACTGACACTACTAAAGAAAATGTTGATAACATACAAGGATGATCGACGACTCACCACACAGCATATAGCCTATACAGTAGGCATTTAAAATGAGAAAGTTAAGGAATAAATTGAGTATAACAAAAGTTTCAGCACGCTTGGTTCCAATACACCTATGCACCTGTTGTTGCCATGGCTACTTTGTATAACTGTGGCTTTGAACTTATTAATCATCCTCCGTATTCACCAGACTTGGCACCGCCAGATGTGTAACTCTTCCCAAACTTGAAGAAAAACCTGGTAAGCATTATGCAAATGATGATGATATGATTTCTGCTGTGCATGACGTTTTAATACACCAGAAGGAAGCCTGCAACACTAGTGTGATCTAGGCACTCGAGCATCGTTGGCAGCAGTGTGTGCACCGCAGAGGATATTATGTTGAACAATGATAACGACAGACTCCGTCAGCGTAATTGATCGTAGTTAAACTCAGAACCTTTCAGCCATCCCTTATAGTTTTATCATTCCCATTTTCTATCTCTATATAATTGATATATACTTTATCCTTGCATTTTGACAATTTATCTAACAAAATGTATAATCGTGTGACGCCAACATTTCTCTCCATAACATGGCAATTACTAGTATACTAGTATGCTTCAGCTATACCTGGAAATGATCGGCCACCACCAAATGAACTTAGTGGCTAATTATTAACATGATTAAAAGGATTGCAGCGGTTGTTTTATCATTTGTCCCATGACAGCTACATTTTTCATTCAAAATGTGGTATTGTTTTATTAAAATCCACACCGAATTAGTTGCATAATTTCAGAGATGCTTCTTATGATTTCTGTCCAAAAAATAAAACTACTAGCTAGACCTGAAATGGGGAAACAGCAATGAAAAAGGTTACTTCTCATTTGATGACCCATGACCTTCCAGGCTGTAATACTGCTGCTATAATATAAAGGGTTACAAAAGCAACAGTTACCAAAATTCTGTCTGAAGCATTTAAACATATTAAACCCGGGGACTTAGATGCTAATATGGATAAGTCACCAGAAAGACTACATGCAGATGGTACAGACGTTGATTGGTAAAACTACGAAGCTTTAGATCACTTCCACAGGTAACTATTCCACATGATTATAGTGAAACCATGCACACTCTGAAATCGTCCCATTTAACCAAATTTCGCCGACTGGGTAATGTTGGTGTTAAATATGATGTATTTTATGTTCTTGCATTGTTTGGCCACCTAAGATTGGGTGAAGTGTATTCAAAATCAATAATTTTTGTTGCTAGGCAACAACCCTTTTGTTGATATTTGATATGGCAACATTAATATACGTATAACGGAATAACCGGATATACATACTAGGAATTACAATGTTACGATTAAAAAACTTCATGTTGGACGAGTTTGCAAGTCAAATTATCCTGATCATATATATATGTGTGTGTATCCATTATCAAGAGACAGAAAATGGGAATGATAAAAACTGATTCCACTTGCTCATTTATCACAGCCAGATTGGCATTATAGACTTGGTCTGTATGATGTAATATTTCTTCTAGATAGTTTAAAAATAGATTGGTGTATTCTTAAGACATAGATGTTAGCATAAGAATTATTATTTTAGATGACATTTTAAGATAACTTTACTTGCAAAACCTCAAAACGTAACAAAAAGATTGTTTCAGAATGCATATAACACGTCTTTGTTTTTGCAGCCATTTTGTTAGCCATCTTGAATTCTGGAAACGATCAAATTTCTCAGTAGAAAGTTAATCCAAGAATTGAATTCCCCGCCCCTATAAAACCCTGTATTTGAAGTAAAAATGATTGTTTGGGATAAAATAGAATGTAAGATATAGCCCCGTCTTACTCCTAACGACCGTTTTCAGGGCCATCATGGATTTGAATGATGATGCAATATCTCAGTTAGCATCTGGTGTAAATGTATTCCTTGGTGAATAAAAAAACCTAATTCCTAAGTTCACAATCTTGATATAGTTGATGTAAAATGTTTAATTTTCTTGTTCTGACTACTATAATGGTGGCCATCTTGGGTGTAAATAATATTGCAATGTCTTGATTAGCTGGGAGTAGTTCAATATGAACCATCTGACATCTAAAACACCATCATGGACATCAACAGTTTCGCCATTATTGATAAAATATTAGATATGTTTCCAGTTTTATTTCGACAGCCATCTTGGACGCCACCTTGAATATTTCAAAATGCTCAAGGATACTAAAGTACTCCTCTCGGGTCCTTAATCGACACTTACGACAGATGCAAAAACCACAAAGAACATTGTAGGTACCGATCTACAAGGTTTATAAGTGCTTTAGCGAACACTAAAACACGGATTTCTCAGATTTTTGGACCACTTGAATGATAAATGTTAAAAATTGTGATAACTAGGTAAAGCTACCCTATCGAAAAGTTCATCATGCATTTTTGTGTACTAAAACAATTATAACAGTTTTGTTTGGTGCCCTCAGATGATACCATCACGGGAAGCTGGTTTAATCTAGCTATAACAAAGATAATGTTTATTCTAAACCGCAGGGGAACTGCCGTCGTAAGCTTATTGCACTCGTAACAGAGCCTCTATCTGAAACAGTTAAATGATGGACGTTAATAAGTTGAAGCGTCGTATGACGTCTTAACGAGAATAGTATCTACACATGCTCGGACCGGTTTAACAGAGCGGTTACAACGTCACGCTTCACATAGTTAGCCACGGAAGGAAGGACATGTTTTATTTAAGACGCACTCAACACATTTTGTTTACGGTTATATGCCAGACATATGGTTAAGGACCACACAGATATTGAGAGAGAAAACCCGCTGTAGCCACTTCATGGTCTACTCTTTTCGGTTAGCAGCAGGGATCTGTTATATGCACCATTAAATAGACAGGATAGCACATTCCACGGCCTTTGATATTTCAGTCGTGGTGCACTGGCTGGAACGAAAAATAGCCCAATGGGCCCACTGACGGGGATCGATCCCACACTGACCGCGCATCGATCGAGCGCTTAGTTAGCCACGATATCATACTCAATATGACATGCTCAATATGACAACCTAAATTGAAATGTCTGAAATTGAAATTGGAGCGGAGTTATCGGAAACCGACAGTATAATAGGGACGGACCTACTTTCTAACATCTACTCACCCGATCAGCTTGGATCGTACCGTCCAAGTCTCTTGGCGGACATCTGAATGGGTGGTGGTTTGTCCCTACCAAAGACCAAAGTTAGTTTGTTTTGTTTAACGACACCACGACGGCCGTTGGATGTCAATCATTTGGTAATTTGGACATATAATCTTAGAGAGGAAACCCGCTACATTTTTCCATTAGTAGCAAGGGATCTTTTATATGCATCATCCCAAAGGCATGATAGCACATACCACGGCCTTTGATATGTCAGTCGTGGTGCACTGGCTAAAACGAGAAACAGCCTAAGGGCTCACCAATGGGGATCGATCCTAGACCGATCATGCGAGTACTTTACCATTGGGCTAAGTCCCGTCCTTGTCCTGACCAGTGTGTCACGACTGGTGTATCAAAGGCCGTGTTATATGCTGTCATGTCTGTCATGTCAAGATCTAACGCTGCTATAGGCGGAGTTCTTTGTTTGATCATGGTTTGTTTGCATACGATCGCTCCATAGGCCTACAATGTGTCTAAGATAAGACAATAGATAGTGCTGTTTAAAGAGTGCTCTCTGTTATACTGTGTACCGATACATTTTAAACATCCAATCATCGATCACCTTAGCTCCAGATACTCTGTTGACAAACTGTTTGTATCAACTTTCATTTGTTCATAACCTTTGTCAAATATATCCAATAATTGGGTTTTGTTTGTAGAGTAGTATCTGCCTATCTTGAACAAAAACAAAATCTCTTTCAGCTAGATATTTTTCACATTTCACGCACGTTTATTCCCCTTAAGGGTGGGTTTTCCATGACACGGTTTTTTTAAATAATTTTTTTTTTTTTTCTTTTTTTTTTTGTTGATATTTTGTTCGTTTTTATTTTTTTGGCGTGGAGCGGGCGCAGAACTCTGAAACCGTGCTCATAAAAATTAGATTGTTGTTATTAACGGTAGTGTGGGCTGGATTTAGCTCAGTCGGTTGAGTCTCGCTCGAGGTGCTTGCGTCCCAGGATCGAACTATCTTGGTGAATCCATTCAGCTGACTTTTTTTTTTCTTTCTCATTACTACCCAGTAGCGGATACGAGTGGTGGTGGTGGGGGGTGTCGGGGGGTTCGAACCTCCCAATTTCAGACAAGATGCCCTTAAAATGTTTTATATTAAGTAATTTTTTTACACCACTGTATAATTAGATCCACCCCTTCACACAACAATTATTCACCATGTTCGTGGCGAACAAAGAACAAAGCGCCTAATATATATATATATATATATATATATATATATATATATATATATATAGTTATATATATATAGTTATAGTTATATATATATATATATATATATATATATATATATATATATATATATATATATATATATATATATTATATATATATAGTTATATATATATATATATATATAGTTATAGTTATAGTTATAGTTATTTAGTTATTTACTAAATGCACAAATACGGGTAGTATTGTAAGTTGATCAGTTACCACCGGCTTCAAAGCAATAGGCACGGCGGAAGCAAGTCGATATTGGGGGGGGGGGGGGGGGGGAGGCTGACTGAGATCGAGGGCGCAAAGCAAAGTTTCTTGGGGATTCGAGGGTGTGCTTCCCCCTAAAGTTTTGAAAACTAGATGTCCTGGAATGCAATTTCCTGCATTCTTCAAGTAAAATTCATCTCTGCCTTAAGATTTACTACCAATAATATTGTTGCTTAAGATTTACTACCAATAATATTGTTGCTTAAGATTTACTACCAATAATATTGTTGCTTGAGCAATAAACGTCTGTCAAACACTGTAGTCTCATAAGGACATGCTTTCGTTTTTGTCTCCTCTCCTAGGCGAACATTGGACAGAAAGTGATGTTGGTGGCTCCATAGGCGTACAGGAACCCATTCTTGTAGGGGGGCAGGATGGTTTTTGCCCGAATTAAACGAAAATGCCCGAATCTGAATAGCATTTATTCATATTAGCATTACTACCAAACAGCTATATAAGGGTGCAAACGAATCACTGCGCATTTGTACTCGGATCACAACTAATTTTGCTGGTAAAATGATGGAAATACATGTTAAAAAGGTCTCAAATTAGCACATTTTGAACAAATATCTCTATCGTTTTTGTCCGAATTTGAGGATTTAGTCCAGCACTAGGTGACAGTTGTCCCCCACCCCACCCCACCCCACCCCCGATTCGTACGCTTATGTGTGCCCTGCCCTTGAAAAAAATGTTTGTTTTATTTGTCTTATTGTCCCCCAAGTGTCAAGGTTGGGGTGCCCTGATTCATCGACATAAAATATTAATCAGAATGTAATAGTTAAATACTAGAAGAGCATGACTTGTACATATAGTAGTATGGTAAGAACAATGCTAATAGTAGTAGTGGTAGTAGTAGTAGTGTAGTAGTAGTAGTAGTAGTAGTAGTAGTAGTAGTAGTAGTAGTAATAATTGGAAAAATAATAATGTAGATGATCATAACAGTCGTAATAATACCGAGGCCAAGTAATAAAAAAGAGTTTGCTTCCTGTTACATGCCACCCAAAACTATGGTACTGTAGGTAGGAAGGGAAAGCTTTTATTTTTTAAATCCATTTCCCCCCATTTTCTAGCTAATATTTGCCGACTAGTTTTCCAGACTATTATTTTAATCAGAATGATTAATAAGTTTATAGACTAAAAAAGTCCAAATCTCGTTCGACAACAATCTGTAATTTAAATACCACCCAAGTCTAATGTTATTCACTATGACGACACTAAGAGAACATTATAATGTGTTCATTTTAAAAAAAGCTTAATATCAAATCTGGTAAAGACAGGGTTTGAAATAAGGAAGTAAAATATGACCTGTTATTTGTTTTAAATGGCAGGCCAAAATAAACGTGTGTGCTAAGAAATACAATATGGCATGCTGGGAATAGGAAAGGTCTGTGTGTGAAAAGGTAGGACCTCTGAGATGAATTTTGGAACATTATTGAATTAAAAATCATTCTATAGCAGCTAGTAGCCATGAAAACAAATTCTACCCCTGTTCATGTTTTATTACTGCAATCAGGTTAATTGCAAAACGTTTTTGTTGTTGTTATTTGTAACTGCAAATATGGCCACACCGTCCGCAATCCCACCCCTGGCTACACCAGCGGCGGTGTCACAGACATACAATTACACTGAGTTTTCTAACTTATTGTTTTCAACTTCCCAATAATTCAATTGGTAAAATTCACAAATTATCGCACAAAATGTTCCAAACAATAAAACGCGTTACTAGGCATCTATATTTCAAAATTGTTATGGGGGTGCACAAGGGATGGGTCTGGAGAATGCCGTTCTCGTAAACTAAAAATGTATCATACCACAAGAATATTCAACACATGTCAGATATAGTTTAACTTTTAACTGATTGAAAGAAAGTAAGAAATGTTTTATTTACTTTAAGTGATTGAAGACAAATGCCCGGGTTTTTTTAAAGACAGTAATCCTGTGAAGAATGAGTGTGGTAGTGGTAAAAGTGTATGATTAGTGGAGTTAGGCAACACGCACGTGTCTACAAGTAAACCAATGTATAGTGAATCCCACGGGCGCACTTAATAGCGGGTTTGCGTGTTGTCCTCTCAATACAGCCCACGAAAATCGGCGTCAGCACAGACACCAACGATAAACGTTTATGAATAAATCCCCCGATGTTTAAAGGGACATTCCCGAGTTTGCTCCATTGTAAGATGTTTCCGACAAATAAAATATTTCTACGATTAAATTTACATATTAAATATATTTTCTTGTTTAGAATATCAGTATCTGTATATTCAATGTGTTTCTGGTCGTCTTAATATTTGTAAGAAGCCCAAACTGGATTTTGTCTTCAAATAATTTCGTACGTGCGAAAAAATAGTTTTTAGGAAATAAAATGAAATTTAACCTTTTACAAATTCTAGAACGATTAGAAACACGTTTATTATACAGCCACTAATATTTTATACAGAAAAATATATTTGAAATGTAATTACAGTCGTGAAAAAGCCTCTGTTAGTCGATAACAACTTAAAATTTGCAGAAAACCAGGAATGTCCATTTAAAACCTTTGTTTTGTTTAAGCACTAGAGCACATTGATTTATTAACCATCAGCCATTGGATGTCAAACATATGGTAATGCCGACATACAGTCATAGAGAGGAAGGAAACCCGCTACAATTTTCCATTAGTAGCAAGGGATCTTTTATATACACCATCACATAGACAGGATAGCACATACCACGGTCTTTGGTATTCGAGAAATAGCCAAATGGGCCCACCGACGGGGATCGATCCGAGACCGACCTCGCATCAAGCGAGCGCTTTAACACTGGTTCCCTCAATGGCTGGTTATGGTATGGATCGACTGAAAGGAAAGCAGTGTTTGGTTAACAACACACACCTTAGCACATTTTAAACTAGAACTAGTTTTGGTTATTCAGAGAAAGACGGAAAACCCGCTATCGCCACATAGGTTACTGTTTCCCCCAACCTCGCAAACCCCCAAAACAAAAACACCCCCCCCCAAAAAAAAAAAAAAAAAAACCTAAAAAAAAACAAAAAAACAACAAACAAAACAACAACAAACAAACAAAACAAACAAACAAACAAACAAACAAAACAAAACAAACAACAATCCACCAAAAAGAGCAAGACATCTCCCAAAATCTGAACGACAAAACCGTAATACATGACCAATGCTGTATCTCTGCACAGTGGAATGAGCATTTGGCAAACTAGTGATTGATTCCATGAATCTAGTGCCTCGCTACTCCCGAGAAGATTGTTTACTAGAGATTTCATCCTTCCTGCACTTCAAGACAAGTACCGTGATTACATTCCTGTGTATGCAGATGGATCACGGGATGGGAATTCCGTGGCTTGTGCTACAGTCTTTCCATCAGACACTATCATTTCCATGCGACTGCCTGATTCGGCATCGATCTTTAGTGCTCAAGTTTGGGCAGTCATTGAAGCCTTAGACGAAATCAAGGATTCTAGTGCATCCAAATTTATTGTTTTTACCGACACACTTTCGTGTCTCTAAGCTAAGCTGGACCATCCCTTAATTGGGATGGTGATACGAAAGTCTGTCTTTTTATCTATTGCCAATAAAGACATTGTATTTTGTTGGGTGCCCAGCCATGTTGGCATCAGGGGTAATGAAAAGGCAGATTCTGCTACAAAGTCTGCTTTGGATTTGCCTCATGCCAGGGTTGGTGTACCGTATACTGATTTTAAATATTGTATCAACCAATTTATCTTTTCGACTTGGCAACGTGATTGGGACGGTGCGGTTACGAACAAGCTTCATACCATCAAGCCAGTCTTGGGAGAGTGGCAATCCTCTTATAGACAGTGCAGGAAGGATGAAATAGTCTTGTGTCGTGCTCGCATCGGTCATACTTACTTGACCCATTCATTTATATTAAAGAAGATCCTCCACCTCAGTGTGAGCACTGTCAGTGTACTCTGACTGTGCGCCACATTTTTGTGGAGTGTAAGCATTTGTCAGTAATTCGAAAAGATTTATTTGGTCAAACAAATGTGATGGAATTATTTCGATTCCATCCAGAAATTATTTTACAATTTTTCCGTGATACTGAATTTTATTATAAATTTTAATTATATCTATCTGTGATATTTGTATTTTTACACTGTCCTTTACACTGCGTTTTTATTTAACTGTTGGATTTTTATATTGATGTTGATCATCACTTTGTTTTCCCATTACCATAGTTTGACACCCAATAGCCGATGTATTTTTCGTGCTGGGGTGTCGTTAAACAAACATTCATTCATTCATTCATTCCTGCACTGCCACATAGAGGACTGCCACCCCTGAATCAGCCTACCAAATCGAAACTAGCACAGGACAGAGCTCATTGGAATAAATACAGCTATAATATATATGTACTCATGAACAACAGTGATGATATCAGGTGTTGGCGAAAGGTGAGCATATCGTGTCATCACCCGTCATGCGTACTGCCACCACAGCGCTGCCAAGTCTGTCACTTCATCTAAAACGATATGACAAAAGAAATGTCAAACGGTCAGTGATGCATCGCCTCCACATGTCTATCATAAACGTTTTGAATACCCTCTGGAGTCCCTGGACATCACGACCCTAACTTCGTGCCAGAATGATATGGCGTTGTTTGAAATCTGCATGCCCTAAAGTATCTTAGACGATGTGGTATGTAGTCTCAAAAAGCTGGAGCAGAAGGTATATTGCTCGACATAAAGGGAAAATTGATTAAAATCATCCCTTTTGTCATACAGCGTAGTTTGGCGACCAGTGTTGCTTTTAATCACTTTGTATAGATCGATGTAGGAAACTGGTTTAATACCTTCAGATGTTTCTTTTATTTCTAACTCTTGTTGGTAAATCAATTGAAGGTAATCTGATATGCTAATATTGAATGATATGAGATCACCAATATAACGGAAAGTAAAGTTAAAAGTCTTAGCCAGTTTCCTTAATTTTGATTTAACTAGATTAAACCTACATTTTTATTCATATGCATAGAGAAAGAAATCGCCGTGTAGTGGAGCACAGTTGGTGCCCATGGGCATTCCTATTTCCTACCTATATGTCCTTCCCCCAAATATCGACATATATGTTGTCAATGAGGAAGTTCAGCATGTCACATGTCTGTCACAGTATACTTGAGCCTGGATTCATTCTTGTTCTTTACGAGTTGCCCAGTTCAGTGGAAGATAGTGGTGTATATACGTACACATATCTATCTTCCAGTTCATGCATAAGTAGAGGTACGCCAGTACATACTATGGCCGTTGGTGTACAGGTTGTGTTCGTATAGTGGTTCTGATATTAATGTTGTTAGTCTCTGTGGTTGTTTTACCTGTCGTTTGTATAGTTTCCCTGATGCTTTCATACATTCATTCCAGGTGTTTTCATGAATCATATGTATTAAAACGTAACAGACAACAAAATCCCGTTTTCATATAATTTTTGGTCAGTGATCGAAAACATAGAAATGTATCTAGTCGTCGTATCTTGACAACATATATAGCGATTGAAGGATAAATGCTTATATTTGTGACCAAGGCTTTTTTTTTATTAAACCCATGGACGTATTTTAATAGATCTCGAGTATAGTTTGCCATTTCTTCTTGTAAGCAATCTCTATTAGTTTAAATTCTCCAACAATGACATGCATTGGTATAAACCCATTCCAAGAGACCATACAAATAATGATTGTATAACTATTGGAGCATTATCATTTGCTACCTTGTACTCAAATACATACGATAGAGCGTTCACGTTTTTCACCCAGGACCCCCAGTGTCAAATTCCGATTTGAAAATATTAAACGAGTTTTGACTGACCAACACCGCTTGTTTTGATGGATCAGATAATGAAATCATTTTGTTTGACAAATCTGCTTAGAAAGTGTATTAAATATTTCAGAAAACAGCATGCACGAATAAAGAAAGAAATAATGTCTATTATGACTGAATATACAATTTATTAATAATCAAAATCATATTTACATGTACAACACTCATTACCAAAGTTTGTTATTATTATCAAGTCTTTATTTACGTATTAGTTATTATTTCTACGAGTCGGCTGCACATTATTGTCGACATTTATTAATATCGACTATTAGTGTAGTAGTACCGAATTACCACTTTGGGAACTAGTCGAAATAGTTTGCAAACCTTTAGAGAAAAATGGCTGGCGGAACAAGACCAGATGTATATAGAAAAAGACTATGAGATCTTGCCTTTATTTATTTAATGTTGCATGCTAACTTCCTTGCATTGAACACTCTGAGTGTTGGTATCACTCTATTGCTTAGTGAAAACATTGACAAGACGAAGTACTGAGCAGTTATACAATGTTTGGCTGGAGCAATTGGCTGGAGGAATTGACTGCAGTTTGTAGGGAGTCAGTTACTATTTTTAATAGAGTTACTACTCATCTCCTGACCAAAACATCTTCACCTCTCATCGTATGCATGTAGACACAGTTAGTAGATCGTGCATGTTCATAGTTACTTCGTAACTTTTCATTTACAACCGAGAAAGCTGGGTCCAACGTTTGGTAGTAGAAGTGTGTACATACACGTACCTCATGTGTATGACTACACACGTTACAGTTTTTACAAGCTCATTAATTAATTCTCTTAAAATAACTGCGTAGCCAACGTTTCAGCAGCCGCCAAGCTGAATCCTTCAAGAGAGTGTAATTATTTGTATTACCCATATGGTTAAAAAGATCTTGGTACATATCAAAGTGATACGTCCTACTAGAACGTCAAGTGGGACGTAACACTTTTGACGTCACAGGAACGTCAACGAAACGAGATGAGTGATATAAATTAAGATCGATTATGGGTAATAAATATATTAAACTCGCTACCATTTCGTGTCATGTTTATGTCCCTCGTGAAATAATTTTCATTGTCAATTGTAAATTATTTCAGTCGGGACATAAACATGATACGAAATGGATGCTCGTTTAATATCCTATAAATCTTACAATAGATGTGATACCTACCTTAACTTAAGAATATTCCTTTAATATATAGAGAATAACTGGTTAAAGATATTGGCTTACCTACGAAGGTTAGAATAGCGAATGCCGCGAGGATCTACCGAGCGGCATCCTCCAATTGACCTAAGCAGGATAAAGCCGATACCAGTTATTTTATTTATCCTACAATTTATTTAAAACGAAAAAGAAAATGGAACCGTTTTATTTGTCATCTTTACCGTTTTCCAGAGTGGTATCTCCACACGTGTTGAATGTCTCGTTGCCTACAGTATTTATAAAACCAAAAGAAAATAGTTATTAAATAACAACAAAATATGTCTTATTTTAAAATACAAATGTCTTCAAAACGGTTTATAAAAATCAAAACAATCAATAAAATAAAAATAATAAATGACAAAATGAAAATAAAAGTATAAGTAGCTTTGAACAATGTAACATTCCTTTGCTGTTCATAACTTATTTCTTTTCCAAAAACCTATATATTTGGTCAGGGACCAAACATTTATTACCCATATGGTTACAAATATCTTGGTACATACTATCAAAGTGGGACGTAACACTTTTGACGTCACACAATGATGTCATCAATTCATCCATCTTACAACCTTACAGTAACGTCAACGAAATGAGATGAGTGATATAATTAAGATCGACTATGGGTAATAAATAGCATTTTAAACTCGCTACCATTTCGTATCATGTTTATGTCCCTCGTGAATTAATTTTCATTGTCACTCGCTAAAGCTTGTTACAATTGAAAATTATTTCACTCGGGACATAAACATGATACGAAATGGAAGCTCGTTTAATATCCTATTAGTATACATCTATCCTGACAATACGTATAGTAATTGCAGCATAGAGTCTTACAAGGAAGCATGATGGCTGCCGAAACTCTTGGAACGAATTTAATACCTTTTTTTCATCTTTTCAAATTTGAGATTTTCGTATAGTATACAAAGTTTTGGTTGTCGAGTCGAGTGTTCTACTGAGAGAACAGGAAAATACTCCAGCAGAAGAAACTTGTACCATCACTATTACAGATCAATTAAACACCATCATAAATGAGTTCCTATTGTTAGGTACAATCTGCATGCTTTATTATAATTCTGTACCGTGCTTCGTACAATATATAAACTGGAGTTAAAGTAAACAACCACACTATTAATGTAAGATGATATCTGCGACAATGGCTAAAACATTACAATTCTGTAAATTTATGTTTTATTTTAATTATAAATACAATTATACTATGTAATGTCATGTTCTGAGATACTTATTGTAATGTTGTCTTTTATGTTTATTGTTAATACAATAATTATACTATGTAATATCATCTTGTGAGATATTTATCGTTAATATAATTATACTACTTAATATCATCTTATGAGATATTTATTTGTGTATACGCCAACAACCTTTTTGCCAATCCATTTCATTGATTAACGAAATAAAATATTACTTAAATAAACATAAATAAACCGTCTTGTAGACTGGCGCTTCTCTGTATTGTCACATTGTGAATTGTTGAATCAGTTATTGCGACAACACTTTCTACACCGAAACACGTCTTCCAATTCCTTTCGAAATGCTGGATTTAAAAAAGCATATATAATTGGGTTCGAAACGTTGTAGGCAAAATAAGTATAAAACACAAGGGGTAAAAAGTCTACTACTCTGTGAGCCATTAACCACGACGGTAGAAATGCTATCACAAACACCACTGTAACAACAAACAGCATCAACGCCGTACGGATGTTGGCTACCCACGATTTTTCACGAATGCAGTTATTTTTATCCATCGCAACTTTCCGTGAATTATTCGTCGCGTTACCGTGACTCTCGCCGTCTGCTGCGGGGGACAACGGCACCTCCGTGAACGACGTTTCGCGGCACAACGAGGATTTTGTTTTTCTTCTTTGTTTATCTCTTTTTGCTCTTCTCTCTAACACAAATTTGTAAATAAGAATATACAGAACAAACACAACGAGGAAACATACGAGAAACATCCCAGCGTAAATCTTCTGGTAAAGCTGTCGAAACTGGTTCGTGAAAATTAGTTCGTTTGGCAGGCAGATTCCAGTGTAGATGACGGCCTGCACAGTGGTGCAGTTGTCCACACGAGGTGTCGCTATGGCCGTGCAGTTAGCTTCCCCTCCCACACACATCTCAGATAGCAGGTCCGACTGTCCGGCGTCTGTAACCTGGGTGCTGTTCATACTGGTGACAGGCAGGTTTTTCCTCTCAAGTTGATACACGCCGGCTGACAGCGCGGTGATAATACCAAACACAGTGGCAAACAGTGCCAGGAACACAATGATAATCTTTGCTCTCCGTGCGTCTAGCGAATACGTATGCGGATTACAGATGCACAGGAAGCGGTCGACTGCAATTGCGACCATGATGAAGGCGGAGAAAGGCACGTTGCACGTGATAAGGAACAAATAGAGCTTGCAGAGGATGTCGTTCCTCAGCTCGTAGACTAGTTTCTCGTAGACCATCGTGTAAGGCATCACGCACACGCACGTCCAGAAGTCTGAGGCGGCCAAAGCAATGATGAAGACGGTGGATGCGAGTTTGTGACGCTTCTTCGTGTATACATACAGGACGAGAGAGTTGCCAATCGTACCGAGAACACTGAAGAACGAAAGCATCCCGATTATTTCCTGCACAGGATTCTTTGGCATCCTCAGAGGAATGCGAGTAGAGTTGCACATTTCCATTCTTCACTTATATGTGCAATATCCAGATAATGCTACACTTAGTACTTGTATTCCAGTTCTCCAATAACACACTAATAAATGTCAAGCTATTTTAAAAATGAAATGACTTCATCTGAATTTCACAAATTGACTTGTGTATAATGAATGTATTTACTTGCAGTCCACTAATGAGGTTCTGATACCTTTCGTCAGTTCAGCTGCACACTCATTATCACATCCGGCTTGCAGAATGACCTGAAATGAAAATGAAAAAATATAGATTATAGATTACAAAAAAAAAGCCCACTAAAATAAGCAATTATATTTTTAAATAACAAACTCACATGGCTGTACTTTCCTATTCTGGTCTCGACAAAGTTCATCACCAGGATATGCTTAATATTTAAACTCACTATAATGGTCTCCTGCTTGGTATATGACGGCACAAGTTTATTAATCATGATCCATGTCATGTTAGCAACATGGTGTATTCACTTTTTAGATATGAAATCTGATTGACAACCTTATATTAGCAACGCACCGATATCTTTCACGTCGGTAAGCGTCAGCCCAAACTGTTGCAATCAAGCCAACACGGACTGACTGATAAACTGAACAAGATCAAGTTACAAACTCTGCTGATTACGGAGAAATGCAGTTCGGTTTCTGTGGAACAAAATCAAGATAAGATACCCGCCAACCTACAACATACCTCACTCAGGTGTGAGGCGCATAAAGCATTCCGTGTCACAATGTGCGAGAATGAAAATAGAAAACAATTACGAGGTTGTTGGGACCATAGATTGTTTTATGACTATGCCGGAAGCAGACGTAACCAGGTGGTCTTGTGTCATAAACAGTCAGAATGAGTTTACTGTAAGAATAATGTACTTTACTGCAATATGGCGGTTTGGCAGACCATCTGGTCTTTGTTTACTTAAACATAAAGGGTCGGGAGATAAAATGATAAAGCGCTCGCTTGATGCACGGTCGGTGTGGGATCGATCCCCATTGTGCTATTTCTCGTTCCAGCCAGTACACCACGACTGTTATATAAAAGGTCGTGATATGTGCTACCATGTGTGTGGGGAAAGTGCATATAAAAGATTCCTTGCTGAATTAGGAACAATGTAGCATGTGTCCTCTGATGAAGAGTCAGAATTACCAAATGTTTGACATCCAATAGCCGATGATTGATTAATCCATGTGCTCTACTAGTGTCGTTAAACAAAACAAACAAACTTTTTTGTTGTTTACTTAAAAAAAGTAACGTTTAACAACGCCAAGGCATTTTATAAACTACCGCAGTTTTAAACTACACGAAACATCAACTCTCTCTTCTTTGCTGTCTCACGATTTCCAGGACAGTTGATTACAGGTTAGCTGTTAATGGTTGTTGAGAGAGAAGTCGGTCGCATTACACCCACTCTGCCATTAAAACTCGCTATGGGTGGAAGCCGGCAAGGGCATGCGAACTATGGACTTAGTGGCATCAAGTACAAGAGGCTGGAAGCGAACAATGTTTAATATGTACTTTTCTACACAGGACGTAACTCTCGCCGTGGCTGTGGGAATACCAGTTGTGAATTACTGGTTGGTAATTACAGAAATATAACGCTGGTAATCCAACCAGACAGAATGTAGTCAGCACTAATATAAAAGGAAATTGTATTTAAACATTTCGTTATCTCTTCCTCAATTATCAAAGATCAGTGACATATTTGTGGATTGCTTTGACCTATATGTTGTCGGGAATATTCCCCAAATGTCCAGTTCAGTTATACGAGTAACGAGATAAACAGCACGATGCACGATTGTGCAAATGTGTGGCATTCTAACAACGAACGAACATTTATCTGGTACAGCTAACATCTATACATAGTAGAAGTATTTTACAATACAAATACGTAAGTTTTAATTCCAGAACTTGGACAACTCATCCCAGAGGGTCTACAGACTGTTATTAACAGCTAACTCGATAGCTCTCCAAGGCAGTTAAGTGCTATCTTCAAACCTAGAGGAGCAATTAGTGTCTTTGTTGATTTCAGAGAGCCGCAGAATTGAAGAACCAATTGATTTACGGCCATCCTTGTCTACTCGTAAACGAATGAGTTAGTACATGTCAAATGTGATGTCACAACCACTAAATTGCCCACTATTCAATTCTTTATTTCAACTAGTACTATTATGTTTGTAAGTCGCTGTATGAACTCTTAGCCTTTTGTTCGCCCATGAAAATCCGCGCCTACATATGATTGATCGCCCTCGGTGGACATGGCTTGCCACGTCCCAGCTAATGGTATATCAAAGAACGGGGAATGTAGTGCCCCAAGTGGGGAAGTATATATAAAATTCATTGCTGCTAATCAGTAGAAACAATTGATGTGGTTGTTACATTTTGTAATGTTAGGAATTTGGAATGTTTGTTTTACAACATGCGGCACATTTTAAAATATTGCGCTAATATATTACTTCACAACTGACCACGAGAGAGAGAGAGAGAGAGAGAGAGAGAGAGAGAGAGAGAGAGAGAGAGAGAGAGAGAGAGAGAGAGAGAGAGAGAGAGACAGACAGACAGATAGACAGAGGTACATATAGTAGATCTCTCCATGAAAACGGTCGAGGGGAGTGCTTAATTGCTCTTCTGATTGAGAACATGGGAAGCCTCTGTAATCAAATAGATACATTTTCTCCAACTCTCTTATTATACAATTTGTCACCAACCAGGTTGGATATTATAACGACGGAATTGCCAGGAAATCTGTGGGTGGCCCATAAGTATCACCAAAGCAATGCTAATGGAAATCCGTCTGTGTTTATTATCGTGGCTGATGGGGTCATCAAGCTACACACAGTTAGGCAGCGTGACTGGTATTTGGCATTGTGTGCCAATAGGTCACCAAAAGTAAGATGTACTCTTAGCTTTCGATCCTATAGTTTTGGTGGACATTGTTTGACACGGTGGTAAAATTAGTTGATAACTGTGTTGTATTTGACTATTTGCTTATATATTTTAATTTAAGCATTTGTTTATCTCGGCGAGAAAGTCAAAATAATATTTGTGACTGTAAATCCAGCATTAACGTCCGTAACTGATCAAATACAACATAGTTATTCCCATTCTAATTCAATAAAGCCAATAAAAAGTGCTTTAGTTTAAATTATCATGGAAAGAACGGAGCGTTAACAAAAACCTGTCCACTACTTATTTGAAGTAATTCGCCAAGTAGATTAAATTATACGTGTTTACGTGTAATACAACTGTTGCTCCTAGTTTCTTATCTTTTTTGTATTTAGTTGTTTTAATAATGTCATTATTAACGATTTTACTTATTCCGAATGTTCATCGCGACAACTGGTGCTCAATAACAAAGATTCATAGTTGCCGTCATTTGCTTTGAAAGTCGTGTCAGCGTCACACATGCCATATCACACAAACGTTTATAAACAACATTTACGTCAAAAATTCTGAAAAGTTTCGACGATGAAATTTTAAAAGTAAATGTAAGCCTGCGTCCAAGTAAAGACCGAGAAGTGGCGTATGGATATGCAAACAGGAACTTGTGGAATCCCCCAAATTTCCGACACGTTAATTCTGGTTTTAGTGTCTCAAATTAGCCACTTGTCGTGATTAGCCAATCAAATTGCGCGTTACATGCAGATTGAATTATAAGTTTGCTTTGATACGTACGAACAGGCTTGGATTTTCTACAAGATCTGTAATAACTTCATTCGTGCGTTTAATATGAAAAAGGGTCACGGATATAGAGTTTTTCTCATTTCGTGGTGAAGCCAATTGGAATTTTTCTCCTTTATAGACGTCAGGAGAACTATTTAGTTTGACACACGATCAATACCGATTTGGGACCTTGTATCACAAAAGTAATAATTTTCATTATATATCTGCCCGACGTTTCTTGTGTCACAAAACAATATTCTGTGCATAACTGTTGTCTCGCGGGATCAGCAAGGTTTTCTCACGAACAAGATATTTCTCGTGGAGATAACCGTGTGTTTTGCGGGTATAAATAAGGAAGTAAATGTTTTATTTAACGACGCACTCAATACATTTTATTTACGGTTATATGGCGAGAGAAAACCCGCTGTCGCCACTTCATAGGCTACTCTTTTCGATTAGCAGCAAGGGATCTTTTATATATCCCAAAAACAGGATAGTACATAACACGGCTTTTTGTTTACACCAGTTGTGGAACACTGGCTGGAACGAGAAATATCCCAATGGGTCCACCGACGGGGATCGATCCTACACCGACAGCGCATCTAGTGAACGCTTTACCACTGGGCTACGTCCCGACCCTGGGTAAAAATAAATACAGTTTTACTTTGACTTTTTAAATACTCCCCCCACGTGCTTAACTCTTCCGACGGAAGAGGTTAATTTGTGTACCGCACGGCGAAAATTACGTAACTTGTCTCTTCGTGAAGCAAATCAAACGAAACGTCGAGCGTAATATACTTTATTTTCGGACTCATTATTAAGACACGAATAGCCACATTGTTTTTTTTACGACGATATCACTTTCTACATGATATAACCCTTTTACTTCTTACTAATGCGAAATACACACAACTATAGTTTTAATAAAAACGCGCTTTAGCTATCAATAGATACCGTCAACTGTTTATGTAAACTACATACAAAAATGCTAAAAGTTTAACACTAATTGTTGTAGACCTCTTAATGTTGTTCTTTTACTGTGGGTTCTTTTTTTTCAAAGTTACAAATTTGGTAGTGTCAAGGATGGGTCCTGATATATCTAACTTATAGTTATGTTATGTTAGACAATGTACATAATATATAAATTTACAAATATATACATGTATGTATGTATGTGCGTGTCTTTGTGTGTGTGTGTGTGTGTGTGTGTGTGTGGTGTGTGTGTGCTAACGGAATAAAGTAAGTGTGCATAATATAAAGTGTCATAAAATTACACATTTTCTGAAATTACAAAAAGAAGAAGAAGCAAAACATATTTATCAAGACATTCTCTTTCATGATTTGGTCATGATACACCCATGGCACGTGCATTTCATGCAGGGTGCACATTTGTGTTATGCGTGTTTGGGCCGCATGATATTCACATACGTTGCTTTTGAAAGTGAAAAAACACAATGGTTGTTTAACCATTTACTACTCAGAAAAACCCCACTTTTGTTTAACGGAATACGAAGGTGACGTCATGCCACGGCTTTCCGAAAACCAACGTCTTCGCGCCGTGGGTATGCTGCAAACAGGAATGGCGCAAAACGAAGTTGCGCGATGTTTTTGTGTACACCGAAACACGGTAATCTCTTTATGGAGACGTTATCAACAACAGGGCAACACTCGGGACTTGCCACGGGCCAATCAACACGATAACTGAACTGAACTGAACTGAACATTTATTTCTCTCAGGCCGTAATCCACGGCATATGAGGAACAATATATAATACAACAATTCACACTTTTTAACAAGATGACAGAGTAAAACTATTCACATAAGTATATCTACATAAAACGAACATGGGAATATAATTATAAATAATTGGTTTGGGTTTGCATACACAATAATAATACAATAAAGCTATGAGCCGGAGGGCTTGAAAGTATTCATAATATGTTTACAAAATATTGCAAGTTTTCGGAGGACACCAGTTTTTTTACAATTAAATAATTCGTGAAATTTATATGTGTTTGGTTTGGATCGATAATATTTCGGTATATATTGAAGTCTGAATTGGTTGAAATATGGGCATGTAAAAATATAATGGAATTCATCTCCGATGTCGTTAGTGTTGCATAAAAAACACAATCTATCATGTAATGGTTTACGTATCCATCTACCTGTCTCTATTGGAAGATTGTGGTTTGATACTCTAAAACGTAACAATGGGCACCAATGTTTTTTTCTAATAAATTTAAATAATTTTCGAATGCTATACTGCTTTTAAATATTTTGTAACAAGATGCTTTCGATGAAGTGTCAATATGACTGTACCATGTTTGCAAAAATTGATCTATGAGTTTTGTTGAAATAAACATTTTCAACAATGAAGCACTATTAATACGCTCACAATGTGACCACCATATGTATGTGCAACCAATATTATCTAAAATTGATTTTATAAAAGCTATCCATTTGTGATCATAAAAATGTGTATTATAATCATTCAATAACATTCTGTACACTAATAATGATAGCTTGGACTGCTTCCCAGTAATCATCCTAAACCAAAATCCTATCATTCTTATTTTTACTGTTATATCTACCGGGAAGCATCCAAGTTCTCCGTACAACATATATAATGGGGTGGATTTTCTAACAGGCAATAATAACTTTAAATATTTGCTATACAATTTTTCTATGCAGGACAGACTTTCAAAACCCCAAATTTCACATCCGTATAAAGCAATAGGTAAAACCATACAATCGAATAATTTAAGTTGGCATTGAATGGAAAGATGGCAACGTTTTCCTTGTCTAAGTGTAAAATACATAGCTTTTTGAGCTTGATCATATTGATGTTTTCGAGCATTAGTGAATTTATTGGATTTATGAAATATAATTCCAAGATATTTGTATATTTCTACATTATCTAGATTTGTGTTTCCTAAATGGAACCTTTTGGAATAATCTTTTTTATTACCACTGAAAATTAGCACTTTAGTTTTTTTACAATTTACATTTAGTTTCCATTTTGTACAATAAGAGTCGAAAATATTTAATAAATTCTGCATGTCGTCATAATTTTCGGCAAAGAGCGCTGTGTCATCAGCATATAGTAACACAAAAAGAACGATATTTGTATACAAAGTGGAATCTGTGAATAAGTTATCTATGCGGATGCCATTACAATCATTAGTTTTAAACGTATCCTCTAAATCATTGAGAAACATGGAGAATAATAGGGGCGATAAATTTTCTCCCTGTCTAACACCCATGGAACATTGAAAATAATCCGACATTGTGTTATGTGCACTAATGCATGACTTAATGTTCTGATACATGCTATATATTACTTTAAAACATTTACCATTAATACCATTTTGTATTAGTTTTCCCCAAAGTCCTGTTCTCCATACTGAGTCGAATGCCTTGCTAAAATCTATAAAAGTACAATACAGTTTTTTCTTCCGTGCTTTTAGCAATTCGATGAGTCCATATAATGTAAAAATATGATCGTTCGTCGAGTACTCCTTCCTGAATCCGGCTTGAACTTCAGATAACAAATCATTAGTTTCTAAATATAATTTCAGTCTATTATTTAAAACAGCTGTAAACAGTTTCCCGAGACAACTAAGTAAAGTAATAGGTCTATAATTTTCTGGAACAGTTCTATCGCCACATTTATAGATCGGTTTGATTATGCCAACTAGCCACGAATCAGGAAAGATGCCATGTTCAAACACTAAATTAAAGAGCTTAACATACACAGGGACCATACAGCCGATAGTTTGCTTAATATACTCGTTGATTATTTGGTCTATTCCGCAGGCTTTATTGTTTTTTAGATTTTTAACAACGGCGAGTATTTCTTCTTGTAATATTGATTCATTTAGCATGGTAGTGTCCTCAAAATCTATATTAAAACTTGGATCTTTTTCTTCTGTTGTGTTGTCATCACTGCTGTTTATATTTTTAAAGTAATCGTACAGAGTGTCTAAAGGGGGGAGAGTAGGGTCTTGTTTTTCTTTTAACAGTTTCCAAAAGGCGTGGGTATCATGTTGACTAAGTTCTGTGAGTCTTTGTTCTGTCTTCCAATTGTGTTTGTTAACATATTTCCGTATTACATTTCTGTAGCTTTTACTGGCATTCAAAAGTCGTTGCTTATTATCAGGTGTTTTTCGTTGTTTGTATGCTGATCTCGCTTCTGTATACTTTCTTCTTAGTGTTCTGCAATGATTGCCAAACCATGCTTTGTTACGGGTATTTTCACGCTTGTGTCTGGCTCTGACGCGGGCTTGCGTGTAACCGAAAGTGTCGGCTGCGGTGTCAACAAATAGGGTCCCAATACGCTCCACTGCACCATTCAGCTTTTCTTTCGAGAAGTGTTCACACAGTTCATTTAATATTACGTTTATGTCGTTGACTGTTTCTTTGTTTATATTTTCACTATAGTGTTTAGCCTCTTTAGTATTCCATTTCCTTGGGGTGAGTTCATTATTAATGACGGCGTGGTGTTTACCACTAGCTGTATGGATATTCAGTCGCATTGTTAATGGATTGTGAATGTCCGAGAATAGTGGTTCGAATTCGTTGACCTTGAATTTAAGAATTATTTCCAAAACTGTGAATGAGGCTATGGCATAATCTATTACACTCGATCCTTTGCAAGTAGGTTGTCCTATACCCCGATCTTCGCCGACTCTTCCGTTCACTAAATACAAATTACTATTTTTACAAAGATCAATTAGTTTATATCCGTGACCGTTAGGTCTACTGGTATCTTGACTCGCTCTTTGTAATGGAATGCCAATATTTAATAAGTTGTTAGGTTCATTCATAAAATCGGAGATATCAGAAATGAGTGTGTTATTAGTATGTTCACCATCACAACTCACATAATCTACAAGCAAACTCGTTTTAGCATTAAAATCGCCGATCAAAAGAACATTATTTCCACTTAAGAGTTTCTCGTTCACTTCGTCTTGTATTGTGTTAAACGTATCATGGTTAAAATAGGGCGAGCCTACTGGGGGTATATATACAATTCCAATAACAGTGCTTAATACATCTCCCTGTGAAATAGCGTTAGAAAGAGTAAACCATAATACATATTGGGATACAGTTTTATGAATATGTACTTGATCTGTGAGCTTATTTTTAATTGCCAGGCATATGCCCCCTGATCTTACATTGGATTCAATATTTCTATTATTAGTAAAAATTGTATAACCTGGTATTTCTACGTGATCAATATCGTTAAGTTTAGTTTCAACTAAACATATTAAATCATACTGATTGATAAAATCTATAAATTCTGGAATATCCAGTCTGCTGTTGAGACCACACACATTTAAATATACAATATTTAGATAACCATATTCGGCTGGTGCATCTGCGAAATCGGTTCCAAACTGCCAGTTTAACAGCTCGGACAATTCCTGGGTTAACACCAATTAGTGCTAGGACCGTACGGGATCGATTAACGACCAGCGATACGCCTACTTTTACTTCCACGTCATCTAACGTTTCAGGTTTCATCTGGACAGCTGATAAGCATGCAAGGTCTACAGACGTCAAGGGGAACGTTTTGTCGACGCTTGCGTTATTCAACATCACCAGTTTGAGTCTTAAAGTTGAATTCTCAAAACATTTATAACACGGATTACCAAACATCATGTTGTTATTTGCTAAACTAAAAAAATATATACCACTGTTAATGGGAATGAATGTTTAACGACACCCCAGCACAAAAAACACATCGGCTATTGGGCGTCAAACTATGGTAATGCAAATAAATAAAGTGATGATTAACATCAATATAAAAATTCGAGATTTAAATAAAAACAGTGTAAAGAACTGTGCAAAAATACAAATATCACAGATAGATACTGACTTTTATTCAAAATTTCAATTATATCAATTGTGCTGTATTGGCCATTCTCAAAAAGAATGTTACACCCCTGCACCACGGTGAGGATACAGCACGCGCAGGGGCCACTGTTAATGATGCACAGTTACTTTTTTCCCGTCTATATATATATATATATATATATATATATATATAATTTATACACTAGCAGTAATGAAAAACATAAAGATTTCTCGGGTCAACAGTGAAGAAAGAAGAAACCTAGAAGGAAAGAGAAACTGAATGTACAGATTAACTTTCCAAATAGAGAATATTACATTGTCCAAGAAATATTGATAGTAAAGCCAAAATACCTTTCATCCTTATTGAATTTTAAAAATTAATTTCTATCAGGTGAGTTGTGATTCTAATAAATTATATAATTGAACATTTACTAGTTTTTGCTAATCCTAAATACACCCGTTAAAAAGGAGCAAAAACAAAACCCCACAAGGACATACCCTAGTTTTTAAACACTAAGGCATATTTCTTTTTACTATTAAATCCGTTTTTGATAACTGAAATCGTATTTTACTTATATTTTATTGTTTAGATTAACTATTTTCGTGCATTCTAAGTGTTTTTGGTCCTGGTGTTTTTAATATCACAAAATGCATTTCTCATATTTAAAAAAACGCACATAATAGTTACGACGTCGAGTTTTAGTCTATTTTGAGAGGATATTTCACCATTTCAAAGTAACAGACTCATGTTTCACTCAATTGTAACTTTATCCAAATATGTTACAGGTTAAACTTTGTAGATTAACTAAACTTAGTGTTCATTTTCACGGTTGAAACTAGGGTCTGTCCCTTTAAGATGCGACGTCATCAGAAACATTTTATAGGTAGTACTATAATAATAACTTCCAGCTGGGTCAAAGTTCGAGGTACACCTAACGTGTGATAGAGAAGTGAACACCACAAGTCCTGTGATTGGTGATAAATGTGTGTGTGTTGGTTGTATAAAACAGTTTCATCTGGGCAAAAAATGTATGCAATTTTATTTCATCTAGTACCACTGTGTCAAGGACAATTCTTAAAACTAGTTACCTTGCCCATCCTATTGAAATACAATATTAACAGAATAAGCCTACACAATGACAAAATCTAGAGAACAAAAAATTCCTCATCTATATTACAATGTATTTTGCATATTTCATGCGGTTTTCGTTCCGTGAAATAATGTTCAAGATATTACTCATGATCAATACCAATAGGAGTCCTTTTTTTAAATCAAAAATTATATTTCACAACCTTTTTTGTGACGGCGAAACAACAAATATTCTGCTCGTGAGTTCATCAAGGGTTTCTGTTGATGCAAGGTATTAAATTGTCTTGTGGAAATAACAGTAAAATTCTACTTGACCTATTAAATGTTCCTTGCGGGGGAAAAAACTGGACTTTTATATGTTCTCCCGTGCTTAGCGATTTCCGATAGAAAGCTTCATTTCGTGCGGATATTTCTGAACATTGCACAGCGAGCATTATGCAACTTCTCTCTCCGTGAAAGAAATCAAATGAAATGTCAAGCGTCACATTACACCAGAGTGCATATCTGTTTTACGTTCATTGCGTTTGAACGTGAACTAGACTGTAAATACAAAATTTAAAGTAAACCTAGGAATGACGCTTCTCAGGAAGAAAACAAACGTTCATATCTGTTCTCAGAGAAGGAAAAGTAAGTCAATCTAATTAGAATTAGCTCCACTGATTAATTACTATTACCTGTGGATCTAACAGCACCCCGTTGGAGCTCATGCCCAGTTGACCTTTCATTCGACCAATCAAAACCTTACTTGCAAAATCATGCTAGTGGTTTGAAAAGAATTTGAAAACATTCGGGATTATGCCGAGGGTATACGAAATGATTCGGGTGAATTACGAAGTATGCCTGAAACTAATTTTAATATTAAATGTTATATAAAATTCGTTTCAAGACGAAAAAAAAAAACAACAACGTGATGGTATAGCCATAAAATCTGTTTATACTAGTATACAATGCAGAGTTTATTACTGCACTTTCGCCCCTGTTTTTTAATGCTTAATTAGACCAACAAGTTCGCCTATTGCATAAATAGTCTCACCCGATATTTTTAAAATTTGTATGCTCCCGAATAACGCTATAAAAGGCGAAGTGTAATTGGTCGATATTTAAATTGTTATTTATAGATGGAATGTCACCTGGACATGGGAGTCCACGAAATGCTGTTAGATCTACTGGTAGACCAGTAGAGCTAATTTTAATCAGATTGAAAAGTAAGTCGTCTTCACAGATTAAAGGGAGGTAACCTCAAAACTCTTATATTTCAAAAGAGCCGTTCAACTTTAAATGAGGAGCGGAGCAATAGAAACCAACTTAGGATCGATTCAAATAAAGATACTGGAATTGACTATTGTATTACGTCCGAGAATGGGAATCGCTATCACTTAGAAAACAAACATGAACACTACTGCAATAACTGCTGATCTAAACAGTAGGAGCTGATACAAGTGGAGGTAGACCCTTCTCTCTCACAATTCTCACGAATATCCAGTTGTTAAAAATAGCCTCACTTGATATGTTTAATGTCTCTTTGATTACAAACTGCCTTTGCGATCTTTCAACATCTTACCTTTTTCTACGAAAAATCTTTCGTCTGACGTCACATATCGCCATCAGCTTCTAAAAATTCATTTACATTATTTTTTATTGCAGGAAACACAATAAAGATGATTTCCTTATGTACCTCAGTTTAGAAAAAAACCCACCCCCAAAGTTATGACCAATAAATGACACGTTAAAGTTTTTTTGTTTAACGACACCACTGGAGCACATTGGTTTATTAATATACGGCTATTGTATGTCAAACAGTTGGTAATTCTGACTCGAAAGTCATCAGAGGAAACCCGTTACATTTTTCCTAATGCAGCAAGGGATATTTTATATGCACTTTCCCACAGACAGGAAAACACATACCACGGTATTTGACCAGTTGTGGTGCACTGGTAGGAACGAGAAAAAATCCAATCAGTTGAATGGATCCACCGAGGTGGTTCGATCCTGCGACGCAAGCACATCAAGCGAGCACTCAGCCGACTGAGCTAAGTCCCGCCCCAATACGTGATAAGACAACACATTTATTCAGTTATTGAGGCCACACGACAAAGATCACTACTTTTAAAACGAATGAATCGTACGCTACTTGCGTACAAATTACAATACAGATTCAATTTCAACTCAATAAACTGAATTTATCTCTAGAAGGACTTACTATAAAATATGAAATATTTCCTGCTTGGACCATAATATGGACACACCAAACGAAAACGATATTAATTTTCAACTTGACTCAGATTACATTTTGTACAGATAGTCTTATTTCTTGCTGTAACTGAATTATATCTGCTGTTCTGTCGCCGAGTGTCATTTCTGGGAAACATGTTGCATACTAAAAATTGGCTTTTAAAAATATTAAGCCACTTGATTCCGTGTTCCTAGGGAAACTGAAAGGATAGCCCGCCATCTGCGCATTAGCAATCAGTGTGTTGGAGAAATGTGCAAAATGTGTGTGTGTGTGTGTGTGGTGGTGGTGGTGGGGGGTGGGGGGCACACACACAAACTACCGCTGCTGCTACAAAGTGTGTGTGTGTGGGGGGGGGGGCACAAGTCCCTTGCCCCCTCCCCCCGTTTCCTACACCAGTGGATAATCTTTAAAAGGTTTTTTTATTTGTTTATTTAAAAAGGGGGGGAAAAACCTAAAGATAAAAAAAAGTAGAAAGAAAGGAAATGAAAGGAAAAGAAAGAAGTGTTTTATTTAACGACGCACTCAACACATTTTATTTACGGTTATACGGCGTCAGACCACACAGATTTTGAGAGGAAACCCGCTGTCGCCACTACATGGGCTACTCTTCCGACTGGCAGCAAGGGATCTTTTATTTGCGCTTCCCACAGGCAGGATAGCACAAACCATGGCCTTTGTTGAACCAGTTATGGATCACTGGTCGGTACAAGTGGTTTACACCTACCCATTGAGCCTTGCGGAGCACTCACTCTAGGTTTGGAGTCGGTATCTGGATTAAAAATCCCATGCCTCGACTGGGACCCGAACCCAGTACCTACCAACCTGTAGACCGATGGCCAGCCACGACGCCACCGAGGCTGGTAAAATGAAAGGAAGGAAACTAAATTAATATAAAATAAAATACGGTACGTGTTCAATATTAATTTGTCTGAATAAAGGCAACATACGCTTCTTAAACAATTACGTTTCGGATCAGGAAATATTGATGAGTAATCGATGTTTCGGCTATTACCGTAAAGCTTACGCTAAGTACGTTATTGAAGCAAAACCGAGATTCGACGAAGAAAAATTAACTCATTTCATTGCGTATTTACACCGGTTATTCGACACATAGTTCTATTTTTATTCATTGTACAATACGGTTTAATAATGCATCAAATGTTTTAAAGAATCAAGTAAAATAATACTTTATGTTTACACTTCACCTGCTGTTGTTTAACCTTTTTCAGAGGAGTATAGTTTGGAGTGAATGTAGTCGCCACCACAAACGTAGTTTAATGTAATTATTAATGTTTATGCATCGTCGTATTCTACATATACAAATATCCTCCTCGCCTAGATTGCAATGAATATTCTATAACCAAAATAATATATATATTTTAATATTATGTATATAATCACAACTCTAGAAATTGAATTTATTGGATTTCATTTTTTTTTTTTTAGAAGCGGGACAATGGTAAAGCGTTCGCTTGATGCGCGGTCGGTCTAGGATCGATCCCCTTTGGTTGTACCATTGGGCTATATCTCGTTCCAGCCAGTGCTCCACAATTGGTTTAACAGGGGCCGTGGTATGTGATATCCCGTCTGTGGGATGGTGCATATAAAAGATCCCTTGCTGTTAATCGGAAAGAGTAGCCCATGACGTGGCGACAGCGGGTTTCCTCCCTCAATATCTGTGTGGTCCTTAACCATATATCTGACGCCATATAACCTTAAATAAAATGTGTTGAGTGTGTCGTTAAATAAAACATTTCTTTCTTTCATTTTTTGTTTTGTACTCATTTCTTCTTTGTTGCTCTTTATTTCTTGGTTTGTCTGGAGGTTTTTGTTTTTTTGAAACTCACATAATACCAAACTATAACACAGATATAAATACTACAACCCTACTCCCAGTGTATTAACTGTCGAAAGTGAAACTTTGCATGGCTCATGTTCGACATAACATATTTTTGACACAGATGAAATAAAATTGCTTTCATATTTATTGCGAAAATAATTTATTTTTGTTTTTGACAAGAAACGCTTTCATGGTTATCAGCAATGGCAAGACTGGTAGCGTTAACTGCATTATCAAAGTTGGGTGCACCTCCGACGGTTGTGTTTAGTACAGTAGTACTACCTATACATATAGCTATGAAGACAGTTTAAGAATACAGAGAACACGAAGAACGAAGTATAGCTGTGAAGAAAGCTGTGAGAATACAGAGAACACGAAGAACGAAGTATAGCTGTGAAGAAAGCTGTGAGAATACAGAGAACACGAAGAACGAAGTATAGCTGTGAAGAAAGCTGTGAGAATACAGAGAACACGAAGAACGAAGTATAGCTGTGAAGAAAGCTGTGAGAATACAGAGAACACGAAGAACGAAGTATAGCTGTGAAGAAAGCTGTGAGAATACAGAGAACACGAAGAACGAAGTATAGCTGTGAAGAAAGCTGTGAGAATACAGAGAACACGAAGAGCGAAGTATAACTGTGCAGAAAGCTGTGAGAATACAGAACACGAAGAGCGAAGTATAGCTGTGAAGAAAGCTGTAAGAATACAGAGAACACGAAGAACGAAGTATAGCTGTGAAGAAAGCTGTGAGAATACAGAGAACACGAAGAACGAAGTATAGCTGTGAAGAAAGCTGTGAGAATACAGAGAACACGAAGAACGAAGTATAGCTGTGAGGAAAGCTGTGAGAATACAGAGAACACGAAGAACGAAGTATAGCTGCGAAGAAAGCTGTGAGAATACAGAGAACACGAAGAACGAAGTATAGCTGTGAAGAAAGCTGTGAGAATACAGGGCATAGCACGGACATGAAGACCACACCCAGTTTGAAGGTGTCACTTTGTAACACGTGTATGTGACAATGGCAAAGAAGTAAAAGAAAATAACTAGACAGCCAGAGCTTGGACACCTTTGTCCGTCTTTGTCAACGTTTTGGACCAACTTATGTTTTCGGTGGGAAAAAATGGGCCAATAATTGTAAATGCTATTGTCAAATGTGATGCAAATCCATAACCCAAAATAAAACAAACAAACAAACAACAACAACAACAACAACACACACACAACAACAACACACACACACACAACAACAACAACAACAACACACACACACACACACACACAAATACGCGAAAAAACAAAAACACCCGAAAAACCACAATGAAAAGAATGACAAAACATTTAGTGTTTAATAATGATTTTATTGATACCATTCGAACAACATAAAAGCAAATGAAATCTCCTTTTCGGTTTTGATGACATGGTTGGAGATTGTGGGGCAACCTTTTGGAATCCATTGTGAGACATTTATTTCACATTAAAACGGAAATTGGTGGACATGTTTCTCGGTAACTTATTTGTAGCGTACGTGTTGCGGTAATTAATCGTTAATATTTCTGAACCCGATACGTACTAGTCACGGAGCATCTATTGCATACGTCATGTTTGCACGCACAATACACCAACATACGTGCAACCCTCAGACATTTTATTCATGCCCCAAACAAGTAAAAAGCATTGCACTAATACTTAAACGGAAAATGACGTTTGACATTTTATACGATGTTGGGATTTGATTACAAAATAGCCTGACTAATAAGATACTCGCTGATTACAACGGTTAGGTAAATCACTGTAGATGGACATTTGGGGTAAATGGGTTGAACACTTCCGATAAAAGTATACCTATAATGAAATATTATGGTCCAACATGTTCATCCATATTTGAAAATAATGGATCGTTGTGTGCTACACTTACAAGACACTGATTTGTGGCAAGAAGTAATTTATCATTAACATGTGTAAGGCTACCAGTTCAATGTCCAACCGCATTAGCACAAGAGATAATTAAATGATTACAAATAATAAACACTAAGAGCGAAACCATTCATAACAAACCGAGGGAGACTCATTTCATTAAAAAAAATTCAGGTTATATTCAATTGTTCAATATTGAGGATATCTACAAGTTCGTCAAGCATAGGCATATGGGCTCCCATTTTTGAAGGGTGGGGTGGGGAGAATAGGTGGTGGGGATGGCTGGGGTGTGTGGGGGCAGGCTGGTTTTTTCCCGAATTAAAAAAAAATGCCCGAATCTGGACAACAACACTTAGTCATATTAGCATTACAGCTAAACAACTATATAGGATTGCAAACGAATCACTACGCATTTTACCTGGATTACAACTAATTCTGAGGGTAGAATGATTGAAATGGTGTCAGCTCGGGAAGTAGAACATCCTATTTTGGGTAGTACCGGTAAGCCGAATAATAAATGTCCCGGGGAGTAGAAGGGTCTAATTGATTTGCAAGTTCTTCATTGCTGTATGAGCAGTGTGGTTTTTAACAACGAAATGAAGAAGCGTATTCGCATAGGATTACCAAAATGGGTGCCCGCACGCCTATGGAACTTGCTTTTTTGTTTGTTTGTTTGTATGTTTCTTTTGGGTTGTTTGGGGTGTTTTTTAAATTGGGGGTGGGGAGGGATTTTAAAATTACCGTTCGGGGTATCATTTGTGCTTGTGCGTGTTTTATTTTCTTTTGTTGTTATTTCATTTAATTTGCTCGTATTCGGCTCTACTATTTCTAACTGCAACAAATTCGGTGTAAAAAAAGAAGCCCTTTTTGAATGCAAAATGTGGGTGTTTAACAGCTCAGCTACAATATATTGTTCTATATCTGCCATGGAACAAATGTTCGAACAACCGCTGCACAGAGAAACAACCTTATTCAATGTTAGAGGAGGATGCTAGTGAAGAGGCTGAATACATGACATACTAAGTTCATTTGCTGATAGTCGATCATTTGAAGTAGAACATCTTTCATTTAAAATCTACTGTCAGGTCATTGACCATTGGGTCATTGATCATTTGGTCATTGATCATTTTGGTCATTGATCAATGGGTGGTGTATTTTCAAAATAAAATATTTTTTATTGGACAGCAATCCTTTTGTCGTTATTGGAATTCTGTGAATATATGGCTACTAAGGTAATTTGCTGATGGTCGATCATTTGCAGGTATAGTCGAAAACAAGTGTTTTTCCATTAGTAGCAAGGGATATTTTATATACACCATCCCACAGACAGGATGACACATACCACAGTCTTTGTATACCATTCGTGATGCACTGGCTGGAACGAGAAATAGTCCAATTAGCCCACCGATGGGGATCGATCCCAGATCAACCGCGCATCATGCGAGCACTTTACCACTGGGCTTCGTCCCGCACCAGGTATAGTGGAAGCATACTAGTATACTAGTAATGTTATGGTGAGAAATGTTGGCGTCGCACTATAACACAGTGTGTGACATAAATGCGATGATAAAGTATACTGAGTATAATAATTATATAGAGATATAAAATGGAAAAGATAAAAATAGAAACATCAGTCACTTGTGATTTGTGTGCCTATGCCCATTTATCCAAACAACGTTGGTATTGTGAACTACTTTGGTCCACGTCAAGCAATTTTATATGTATAGAGATATGAGTTTAGAAAGAAAAAAAATATTTACCATTAAAACTTAGCAGTTGGGTTTCAAAATGATTGTTTTAGGTGATGCCAAACATATACAGTGGTAATTTTTTTGTTTTTGCGGCCATTTTAGAATCTTATTAGAAAGTGAATGCGAGAATTGAGATCCTTGTCCCACAGAAAACTCTGTATTTGAAGTATAATTTATTGTTTGGGAAAAATATATAGAATGTAAGATATTGTCACTTCTTACTCTTGGAGGTCGTTATAAATTAATTTCATGACCTATAAGATTAAATCACAAACGCAAAAATATTTTCCTGGTTGATAAATTGTGATTTTCTTGTTCTGTCTACTACAGTTGCGGCCGTCTTGGATTAAAATAATGTTCCAATGCCTTAATTAGCTGGGAATGGTTCAAAATGAATTCCTGGTGAATGGTGATAAGTGCAGTTCTGTTTGTATGATTAAAATTAGCTATATAATGACATACAGATTAATACGGAGGAACGTCCATCGTGTTGTTTTGAGATTCTAATAAATACATCTATCAAAAAGGTTTGGTGCCCTTAGATGGTACCAAATGGTCAAACCTCAGCTCATGGACTAATTATTATATTTATATGATTTAGGTTTTTTTAAAATTATTATATTTATTATTAATACCCACGATGTAATACATACGAATTACTGTGATACAGTATCAGCTCGTCGTTACCTTTTGACTACACACACCGATAAACATGTAATGGGGCAATTAACTAGTGCCGGGAAGTAGATATTCGTAATTGGTAAACACCAAGTTGTCCCACTACGTAGAATTAATTTTAGGACCTTTTATATAAGTGTATCTACTTTCCGGGCCATAACCATTGAAATACATGGTAAAAAGGTTTCAAGTTACCGTATTTCTGTATAACTTTTGCCCGAATTTGAGGTTTTGCTCCGGAACTGGGGGAGGGGGCAGTCCCCTTGGTCGTAGGCAGTACCCCTTGTCGTACGCTTATGCTGTCCGTCCATGACGAGGGTTATATTTTCAAGGTTAATAAGGGACGTGTAGTTGTACCTCACTGACAAGTTAAACGGTACTCTGAGGTGCAAGCGCTACTGGGATAGTATTCTTGAATTCAATCAACTAGTCTCGGATCATAATTATCTTTCCCACTTTGTTGACCAAAATCCAGAAATATATCCGCGTAATAGTCTGCTATTTGACTGTGATTATTTCATGGCAGACAGCTTTGAATTGGCAAAAATTAGACAGAAGTTAACAGGGGAGGGCATGTAGTTTGCAAACATGTTTAACTTGTTGACATTGAAGACTTTTTTGTGGTAATTCCGGCCCATGCAAAGGTAGTGTATTTTGTGTAAAATGGGTGTACTCTGGCCAGGTTTAGAGAATGTGTTTGTTTAAACCAATATCCTGGGAGAAAGAGCTGGACAACAGGGTTTGTACTTTTTAGGGTATGTTGCCCTCAGGCAGGCAAAGGTACATAAAATACCACGGGCATACAGCCAAGTAAAATATGGCGATAAAGTGTGTTAGTCTACTCGCCATTAAAACACTTAGAAATATTGCTCAAATTCCTTACAGGGAGAAAAAAGCCTCTTAAATGGAATCGGTTAAAATATAAAAGTTATTACACCCTCTTAAAATTTATTGGCCTATATTACTGAAATGTTCCAAACAGGTCATCGTAAAACAATTTGATCCATGGGCCGTAAAGTCCATGGGGGTATGACAATTATTTTATGTGTGTTTAGTCAAATGCTGCATTCTTTATATCCATTAACTATACGGAATGTAAACGTTTCTATAATGAGAGAGAGAGAGAGAGAGAGAGAGAGAGAGAGAGAGAGAGAGAGAGAGAGAGAGAGAGAGAGAGCATTAGTTATGTTGCTTAATGAGATCTATCATACACTCTAATAGACACCTTAGGTACTAAAACAGTTCTAAATATTTACTATCTATTTATTTTACAATTTAATACATGTATCTAAAAGTCGTAACACACATTACACCTTTATAATTTATGTACAGATAGTAACCCTGGGTGAGTACGTCAATATGAGACATTAAAACGCGTACTGTTACCGGTGAAAAGTTTCTTTAATTCTGGGTGAGTACATCAATATGAGACATTAAAACACGTACTGTTAGCGGTGAAAAGTTTCTTCAGTCTCAGCATCAAATACTCCATACATAGCTGAAAATGCCATACCAAATCGTTTGTGCATTTTTTTTAAACAGCTTCACTGAAGTCATCGACAATGTTCTTACAAAACAAACAGAAGAAATATGTATATGTATGTCTATGTATATATATATATATATATATATATAAACAATTTCAGCAAAAATTCAATCGTGGTTGTAGGCGAAGCTGGATTTGGGTTGTGTGGTCATTATTCCCACAAATCTCCATGTTTACATTTTTGGCGACTACAATCATACAAACTATGTTACGGTATGTGATATTTACGGAAAATGAAATAAAAATGACAGTCCTTTGATTGCCGTCGATTTCAGACCTAACATGGCAGTAGATTCCTATCTGCCTACAATTTTTTTTAATATAATTTTACAGAAACTGGTTTCCTTTTTCCCTTACGTTCACACAAAGACAACTAATAAATGAAAACCATGTTTTGGAAAGGTAAAACAGACTATGGCTATAGACGGAATGTATTTGTTCACGCCACTGTATGTTTCAGTGGTAGGCCTATCCTTAGTGACGTCACTCTGCGTGTTAAAGGTTCCACCGCTTCGCGCTAGTGGCGCTGCATGCGTTAGTTGGGTTCAACACACTACGAACCTGGGTCTGGGTCTGGGTCTGGGTCTGCCGAGTGTGGAAAAAGACACCATAACAGATGTGTTTTGACGTCTGGAACTGTATATATATATATATTTATGAGTTCATATCTTTAGATAAACGTGCTTCTACAAAACAACAACCATTTTTTGACTTGCACCATACTCTAGCCCAGTGGTAAAGGGCTCGCTCGATGCGCGGTCGGCCTGGGATCGATCCCACGTCGGTGGGCCCATGGGGCTATTTCTCGCTAATCCCTTGCTGCTAATCGAAAAGAGTAGCCCATGAAGTGGCGACAGCGGGTTTCCTTTCTCAATCTGTGTGGTCCTTAACCATATGTCTGACGCCAGATAACCGTAAATAAAATGTGTTGAGTGCGTCGTTAAATAAAACATTTCTTTCTCTTTTTTTGCACCATACTCGTAACATCCAGACCCCGATTCGATTTGTCTTGGCTTAGATTTTCCTTTTAAATGTCGATGGCTTTACGGATTGTAAACCAATGTGACTGAAAGCAACTCATATTGCAAGGCACCTACAATGCAATGCAATAGGGTGCTCACTTCAAGTTCCATTAATATTAATAGCACTTTAATAAAATATCAATAAAGTTGAAGAACACAATTTATTACGTTGCGAAAAATGATCGAGGTGAAAGGGTGAAAGGCGTTCTAATCGTTAAATTGATTTTGACGTCACTATTACCTCGTTCAAATATCTTTCCCAACAATGTAAACAGTGCGATCAGCTGATTGATGGCTGTTGCATTTTGGTGAATGGAACCAAATATGTACAGCTGAATACTCCAAATGAATGCGTTACCTACAATGAACTGGTTAAGCCGAAATCTGCCTTAAAGATTTAAACTTTGAAGAAGAAGAAAATGCAACCTGTATTTCCCCCATAAAAGATGTAAATTCATTCTTCTGTGCATTGATAGCGAAACTTTAAAGCCTTGGGAGAAATCAAAGATTCGATTGCATCCAAATTTATTATTTTTACTGATTCACTTTCGTGTCTCCAAGCTTTACGCAATATGAAGCTGGACCATTCCTTAATTGGGATGGTGATACGAAAGTGTGTCTTTTTATCCATTGCCAATAAAGACATTGTATTTTGTTGGGTGCCCAGCCATGTTGGCATCAGGGGTAATGAAAAGGCAGATTCAGCTGCCAAGTCTGCTTTGGATTTGCCTCATGCCAGGGTTTGTGTGCCTTATACTGATTTTATACATAGTATTAACCAATTTATATTTTCGACGTGGCAACGTGATTGGGACGGTGCGGTTGCGAACAAGATTCATGCTATCAAACCAGTCTTGGGAGAGTGGCAGTCCTCCTATAGACAATGTAGGAAGGATGAAATAGTATTGTGTCGTGCTCGCATCGGTCATACCTATTTGACCCATTCATTTATTCTGAAGAAGGATCCTCCACCTCAGTGTGTGCGCTATCAGTGTACTTTGACGGTACGCCACATTTTGGTGGAGTGTCCCCATCTCAAAGAAACTCGAAAAGATATATTTGGACAAACAAATGTGATGGAATCATTTCGATTTCATCCAGAACTTATTAAATTTTACAGTTTCTACGTGATACTGACTTTTAGTCTAAATTTTAATTGTATCTATCTATGATAATTATTTGTATTTTTGCACATTCCTTTACACTGTGTTTATATGTAAATCTAGAATTTTTATATTGATGTTGATCATCAATTTTGTTTTGCATTTACCATATTTTGACACCCAATAGCCGATGTATTTTTTGTGCTGGGGTGTCGTTAAACATTCATTCATTCATTCATTCATTCATAGCGAAACTATTTAATTTATGGTTGCTGTTTCAACAAAATAGAATTTTTCATATATTTGAAATAAATTTTATTTCTGTAAAAGAATCAACAATCTGGTGCAGAACCAGCATTCAAATTTAAATTTAAAGACGACAACGATCTTAAAGAAAGAACCATTGAAAACAGATCACTTGTGATGATTTAAAGACGACGACGATCTCAAAGAAATACCCATTGAACAAGAGATCACTTATGATGATTTAAAGATGACAACGATCTCAAAGAAGAATATATCACTTATGATGGCTCTGTATGAGAATCGGACACCAGCATGCCTAATACACCAGGCACTTCTTGTGCTGTTACCTAAGGGTGATGCATCTATTAAAAATGTGTAAAAACAAATGATTTTGGTAGATGAAATTGCAAATAAAAAGAAGCTAACATTGAAAATAAAAATCAATGTTGATATTATAGTCTGCCTAGTGCAAATTTCAAGCCAAAACCTCAAACACGCAGTGATTCCCTGTTGTGGGGAATGAACGATATCATTGTTTGCCAGTGTAATACCAGAACCAACCTATACACTTACTGGTTAACTGTTGTGGGGAATTAATGATATCATTATTTGTCAATGGCCTACCAGAACCACTCTACACGAAATTAACGTTATCATGTGTTAACAGAGATGACAGCTATGCGGAGCTTACGACTGACGTAAAATCAATCTTTTCCTGCGAAACACGTCACATGGTACTGAAAGAGAAGTTTTGCCGAAATCCATCAAAATTCAACGGATATAAATTCTACGAAGATAAGAGTTTAAAAAATCACGTTCCTTCCATGTAATGGAATTTATTGAATTGTTTAATCAGTCTTCGATGTGTATATTGTCGTTAAACTGTACACAGCCAGACGAATGGCCAAAATAAAAGTACATTTACACAAGTGAACGATGATGAAACCCAAACAAAAAACAAGTCTAATAAAATTTGAAAATACCTCTATATGTCCCCTCCTTTTTTATCGAAACCATTTTTAACCATGAAGTCTAGTATAACAAAAACATTTTTGGTTGGGTTTGTTGTTTGTGTGTGTAGGCGCGCGCGTGCGTGCGTGCGCGCGTGTGTGTGTTTTGGGGTGGGGGAGTAGCCTAAATTTATATAGCGATCTTGAAATGTTTTGAAGGGGGAAAAATCATGCTTCATAAAAAAATTTGCAATCGGCACACTAGATTCGGAACACTTCGGCCGATTACGGTTTCTCGGTTTGTTTCGATTTAAGCCAGTGCATTACGATTGGTACCGGTATATCAAAGGCTGTGGTGTGCGCTATCCTATCTGTTGGGTCGTGTATATAAAAGATACCTTGCTACTATAGTACTAATGGGAAAATGTAGCAGGTTTGCACTCTAGACTATACATGTCAAAATTACAAAATATTTGACATCCAGTAGCTGATGATTAATAAATCAATGTACTCTAGTGGTGTCTAAACAAAACTTTAGCTGGTTTTGCATCCACTAGATCCCTCCTCTCCCAATTAAACAACACAATTTTACCATCAGATATATTAAAGTAATTCCTCACCAAACAGCAGACCTGTTTATTGTATACTATTACACCTTAATGTCATTTGTGTTTACTATGGTAATTAAACAGGTACTACACGTATGGGTTTTTATTGTTTTTGTTGTTTCTTGTTTTTATGTTTCAGTATTTTGTTACCAAGAGAGTCCCACACTTATTCTGTTAACATTTGCAAGGAAACACGAAAGTAAATTTGGACATTCATAAGTACGACTTGTTTTATGCTCTTCTGTTATCGCAGTATGTTCAAGGGTTTGGCATCTAGTTATGTACCTAAATCGGTTGGTTCAAACAGTGCAGCTATGTAAGAATACACCACTACTCTTGTAATCCACATGTACACCAAAACAAAAATGTGTACAGAGGTAATGCTACTCCAGGCGCGTGTTCACACCCCTCCTCCCCCCCCCCCCCCCCCCCCCCCCCCCCCCCCCCCCGATAATTGTTTCGGTTTGTTTTTCAATGTGTATTCCGGTGCAATATGACTCTACTTCCTGCCCCCATAAACTTCACTCGCCACAATCTAAAGCACTGCCTGCATAATTCCTGCACAGGCGACTGTATCCCGCTATATAGTGTTGTAACCTTTCGTGCATAAAATTAAGATACACCGATAGAATCCGCCCACGCATTGTATTTTAAAGTTACTGCCCACACCCATCCCCTTTTTTTTTAAACAAATCATTTAACGCATCCCCAGGCAAAAATATAGACGCCACGGTTTTACACAACTCGAGGGCACAGGTGCTTGATTAGCGGATATCAAAATAAATTCTTATTATTTTTTAAATTAAAAAATATTTGCAAAATAAGCAAATAAAAACAATACAAAACATCATCTAACCAAAATTTTACCTTTCTGTCACGTATTTGAAAGTGTCTTAATATCGACCCCCGTCTACTATAATAGTTAAGAAAGGTACGACACTCGCCATTTTTCCTATGTTAAACGATATTTCAAATGCTTTGACGGAAGTGACGTCGTATAGTTAAAAGTTTACCGAGAGTTCAGCCCCTTGCATATTTTTTTTTGCCGCGAAATATAAACTGAAAGAAATTGACAGCAAAAGAAAAGATGGAAAGCACAAATTATTTGACAATGTGGTAATAAGTAGTTTATTCATTTAGTTAATTATAAAATGACAAATTTGAATAGTAGGTTTAAAAAGCCTATTTTAAATATAAATAATGAATTTTTTTTTTTTTTTTTTAAATTTTTCTTACACTTGGTTGTTAAAATGCATTAACAGTTGTGTAACAATTTGGTGGTAGCTGTCGATATAATAGTCCCAGAGGCGACAGTTATAATTTTATTATATATTAATTTTCATCCCCTCCAAAGTTCCCCTGGCATTCCGCCTCATGTAATTGGGGTCCTCCCAGTGGCGTAGCCGGGGGGGGGGGGGGGGGGGATCCATGGGGCGTGGCAATTAGGGGTGTCATCCCACTACTCTATACCCCCCCCCCCCACCCAATACAAAATCCTGTCTACGCCATGGGTCCTCCCTAAATGGATTTTCTAGATCCGCCACTCGGTCCAGACCCCAATAAAATTAGATTGTTGGACGGCTTACCGACTGACCTTATTTTCACCCATGCAGTCTTTGCCATGAAAAGCGAGTGATCACTCCCGCTGTCATGCACACTCATCTGAACAGTTTTAGGAGGGCGGTGAATTGATCGCCTTATAATAATTATTGAAGTTTATTTAAAACTTCATTTGATTGTATATATATATATATATATATATATATATATATATATATATATATATATATATATATACTACTCTTCAAAAAAAGAAACGCAAAAGGGTACAAATGGGTTATAACTCCGATTTTATGTTTCCTACCGGTTCATGCTTTGTGAATATAAGGTCATTGCATGTCCCAAACACATTCCCACGGTTACATTCGATAAAACGCAGCTACTGTACAATAAAGTTCCAAAATGTGAATATTCGCAAAAACGCAGCCACGTGCAAACCATGTCACCACTGCACGTGCGTTGTCTGCACGTGCAACATGAACACCGACAGTATAAAAGTGCAGGGTGTTCGCTTGCCTGGCCTCTGTATCTGGCCGACAGTTGACAATCCAGGACATGCCACGTCTCAGTGAACCGCAGAGAAACAATGCCATCGGCCGACTAGACGCAGGCGAATCCAGAACGGCCGTTGCCAGGGCATTCCATGTGTTCCCAAGTACCATCTCCAGACTGTGGGACCGTTACCAGCAACATGGATCAACACGTGACCTCCCTAGATCCGGTCGACCACGGGTCACTACCCCCGGGCAGGACCACTACATCCGGGTACGCCACCTTCGGGAACGATTGACTACTGCCACCTCCACAGCCGCAGCAATACCAGGTTTGCGCAGGATATCCGACCAGACCATACGGAACCGCCTACGTGAGGTAGGAATTCGTGCCAGACGTCCAGTTCGAGGTGTCATCTTAACACCACAACACCGTCGACTCCGACTGCAGTGGTGCCAGATTCATCGACAATGGCCTCAACTGCGATGGAGACAGGTGTGGTTCAGTGACGAGTCCCGATTTCTGCTCCGACGTCATGATGGAAGATGTCGCGTGTATAGGCGTCGTGGTGAACGTTATGCGGCAAACTGCGTGCAGGAAGTGGACAGATTCGGCGGGGGTAGTGTCATGGTGTGGGCAGCCATCTCACACACTGGCAGAACTGACCTGGTCCACGTGCAGGGCAACCTGAATGCACAGGGCTACATTGACCAGATCCTCCGGCCACACATCGTTCCAGTTATGGCCAACGCCAACGCAGTGTTCCAACATTACAACGCCAGGCCTCACACAGTACGTCTCACAACGGCTTTCCTACAGAACAACAACATTAATGTCCTTCCTTGGCCATCGATATCACCGGATTTGAACCCAATTGAGCATCTATGGGACGAGTTGGACCGACGCCTCCGACAGCGACAACCACAGCCTCAGACCCTGCCCGAGCTGGCAGCAGCCTTGCAGGCCGAGTGGGCCACCATCCCCCGGGACGTCATCCGTACTCTGGTTGCTTCAATGGGCAGGCGGTGCCAGGCAGTTGTCAACACACGCGGAGGCCACACCCGGTATTGACTTCAGATGACCTTGACCTTGGTGGTGTGTCCTATCACTTACTCACAATGGACTAGAGTGAATTGTGAACAATCCTGCAATATTTGGTAATTATCGGACTCACCATTCAATAATTAAATCAATTCTCCAAATGTTACGACAATGTGGTTTTGCGTTTCTTCTTTTGAAGAGTATATATACATACATACACACACACATACACAAACACAAACACACAAGATACCAACCCACCAAAACAGGGGAATTCCATACATTTGATTACCCCCTCCCATGCTGATATAATAATATCTTACAGGGGCAGATCCAGGAAATATTTCGGGGTCACCAAATGCGAAAGAAAACACGCACCAACTGATGAGAAGGGCTTGCCAAATAAGAAAAAATAGGCACTTTGCATTTTTAGGGGGTATCAGATCTGATCCTCTTCACTTTGGTTCCACCTCTCGTTTCTTTAAATAATCCTTTCCCTTGTTTAATAAGATATTTTAATAGTCCAGTATTTATTTTGTTTACGTACACAAAAAGACACACTCAATCCCACACACACACACACAGACACATACTAACAATGACTTACATTATTTTAATTATTTACAGGTTACTGCAAAACATCAAACGATGTGAAAATGGAAAAATAGAACTCTCAGAAATTCACAATAGACTGTTAGATAAATACAGTACCCAAAAGATTGGTAAAACCATGAAAAAACTTTTCAAAGGTCTGTTAATGCATTTTAACAACCAAGTGTAAAAAATATATTAATAAAAAAATAATAATTTATTATTTATATTTAAAATAGGCTTTTTAAACCTACTCCCCTGCGCGTGCTGTAACCTCACCGTGGTGCAGGGGTGTAACATTCTCTTTGAGAATGGCCAATACAGCACAAATTGAAGTTTAGAGTAAAATTCGGAGTCCGTAAAATTCTGTGATATTTGTATTTGTATTTTGCAGTTCTTTACACTGTTTTTGTTTAAACCTTGAATTTTTATGTTGATGTTGATCATCACTTTATTTACTTGCATCAACCATAGTTTGACACCCAATAGCCGATGTATTTTTCGTGCTGGGGTGTCGTTAAACATTCATTCATTCATTCATTCATTCATTTAAACCTACTATTCAAATTTGTCATTTTATAATTGATTAAATGAATAAACTACTTATTACCACATTGTCAAATAATTTGTGCTTTCCATCTTTTCTTTTGCTGTCAATTTCTTTCAGTTTATATTTCGCGGCAAAAAAAAATATGCAAGGGGCTGAGCTCTTGGTAAACTTTTTACTATACGACGTCACTTCCGTCAAAGCATTTGAAATATCGTTTAACATAGGACAAATGGCGAGTGTCGTTCCTTTCTTAACTATTATAGTAGACGGGGGTCGATATTAAGACACTTTCAAATACGTGACAGAAAGGTAAAATTTTGGTTAGATGATGTTTTGTATTGTTTTTATTAGCTTATTTTGCAAATATTTTTTAATTTAAAAAATAATAAGAATTTATTTTGATATCCGCTAATCAAGCACCTGTGCTCGAGGGTGATCGCCGTGCCTTCAATTCTCTTGCTCCTCGGCATATCGGGATTCCATTATAAAAGTCGAACAACATCGAAACCAATTAAAGAAGAAGTAAGAAATAATACCAAAAAAACAAAGAAGAAGAAACAAAGAAGACATTTTAATTGATCAGTCCTGACAAGAAAAGTTAGCATAGGATGTTTTAAATATTGTTTTGGTTGCATTCGACGTTCTTGTGCTTCGATTTACCGAAGTAAAAATGGTTTCGTCTCTTTAAATCACGTCGTAATCGTAAATGTACCTTGTAGTGAAATACTTAGATGTGTCCTCTTGTCAGCTTTTTAATTAAACAGCAATATTTCTAAATACATTAAGGCGAAAACGTTATCGGCAGATCGGCTGATTTTGCTATCGGACAATTCGAATCGGCAGCCATTATTGAAAGTTGTCTAAAGGCCACCGCAGACCTTTGCAACTTTGGCGCATGCAAATGAAATTGCATGATTGCAAAGCAACTTTTTTCTCGTTGTATTAAAGGGACATTCCTGAGTTTGTTCCATTGTAAGATGTTTCCGACTAATAAAATATTTTCTACGATTGAACTTACATGTCAAATATATTTTCTTGTTTAGAATATCAATGTTTGTATATTCAATGTGTTTCTGGTCGTCTTAATATTTGTAAGAAGCCCAAACTGGATTTTTAGGAAATAAAATTTAACCTAGTACAAATACTAGAACGATTAAAAACACGTTTAATATACAGCCACTAATATTTTATGCAGAAAAATATATTTGATATGTAATTACTGTCGTCAAAAAGTATCTGTTAGTCAATAACATCTTAAAAATTGCAGCAAACTCAGGAATGTCTCTTTAATCCACATACACATGCGACAGTGAGTGAGTGAGTAAAAGTTTTACACGTGCGTATATACCACGAAGGTTTCACGCACGCCTGTTACGGGCTTAATCTCTGACTTTAGTGGTCGGTCAAAGACCTAAGTCCTAAACTCCTAACGACATTCTACACTTCTACACATGTCCAGACTAAGAATTTAAAACCAAAAGTTTTTGACTGCTCGGACTAAAAGGTTTTAAGGTGATTTGAGCAATTGATCGGGCACCGAAGTAAAGTGCGTTGGACTATTTATAAAAAAAAAATAAACATAAGAATTTTGAGCCGCGGCCGAAAAAATTTAAAGTCCAACTAAGCCCAAAAAAAGAAAAAGGAGGTTGGCGTCTACTTTGGCGAGCCTGAAGATTCTCGGAGTAGAGGCAGGAGATGTTGGCGTCATAGCAAAGTACGCACTAACGCACCGTAGTCCGGGCCGCAGACCGCCCGGATCATCTTGTGGATGTTCTTGTTGTCCAACTTGGCCGGAAGTATGACTTGGCGGTAGGTCTTGTCCCTCTGGTGCGTCACGACTACAGTGTCATGAGTTCCAAACATCTTGTTTTGGAGTTCGTATTTGCTGCCGTCATCCAGGGATCTCCAGTCTGTGTTGAGGTGGCTGCCTCGTAGCTGCGTCGGGTCAGTCGTGTCCCCCTGCATGTACTGGTGAAGTTGTTTATTCAGTCCGTTCACAGCGACGGTCCATTCGGACTCTTCAGGGGGAGCGACTACCGGGGTGGTCTCTCGGCCTTGGCTGGCCGGTCGGTCGGTGATGTTGCCTTCCTTTTTTCTCCAACGGTGGTCGATCGGGCCGATGGCGAGGCGACTGGCTGTACCGGAGATACCGGCCAGTTCTTCCTGGGCCATGTGACGGTCGGTGATGGAGGGTCGTTGGGCGTCTCACACACCGTAGTGTTGAGCTCGTCCAGTTCGGTGGCCGACGGTTGCCTTGGGGCTGGTCGCGTCGTCTCAGGTTGGACTGGGGGCGGCGTCGCAGAAGGGACCGCCACTGGCGGTTGAGCCGCCAGCTTAGATCCCCCCCCCCCCCCGTGCCGCTCCTGGCGCAGGTTTCCTCTTCCTCCACTTCCGATTCCTTGTCGGTGAGATCGCGTCCCCGTACACCAAGGTCACGGAAGCCCGTGACCCGGTGTGCGTGACGCGATACTCACTCAGCTTTCCAAAACTGGCGAGCAGTTCCCCCCGGGGGGGGGGGGGGGGGGTAAGTCAAGAGCGCAGCTAACCACGTCTACTCTCATCGCGAGTTGAGTTCAAGCCTTTCACATGCGACAGCCAGCAATTTTAGTCTAACAGTGATCACGTGACAGTCAAAGTGGCAGCTTTCCCCCGCATTTGTTTTGACGGTGGTCATCGAGACACGTTCTACACCATATTTGTTATGACGTAAAAGACTGAATTTACGTAAAGTAGCACTGAATTCGTCCTACACGCTTTTTGGTCCTTTAGGATATAACCACACAATTTGTTTAGAAAACCTATATAAACATACCTGTCTCTGCAAGACACATCTTCCTTTTAGCCCTGTTGCTATATTCAGAGGATGCTGTGTCAAAAATACATGACATTGTCTGCCACATCACCACTAATGCATCCTCTTTTCTTTGTAGACCACATGCTGCTGGAGGCTGCCATTTTGTGTCATGTGATCACTATCTATCGTTCATTGGCAGTTATTATTGCGTCAACGTTTTGTTGCATTGAAGGCGCACACGTTTGCGACGGCGTGCAATTAGATGCAACTACATGCAATAAAATCAAACATATTTGATCGGAGCAATTTTTGTTGCATGCAACAAAAATTGCATCGCAGGCCAGCGCACACGATGCAACGACGTACGATTTTTATTGCACCTTGTTGCAAAGGTCTGCGGTGGCCTTTAGACAAGTCGGTGCGACAAATCGCATAATGAGAACGCCGCTTTACGCTCAGGTATACAGGTCTTGTTGGCTTATAAACAAATGATCCACCCACAGCAACACGTGTGACGGGGGGGGGGGGGGGGGGGGGGGGGCGTGAATAACTCGTCATACGGAGACATCAAGTAGATACACCATTGCTGATGACGTAGCAATGTAAAGTTCTACGTCATTGTTCTTCTCAGGCGCGCTGTTGGCTATGCCAGAATCAGGTGATTTATGGGAAGAAAAATGCGATGGGTTTTTGCAGCTGATGTCAACCATCAATGATTTATCTCTTCAAAACAAACAGACAGACGATCGAATATGTCAACGGCAAGAAAATTCGGCACAAACTCTAAGTCAAAGTGACTTTTATTCTGATTCGTTTACCTCGAGGAGGTGACCACATCAAGCAGATGCCCGATTTCCCACTTTTTCACGAAGTGTCGAATCGGATATCCAGGGCGAATTCGTGGCAATCAGGGACTCATTAAATGGTGTTAAACTTCCAGCAGATCTAAAAGTGTTGGATTCTCGGCAGGGTATAAAACGTGAAGAGCAACAACATACTTCTGTGATAAACAAATGTGCTCGTTTTGCGCAGGCAACGTTAAAACTGTTATGGTGCTTAGACGATGCCTCCAGTGTGGCAAACGACCATATAGAAAAATTATATCTCATTCACTTAGCGCAGATACGATATCTGCAAGAAGAACACTCCGGATTAATTGTACAGGGACAATTTGACCGTGACACCGCACGCTTGTGTCGAGCGTTACTGAAAAATACTTCCGGTTTTACGTCGGAGTCTGTGTCAACACTTCAACATGCAGCTGCAATTTCGGCGTCTATTCGGAGTGGAAATCAGCGTAGCTGATTCAGTTACAGAAGAGGATTTTCTCGTCTGTAAATGTTTAACAGAAACACTTATGGATCCTTTGCAAACAGAGATATACCAAACCGACGCCATGACCTGTCAATAGTGAAAATTAAAGGTACACTACCATGTAAGTAAAAATTAAAAATGCCAGCGACTTTATCAAAATCTTGGAACAATTGGTTAAAAACACAAACCCCAGAATCAGTTCTAAACTGGATTAAAGATGGTGTTCAAATTCCATTTATTACAGACCCCAAGGCTTGTAATTTTGACAATCATAAATTGACTGATAAACAAAAATCTTTTGTATCTTGTGAGGTATAAAGTTTGCTATAAAATGGTTGAATATCCAGCTTTGACTATAAACCACACTGTGTGGTTCCAATCGGTTGTGTACCTAAAAAGAACAAAAAGCTGAGATGTGTTGTAGACTTCAGACATGTCAAGTATGTATGTAAATCCAGAAAGTTTAGATATGAGGACTTGGTTACACTTTATTTCAAAAATGGTTTTCATTTTTTCATGTGGAATCTGCTACCGTTTGGCTGTAAACTGATTCCATATTTCTTTTGCAAAGCACTCATACCTGTTGTAAAATGTCTGAAAATTGAATACGTGTAATTATGTGCATGGATGATATTCTTATCACTTCAGAACACCATAAGATAGAGGCAGATTTGAATTTTTTTTCAGAAACCACTAGTGTAACTCGAGAATTTTTATGTTTTGAAATCGACTCAATTGGTTTAGGAAAATCTTATCCAAAAAGTACCCAGTAAAAAGTGAGAAAAATCATTATTCGTGCCATTGCCAACATTAATATTAGGGCTAGGTGTTTGGCTTGCTTAGCAGGCCAGTGTATTGCTGTGTGTCGTGCCATATTTACAGGAAAATTAAAACAGATTTGTGTACAGACTTCTCAAAACAATAGCATCATGGGACGGACTCTTATCATGGAGTAGTGATAGTATACACGATTTAAAATTGTGCATAGATGGCCTAGATTCATGGAAAGGTCGGGTTATTATTCCCAGCCAGATAGAAACCGATGTATCCTTTATTGGTCGAGGATCAGTTTACAACAGGATGACGGCATCAGGACTTTGGGATACCCATGTTGTTGTTTTTTTTACAAATCATCAAATTACCGCGAGCTGTTGGCTGTCTTTGTGGTACTGAAATCATTCAAACATAATATAATTCAGGCAAATACAATACAAATCCTATTGGACAGTATTACAACAGTCGCTTATCTGAATCACATGGGAGGTTCTGGCAAAGATCGGACAGATCTTGCTCGAGCTATTTAGGCAGAATGCATAGAGAACGAGGTCATGATATGTGCACGGCATCTTCCGGGAAAATCAAATATTACAACAGATAGCCTATCACGACAAATGGACAAACTCGAACGGCTTTTACATCCTGGTATATTCACAATGTTAGACGAAATGTGGGGACCTCACACTGTGGATCGATTCACATCATACATCACGACACACCTCCTTTTCTACAACAGATATTACGACCCACTGTCAACTGGACTAGATGCGTTAGCTAAAGCGAACTGGGACGTACAAAACAATTTAATAAATCCACCATTTCGCTTGATACAAAATGTGTTAACATTAGGTCTCACTACACAGATGTCATCTGCCATTCAAACCCATGTTAAACTGCCCAACTTCAAGCGAAGATTGCCCATAGAACGGGTTCTCGTTGGCACTAACAACATACACCATTGCAAACATACGTTATATAAGCATTTATTTTCACTCCAAAATTGAGAACATTTCCGTCTCAGTTGTTTGCTATATGACCGCATCTGGCTGTAGTACCGGTCCGAACAGGTGGTTCATTAACCGATTCACTCCGGCTGTCACTTGCGCTATATACCCATGTCCATAAAGGTCGATGCACAATATTACAAAATAACATGGGCAAAATACAGCCAGAAGACTTACCATTAAATATACATATTGTTTTAATTCTTCACCATTTCCTAGAAGTGAATATGTGAACCATAACATGTGTCCCAATTAGGAACTATAGTGGACCGTGATGAATGAACTCTCACCCGGAAGTAATCTGTGTAGTGAGACCTTAATGAAGAGCCAAAAAGCGACTGGAACAATCATAGCTCCTTGTTGATCAGCTCAGCCATGGTTTCAGATGCTTATAGCTCTTTGTTGGTCAGCTCAGCCATGGTTTCAGATGCTGATAGCTCCTTGTTGGTCAGCTCAGCCATGGTTTCAGATGCTCATAGCTCCTTGTTGGTCAGCTCAGCCATGGTTTCAGATGCTCATAGCTCCTTGTTGGTCAGCTCAGCCATGGTTTCAGATACTTATGAAAATGTTAGTTTGGCCCTCGCTTTGGCTACCTACAAGTTGGAATATATGCATAAAAAATCGCAAACCATCCAGAACCACTGAACAATCCGAAATGGCGTCTTTATGCTTGGGGAATATGTGCAAAGTGAGACTCTTGAATTTCAGATGGACCACTTTGTTTAGCTTCATCTACTTTAAAACAGTATACTTATTACATATAAAAAACTTGTATGTGTTTTGTGAAGACAATGAGTTTACATTCCCACTATGTGACACTGCAGTATTGTCTTCTTTCTTCTGTTATATTGCTGACACTTCAATAAAACCTAAATGTCAGTTAAAATGTGCATATGCGGCTATTGGTGCACTTTATGAGGCCAAGAAGTTTAATAACATTGTTCATGACAGTTACATTAGCAGGTTAATTCAAGCATTGATAAAATCTGGGACTGAACAAACAATTTTACACTCACAAGTTATGCCCATTGAAAATGTTTACAAATTGGGGTAATAATAGCAACGTAAATGTAAAACAGAAGACTTAGCACTTGTACTAATGTTACGGCCATCTGATGTGGCACAAATCTATACATTTTGACCCATTTACTTTCCAAAATGAAACATTTACTTTTGATACTAATCAGATAAATTTCAAACCAGATGGTTCTATGAGTGTGATTTTTTATGACATTAAGAATGATACAAGTAGATCAAGGTTTACTGTAGTGGTACCTCCTGCAAGTGAACGTATACTGGATCCTGTATTGGCTATGAAGGATTAAAACTATGCGGGAAAGTGTGTGTAATAGTCCACCAGTGTTGCTTTCTTCGTATTTACCTTATAATGCTCTAAGTGCACAAATACTAGAAGACAGTATTATACAAGCAGGATTCGATAGAAAATTATATTTTGCCTAGTTCTTTTGGTCTAATGCGGCTCCAATAAGTAAGAAAACGATTATTATGAAATTAGGTGGGTGGAAAACTGACAGTGTTTCATGAACATTATGTACATTCTAGAACACCAAGTGAATTTACTGATCTTGTCTATTCTGAATAAGTATTTGCATTGTACAGTACAATAATGCACTTTAATAATAGATACATTGCCAAGTTGTGCACTTTGTGTCAAGCAGTTTCACATAGTTTTTGTCAAATATTTGGACACAAATTTCAAATTATTCTCACTAGTTTAGTCAATAATGTTTTTAAATAAAATGTTTAAACTTATTAACATGTCTCATTTGTTACTGCCGTAAGTTTGCGTAAAACATCAGTGTGTTGACAAACAATGCAAAGCTACATCTACTGGAATAACAGTAACAAGGGCGGTGGGAATCTGACAAACTCCCCAAGATATCCCAACAGGAATGTGTGTTATTTCGAAGGCACTATATATAATGATCATTTCAAAATGTCATTTAGAAACACCAGACAGCTATAACATATCCGTGTAATGATGAAGTTCTAATCACACATCAGTTGGCCGCATTATCAGAAGTTTAATGGCTTCATTAAAATATGCGTACAAACAGTACAATCTACCATACAAAGGTAAACTACAGTAATTGATGTTGATATGTCACTCCTAGGCCTTCAGTGGACTCTATTTCATTATAATCTTTCTCTAGCAGAATCAATCTATACTCATAAATTAAAAAGCGAATTTCCCAGTAGTCCTCTGAAGCCCACTAACGACCAGGGATGACATACAGCAGCTGATGAAAGATCGACACGATACTGAGAACAATGTGCCAGGATCCCAGCGCCGATCACCTATCTGAACTACACGTTGGTCCAGCAGTCTACATTCCAAGACCAAACTAAAAAGCTAAACAAATAATAAATAAAAAAGGAAAGTAAGAAAGAAAGAAAGAAAAAAGAAAGAAAAAACAACAACAAATAAAACACCACCCAGCCACCCCTTTACAAAGAATAAAACAAAACAAAAAGTGGATTCCATTTACCATCATAGGATCTTTGTTTAACGAGGCACAATCGCAGTGACATACAGCAGCTACTTGATATACATTCCTCCAGCTGTTCTCGAAATAGTAAGCTTTCTCTTGAGGTTGACCACCCAGAGTCATTGGTAGAGAGTGACCTGTCGAGACTACTTGAGATAATCATTAAACTGGCCACTCTTGCCACTTCGGCTACTCGTCATCCAGCCACACTAAAAGCGCTGACACCAGGCACATTGCGCAATGTAAACCAGTGTCCGCCTCGGTGGTGTCGTGGTTAAACCATCGGACATAATACTAATAGGTACAGGGTTCGCAGCCCGGTACCGGCTCCCACCCAGAATGAGTTTTAACGACTCAGTGCGTAGGTGTATGACCACGACACCCTCTTCTCTCTCACTAATAACTAACCCACTGTCCTGGGCAAACGGCCCAAATAGCTACGGTTTGTGTCCAGGACAGCGTGCTTGAACCTCAATTGGATATAAGCACGAAAATAAGTTGAAGTGAAAAGAATAGTGTCCGCTACCAATCTTTCTTTACCTACACAGTATTCGAAACTGCGCCGTCAGGATAAATATCAGTAGGCGGAGCTCCAAAGTATTTGAATAGCCGATGTACTGTTCGTGCTGGGATGTCGTTAAACATCTATTCTATCAATCCAAAGTATATGAATGTTGGACAGTTCAAAGCGAGCTCGGGGACTCATTATCACGATCTACAGAAGATGAACAACATATTTCAATTCCAGTTCCTTTATGCATATTGATAATGTAAGAGGAATAAAGCGTGATTTAATTCTTTAAAAGAAACATATATATTACAATATTGTAAATTCTAGTTTATAAATCGAAGTAGAAAGGAAGAACCGTTTATGTCACGTGATCGATGCATGCGACATAAGGTGCACGTGGTTGTTACAATATCTAACTGTCTAACGAAGTAACATTACAATCTATATACATCGTTTATTGTCATGTATGTCCCATGTATGTAATACCACTAGGGTTTGGGTATAATGGTCGCACTATTCAACGTCCAAACATTTTCTTGGCCAAAAACAAAATCATAAATCTTTGTGTTGTTGGGTTGGTTTTTTGTGTGTTTGTCGTTGTTGTTGATTTTTCTGTTTGTACCGATTGTCAAGCCAAGCACCTCGTCTGGACTACATTCTCCAAAGTTCATCTTAAACCAGGGTGGAGCGTGATTTAGTCAGTAGAGCACTCGCACGAGGTGCCTGGGTAGAGGATCGAACCTCCTCCTCTCTTTGTTGCTGTTTTATCTCAAACGGTGACCTACGACTGGTATATGAAGGGCCGTGGTATTTGCTGTTCTATTTGTGGGAAAATGCACCGAAAAAAGTGTTACTTATGAAAAGCAACTAATGTAACGGGTGTCCTGTAAGACTATATACATGTGTGTGTGTGTGTGTGTGTGTGTGTGTGTGTGTGTGTGTGTGTGTGTGTGTTAATAAGCTCTAGTTATGTCGATAAACAAAATAAACTTTGTCACTTTAAACTTGGGTCAGAAGTGAAATTAAAATGTTCAAATTCTATCGAGTTTATAACAGTGAAAACATATTCCTTGATATGATTATTAGTAACCAATCATGGTTTACGGCAATGGGTTCGAATACCGTCCTAGATCGGGTAAATGTGACAAATGTACCAGTGCGTACGGAACTATGTCCTTGTGCAACATTCATAGATAATAAGGAGGGAGAAACAGATAGCAGAGAAATACAGAGACAGACAGACAGAGATACGGGGGGGGGGGGGGGGGGGGGGGGGGGGGGGGGGGGGGGGGTGGGGGGGGGGTGGGGGGGGGGGGGGGGGGGGGGGGGGGGGGGGGGGGGGGGGGGGGAGAGAGAGCATAGGGCAGAGAAATAGACCGACAAAGAGGCAGACAGGGGGTGGGGAGAGAAACAGATATATATATATATATATATATATATATATATATATATATATATATATATATATATATATATATATCTGTATATGTATGTATGTATGTATGTATGTATATATATATATATATAGAGAGAGAGAGAGAGAGAGAGAGAGAGAGAGAGACAGAGAGACAGAGAGACAGACACAGAGAGACAGAGAGAGAGAAAGAGAGAGAGAAAGAGGGGGGGGGGGGGGGGAGAAGGGGGGGGGGGAGAAAATCGATATTTCCAAATATAGTTATGAAACTGTTTTGTTAGAAATAGGCAGTATTTGTTTTTAACTGGAATTGTTTATATTATTATGGTTAAGTTTAATTTTATAGAACATCTGTGCCTAGTTTTCATCATATTCTTCATTTAAACAAAATATTTTTTCAATTTGTAACTTATCGATACATATCTACATAAATTATGCTTTGCTTTATGTTATGCTATATGCGCCGCTATTGATCAGTCACTATAAGTTAGCGCTTGTTACAGTACATTTTATCACATCACCAAGCACGCAGATCACGCGAAGTGATGACACTAATACCCTTGAAAGTGAAAGTCACACGCCATAATATTATGTTACCGGCTCGGCTTTCACTACCATGTGTGTCGTCATCTTTGGATTAGCACAGAGTGACGGCGGGACGTCATGCTCCTGACCACAGTCATTAAAATGGCGGAAATGTTTTTAAGATGGCTGCAAATTCTTCGTATTTTGAAGTGATTTTGACATCAAAACATGTTTTGAGGGGTGAGGAATATGAAACACCAATTAGAGGTATTCTGAAACACTTTTTAAGATGATTTCACGAAAGATGAGCACTTATTACTGTATTCCTGACATACTAATGTCATATTAACAATGTTATATATACTTTTCCCTGGAACATGTGATTGATTTCATTGAAATTTGTTATTTAGAAAATTAAACAATTCTTCCATATAATTTGAAAACAATGGGTTTACTTCGCACGCGTTTCAAAGTGATCTGGTAGGGTTCAAACCCAGTGACCATATAGTATAGAATATGGCATATTATACTAGCTAAATGTTTTTCTGAGACTATTCTCTCATAACTTCTGGTATATTCCTAATTTCAATCTTCATATTTCCTGTAATTGACGAATCTCATTATATCAATTCTTTAGTCAATGCAGGTATGTACTCAGAGTAACTATGTCCTCTGCCAGTATGATTAAGCGTTACAAGATGTGTCCCTTTTAATATCATACCATGTCTTCGGGGATGAGATATGGACCAGACTGTCCAAATCCAGATAGTCTTGGGAGAACATAGCCGGGGTAGGATGGGTACAACAACTCGAATCCAGTTTCTCAAAGCCTCGTTTACAACCCATGCCATGTGAGCTGGTTCCTTTTCGTTGATCAGCAGAGGGGGTGATTCACATCTTTTCTCGCTGTTTTCGACGGATTGACTAACCCAAACGCCTAAGCAAATCAGCGCAATATTGACCCTTAATATGGACATATGAGGCAAACAGTCGATATGGATCATTAGTCCATTGACATCGGAGAAAATGCTGAACATGGTCTTACTAGCCCTGAGTTGGACATTGAATTTCTTTGGTATTTGATTTATTTTCTTTTTTCTGCCGTTTCAAATGTTGTTTGGACTCCGGGTTATAGTTATCAATCCATGTTTGATACCTGGCTACTAAACGCTGCTTAAAACGTTCCCAGTCCATATTAATCAGCTCGAGATTCTCCCCCGAACATCGAATCTGCTTTTACGTCATTTCGGAAGTCGACATTATTGGTATCCGGTGAGCGCAGATTTTACTCATATTCAAATGTTCATGGAGAATGGATTTCACTTAGCCATAACTAAGCCCCAGAATGTCTACAAACTGTCACACTGTCACTCTTCGATCATCCATCACAATTCGTTTCACAGTCTTGACGTTTTTCTGGGTATTCGATGTCCAAGGCCTGTCAGCCCTGGATCGCCTTCAACAGATTTCAGGAGATCGATGGTTAACAAATCAATGTGCTCTAGTGGTATCATTAAACAAAACAAACTTTTAACTCAACAAATTTTCTGCCACAATGGAATTCTGCAGTCAAACTCTTGACTATGAAATATGAAGGAGACACGTTGATCATTCGAATATGAATCTCTGAAGGAGTAATTTTTTTTCTAATGTTAAAATATTTAATGACAGCACTATGCTTCATTTTGATGTTTTCAGTCCACTAGGATGTAAAGCAGTAAATAGGAAACCTAAAAGCTACAGGTTTTACACTTAAATTACACTGCAATTAAAATACAGCTATATGATTGGCCCTTAAGGTTGAAACTTGAAACCTTTTGATCACATTCAGTAAAACCAAAAACCATTCGGTCAATATGGCGAGTCATGAGTTGCGAATGGAAGGGACCATTGTCGATCCGGTTCGGTTGACCATGGGTGGTAGCGGCTTTGAGAGTCAGGTGTACGTGATACCATCAAGGACAATATAACGTGGGTCTTAATCTTTAGTGCTTGTGGTGCGACATTAGACTTGCACACGGGTATATTGATCACATGAGAGCAAGCCATCTCAATAGTTTTGATTGGAAAAAGTGACAGTGGCGGAAAAGGTTGTCATCAACATCAAGCAACATGTGTGTTATAGTTGCCATAGGTTACAGAAAAAAGAGGAACCTTCAGCTCAATGAAAGTATGGTTCTATCTGACAGTATACATTTATAATTGTAAAAAATATATATACAGTAAACTCTATATCAAAAAGTTGCTTGTGCCAGCCTGTACGTTTGCGATATCGTTACATTCAAGTCAGTTAAACAAATTATCACATAATGACAAAATATATTAGTCAAAAACCAGTCACATGACCTTCCGTAAATAATGATATTGCCCTGAGACGGTCCCATCAGCCGATCAAAAGTGATATTGCCCTGAGAGATTTAACCAATGAAAAGAAAGATGAAACAAAATTCTATCCAGTTAATTAATTGTTCGGTTTATGTGCATTGTGAGTTGGCCCATGGTGGAGCATGTCATGGAGAACATGTCGTTATTAGGGATCATGCTATGCCACACATAGTTGATGCTGCAGGGGATCTAGAGACGATATGTGTGGTCCACACTGGTGGTAAATTAGTGGCGCTGAAGATCAGCCAGTTAGTTTGGTAAAGAGTGAATTCTTATCAGACCTATCTGACAGATCGAGAGTTGAGTTGATCCCCAAGAATCATTTTGAGGAACAGAGGAACATCAGACAGACACTGGGATGTCTAGACCCGTCAAGGAGCGCATGCGGCAAACAGGAGGCCTACTAACAAAACAAATGTTTGTTGATTTCGTAATTCTGTATGAGCTTATGTTTAAACACCTAACATTTAAGCTGTTTTAGAAGAAAGTCGAGTTCAATGGTATGGTAATTAATATAGACGGGATGGAAATAGAATTGGATATATACAGCTCGTGGAAAAAAAGGGCGGGGCATTTTTCAACATTTTTACAAACAAAATAACCCATTATTTGTGTATTTTTTAAAATCTGGGTACTTTTTTCACCAAATCATCTTACAAATATTATTTTCATGTTCTATGACCTCAAATACACAGGGTTTGACACGAAAAACACATTCCTAGCTGGAACAGCCACCGAGTTATAAATGTTAAATTCTGAAACATACGTCAGCTTGAAAAAAATGGCCGGCAACTGATTTCATGCTCACAACACCCTAATGGTCATTTCTAGCGGACAAATTTTACCTTTCCGTGACTACCTACTCAAAAACTAAGCCTTATTTACGGCTCTGTTTGCACGACTAGTTCTGTTTCAAGCGGACCCTGAACAAACTGGAATCCTGTCAAAACAGGCCATGGTTCAAGGTTCCGAATTTTTTCAACACCGGATCCTGTTTAAATCGTATAAATATTAATTCTCCGAAATCACGGCTATTATCAAACGCTGTGTGGGATTAGGTATGCTTACGGATATCAACGGATGGATAAGTAGAGGAAGCAAAATAATAAAGAATTAGAATTAAATGAAATTAAAGTTACAGTCTCTGGTTACCATATTATAACATCGTGTACAAATATGAAAAACAAGCTCAAAAGCACTTTTAAGAAACTCGTGTGTGTTCGCTATGAACGGAGATCGTCAAACGTATACGCTCGATTCGTCGCCTGTGCCACCATTGCTCGGCAAAGAACAAACGACAGCCTATTGTCAGTTTCAGTTAACACGTGCGTTTGCGGATTTGAAATTGTAGGGATCCATGGGCGTACATGGGGGGGGGGGGGGGGGGGGTCGATGGGTTCGACCGAACCCCCACTGAAATCGCTTTTTTTATAATTTAATATATCTAACATTGATATCTGACATTATTATATTTACTCAACATAGAAATATATGCCCAATATCTCTGCAATCTATTTTGGAACCCCCCTTTTCAAAATCCTATGTATTGGAACCCCCCTTTTCAAAATCCTATGTACGCCCATGGGATCGTCTCTAAAAATAAAATGAGAAATCTTGCGCTGTACGAAGAACGTTCGGTTGAGGATACGGTACTAGAATCTTTCGTTAAAACCGGTTTGATCTTGACAACGTATTATCGACAATCGTACCTTCCTATTTTAGAATTAATATTTTACAAAGTGTTAGTAGAACTTTCAAAGTTTAGTTTGTATACTAGTAACACATTGATCGTGAATATATTTTTTAAATAAAATAAGTAGTAGGGGGGCCTTCCTGGGGTCATGACCTACTTTCCGTGACCTTGACCTTGGTGTCTGGCATTGGTGTGAGTCATAGTGGTGTGGTCTACTAGGGGTGAACGCTCGCCTGTGTCCCTGACCGACTTAGGTTGGTACTGATGTCCTTGGACTGGCCCTGACCGATTTAGGTTGGTACTGATGTCCTTGGACTGGCCCTGACCGATTTGTTTAGCATTGATCGACTTAGAGGATAGTGACTGGAATACCTGGGCAGGTGTGCGACCTTGGTGTAAGTCATAGCCTTGACGTACTTGGTGTGTGACTCATCGCCTAGCCTTGTCAGGGATGGTGTAAGATCATTAATTGCTACTAATGGGAAAGTGCAGCGGGTTTCCTCTCTAAAACTGTCAGAAGTATGTTTCACATCCAATAGCCGATGATTAATAAATCGAGATGCTCTAGTGGTGCCGTTAACCTACCACGTCTAAGGACTGCCCGACGCGAGGTAGTGTATTTAATTTTAGCGCGCTGAATGATGAATGGTTATCACTGTTTACATCCGGCAAGTGATGGTATCTTGTGTTGTCAGTCTCTAAATAAAATACTCTACGGAACTTCTAGAAGTTAAGTTCTCAAAGTCTGGCAGAAAGACGAAATGATTGAAATAGGTGAAAAAAGGAATTCTCGTTCTACACTATCTGATAGCGCATTCACAAGATTATTATGAACTGACCTATTTCGTCGCTTCATCCCGCGAGCACACACACACCCACACATATATATGGTTTAAATGACAGATTTTGCCAATGTCCCGGTAGCTCAGTCGTTAGCGTAGTCGACTTGAGCGTGAAAGGTACGTCGTTCGTATCTCATGTGGTAGAAGTTTTTTTTCTATTATTATTTTTTAAATTAGTTTATTTATTTATTTATTTATTTGTTTTTATTTTATTTATTTATTTATTTGTTTATTTATTTTTATTATTATGTTCAAGCAGAACCCAATACAAGCATCCTCTAATAACCCTGTGTGGACGGGACGTAGCTCAGTGTTCCCTTGATGTGCGGTAGGTCTGGGATCGATCCCCGTCGGTGGGCCCATTGGGCTATATCCAGCCAGTGCTCCACAACTGGACAACGACCGTGGTATGTGCTATCCTGCCTGTGGGAAGCGCAACTAAAAGATCCCTTGCTGCTAATCGGAAGAGTAGCCCATGTAGTGGCGACAGCGGGTTTTCTCTCAAAATCTGTGTGGTCCTTAACCATATGTCCGTATAACCGTAAATAAAATGTGTTGAGTGCGTCGTTAAATAAAACATTTCTTTCTTTCCTCAATCAATATCTGTGTGGTCCTTAACCATATGTCCGTATAACCGTAAATAAAATGTGTTGAGTAAATAAAACATTTCCTTCCTCGTAAAATAAAGATTAATTGAATACAAATATTTATTTTTAGTATAGTGTTTTAGTCATAGGGAAAGAAAGACATATTTGTCTCGAAGAAAGGAATGTTTGTTAAGAAGAAAGGCATATGCGTTAAGGAGAAGAAAGGAATATTTGTTAAGGAGAAGAAAGGGATGTTTGTTAAGGGAAGAAAGGAATGTGTGTGTGTGTGTGAAACATCCCCAGCCCCATTGCTTTGAAGAAAGAACGCGTGACTGCAACTCAACCCTCCAACCTAACCTATGATCTTTTAACTGCATTTTAAACAAGTATTTCCCTAGAGTACAAGCCTTTTTACAGGGCTTTTTAATTACCAAATGGGTAAATACAGTGGTCGATCTAGGATCGATCCCCGTCGGTGGCCCATTAAGCTATAGCCAACCAGTGTATTATGTCTGGTATATCAAAGGTCGTGGTATTTTCTGTCTTGTACACACAGCTCTTGCTACTATAAAGTAGCGGTAGAAATATCCAATCACAAATCTAGTCATAGAGTAAAAAAAAAAAAAAAAAAACGCAATGGTTTGGTTTTTTTTTTTTTTTTTTTTTTTCTAAATTACAATCACTGGTCTCTCTAGAGACAACTACACATGAAATGGACACACATTGGGTTACATCGAGAGGCCTTAATGGCGACATGCGAATAATATGAGTGTTCATTTCTCTTCATCATCGTCGTCCTCCTCATCGTCGGTATCGTCGTCGTCTTGTTCATCCAAATATTCGCCGATCCATGAACGATACTGATTTAATTTAGAACGAATCTGTGGTCTCACATCTTTATCTGGATTCACAAACTGTAAAATTTTCCTGGTGTTGGGACCTTTGTCAAAGTAATGCATATATGTCAGAAAGCGAGAGTACGTGTCTTTAAATAACTTCCATTGCAATGTCTTCATGTTCCTTTCAATGGCATCTTGGGACATGTTTTTTTCTTCGTAGCGTTTCCTCTTGCTTTGGAGATAGTCACGATTGATGTCGAATTCACGTTCCGCCATGAGACGAATGCCTTCGTTTTCCAGGTCGGGCGACGGCTCTCCATTTCCCTTTTCGCACGTTTTCACGTGTCGCTGCAAGTCGCTTCCGTCTTTAAAGACTAGACCACACGTATCGCAAGACTGCATCCTCTTGACTTTTTTCAGATAGGGTTCTACCTCATCATCTTCTTCTTCGTCGTCACTTTCGTAGGCGGGTATGCCTGGTAGTTTTCTCTTGAATGCGCCCCTTTGCATAATTTGCAGGTAGAGCTCTTTCTTCGACAGTGGTTGCACGTCTTCTGAGACATTCGCCGTTACGCTCGTGCTTTTATACCATTCGGACGGCCCCGTCTCTAAACCATTAGGCCGAAGACGCCAATATTCGGGTGTGGTCGGTTTCAAGTCCACCAAGAGATGTCCGTAGGGCATGTGGGTAGCTTTCTCAAACTGATGCATGAAATTACTAGTGTTTTTCCGGATACATCTGCCGTGCCAAAGTCAGAACTTGCTGCTTGTCGATGGGGTTGTTGAACAGCGCTAGATAATGGCAGTTTCTTCTCTGTGTCGGGTCCTTGCTGTGATACAGGTTCTGGTTGATAGCGATGACGGATAAGTTTCTGTGATGACTTCCTTCTGTGAACAGGTCGGTGATCCTTGAGTCTTTATTAGCCATACACATCAGGTCGTCCAACACGATGAGATTTCTGACTCTGGGATCCAAATAACGATCTTTTTCCAAATTCTCAGGTATACCTTGAACAAATTTCACTCGAGCAACCTTTTTGATCATATCATAGAGGGGTTGCCATCGTTTGTAGAGCCAGATGACGCGCTGGGGAGGCGGCTGGATTTTACCATCTCTCAACAATTTGTATACCAAAAATGTCTTTCCACACGACGTGGGTCCCGACACGATCATGGTGAAGGGATGTAGCAATCTTAGGGGATGCTGCTGCTGCTGTGGTGGTGGTGGTGGTGGTGGTGGTGGTGGCTGCTGCTGCTGTGGTGGTGGTGGTGGTGGTGGCTGCTGCTGTGGTGGTGGTGGTGGTGGTGGTGGTGGTGGTGGCTGCTGCTGTGGTGGTGGTGGTGGTGGTGGCTGCTGCTGTGGTGGTGGTGGTGGTGGTGGTGGTGGCTGCTGCTGTGGTGGTGGTGGTGGTGGTGGTGGTGGTGGCTGCTGCTGTGGTGGTGGTGGTGGCTGCTGCTGTGGTGGTGGTGGTGGTGGTGGTGGCTGCTGCTGCTGTGGTGGTGGTGGTGGTGGTGGTGGTAGACCTTTAGCATGTTTTTGTTGAAAATGTCTTAACATGGCGTCTCTCCTCGAGAATGTGAAACCACATTCTGAACATGTGCTCTGCATGACGACTCTAAATGAAATGACGATATCTGACCCACATAGTTCCTTTTATAGCTTATTTAGAAATGCTTCTGCAGTTTCGGGGCTTTCCAACCCGTACCACTTTGTTGTTGTTGTTGTTGTTTCCGTTTCAGATCGGCTTTGGCTTGCTCTACCACTTGTTGTGTTGGGGAGACCATGACGACTTTGGGTGTCGGGGACTTGTTCTGTTCCTCTTTTTCTTTTTTCCACGTGGGATCGTAGAGTTCTAGACATCGATCCACACTGTACATGATCTGACTTTCCCCACCACGTTGAATTTCGAAGTGAGGTTGAAGTTTACCGTGTGCCTGCAGTTTATAGAAACGGGTCCACTTATCCACGTCGGGTACATATAACTTGTACTGGTCTGACATGTTGCTCCTCTGAAAGTTCTACCTCAAATGACGAGTTTTCCAAAACTATTTTACTTATATACCTTATGACGCATAAAGATATGGTACAGGAATGTTTGAATGTGTGTGATACGTATGACCAGTGTCCCTCCTCCCAAGCACAAATCTCATCGTGCGAGCTCCCAAAAATAATCGTTACCAAAATATTACCCTTTACCAGTGTTACTACCATAGGGACACGTCCAGAGACACACTCATGGACCCAGGACATAAATAAGAAAGCAAAACCTGTTATTCACGGTTTTATTCACAACATACAACATGAAAACATAGCACACAAGTGTCTAAAACATTTAATGTCTGAAGAGGTTGTTCACATAACGACATCTTGGAGAGAGTCTGTAATGTTCCATTACTGGGTCGTCTGTCTTCTTCCATCGGTAGACGCGAAGTCCGCAACAGTAACAGGTGATGGCATCGTGGTCTCTCCCGTGTAGTAGAAACCGGCCTTGGCAAGTTCTTTTGGTTTTTGACGTAATTGTATGGGCCACCGAGCATACGTCAGCATCCGGGCATAGAAATGTCTCATTTCGGGACGATGACAGAACACGTAACGTCTCGAATAGCAATCTTCCTCACAGGCAGCATCTGTTTCACAGGCAGCATCTGTTTCACAGGCAGCATCCGTCTGATCTGTGAGTTCATCCACGAGTTCGCCATCTTCAGTTCCAACCCCAGTGTCACGTGTAGCATCCGTTTGATCCGTATAATGAATACTCTTCTTCTCCTCATCTTGTTTGGTAGTCACTCTTTTGATCGTATGTCTTTCTGAACATTTGCAGACCAAGACGTCGTCCTCGTCGCTACTGCTGCTGCTACTAACAGTGCTCGAATATCCCGATGTCATTTTCTTCGTACCAGAATATCTTCAAACTCCAAAGCAAAAATAGATCTCGTTCACAGAACTTTCGGCAAGCGAATGACGCTACTAACAAAACACCCCTTTTTATATCTAAATACGAGCCTACATAGGTCAAGACCAGTCGTAAGTAGGCCAAGGACAATAGTCTGGGGAACAGTCCAAGGGCACAACGGAACTAGTCTAAGGAGGTCAGGGCATGACTCATACCAAGGCCAGACACCTGCCAAGTATGCCAAGGGCGGTCCATGACTCACACCAAGGCCAGACACCTGCCAAGTGTGCCAAGGTCGTTCTTTCTTCAAAGCAATGGGTTAGGGATGTTTCACACACACACACACACACACACACAAACACACACACACACACATTCCTTTCTTCCCTTAACAAACATCCCTTTCTTCTCCTTAACAAATATTCCTTTCTTCTCCTTAACGCATATGCCTTTCTTCTTAACAAACATTCCTTTCTTCGAGACAAATATGTCTTTCTTTCCCTATGACTAAAACACTATACTAAAAATAAATATTTGTATTCAATTAATCTTTATTTTACGAGGAAGGAAATGTTTTATTTACTCAACACATTTTATTTACGGTTATACGGACATATGGTTAAGGACCACACAGATATTGATTGAGGAAAGAAAGAAATGTTTTATTTAACGACGCACTCAACACATTTTATTTACGGTTATACGGACATATGGTTAAGGACCACACAGATTTTGAGAGAAAACCCGCTGTCGCCACTACATGGGCTACTCTTCCGATTAGCAGCAAGGGATCTTTTAGTTGCGCTTCCCACAGGCAGGATAGCACATACCACGGTCGTTGTCCAGTTGTGGAGCACTGGCTGGATATAGCCCAATGGGCCCACCGACGGGGATCGATCCCAGACCTACCGCACATCAAGGGAACACTGAGCTACGTCCCGTCCACACAGGGTTATTAGAGGATGCTTGTATTGGGTTCTGCTTGAACATAATAAATAAATAAACAAATAAATAAATAAATAAAATAAAAACAAATAAATAAATAAATAAACTAATTTAAAAAATAATAATAGAAAAAAAAACTTCTACCACATGAGATACGAACGACGTACCTTTCACGCTCAAGTCGACTACGCTAACGACTGAGCTACCGGAACATTGGCAAAATCTGTCATTTAAACCATATATATGTGTGGGTGTGTGTGTGCTCGCGGGATGAAGCGATGAAATAGGTCAGTTCATAATAATCTTGTGAATACGCTATCAGATAGTGTAGAACGAGAATTCCTTTTTTCACCTATTTCAATCATTTCGTCTTTCTGCCAGACTTTGAGAACTTAACTTCTAGAAGTTCCGTAGAGTATTTTATTTAGAGACTGACAACACAAGATACCATCACTTGCCGGATGTAAACAGTGATAACCATTCATCATTCAGCGCGCTAAAATTAAATACACTACCTCGCGTCGGGCAGTCCTTAGACGTGGTAGGTTAACGGCACCACTAGAGCATCTCGATTTATTAATCATCGGCTATTGGATGTGAAACATACTTCTGACAGTTTTAGAGAGGAAACCCGCTGCACTTTCCCATTAGTAGCAATTAATGATCTTACACCATCCCTGACAAGGCTAGGCGATGAGTCACACACCAAGTACGTCAAGGCTATGACTTACACCAAGGTCGCACACCTGCCCAGGTATACCAGTCACTATCCTCTAAGTCGATCAATGCTAAACAAATCGGTCAGGGCCAGTCCAAGGACATCAGTACCAACCTAAATCGGTCAGGGCCAGTCCAAGGACATCAGTACCAACCTAAGTCGGTCAGGGACACGGGCGAGCGTTCACCCCTAGTAGACCACACCACTATGACTCACACCAATGCCAGACACCAAGGTCAAGGTCACGGAAAGTAGGTCATGACCCCAGGAAGGTCCCCCTACTACTAAAATATACTAAAGTAGACAATGAACGTTTTCACTTCTTAATTTTAGGTGTGTTAAAATCGACTAATTCAAATACCTATTCTTTCGTTTGGAAAGGGTAAAGTTAGTTTTGTTTGTTGTTGTTTTTGTGGTGTTTTGTTGTTTTTTTGTTTGACGACATCAATTGGATGTCAAGCATTTGGTAATTTTGACATTAAATCTTAGAGAGGAATCGGGTGCATGTGCGGGGGGGGGGGGGGGGGGGGTATTGGAGGTCGAAACCCTTACCTGCCCAAGCTTAAAAAAAATTTGAAATATATTTTCTGGGGGAGCATGACCCCATATAAACTTCGCTCAACACAGTCTATAACCCAAACCCCGCTGAAATTTGTTTTGAGATATTTTATTGATAAAAAAAAGAATCAAAAGGATTGCACAACAGGCAGAGCCCGCTGAAATCTCTGCACACGCGCCTTGGAAACCCGCTACATTTTTATTTTTATTTTTATTTGTTTTTGTTTTTTTTAGCAAGGGGTCGCCGTCCCGCAGACAGGATATCACATACCATGGCCTTTTATATACCCGCCGATGGGGATCGATCCTAGACTGACCGCGCATTACCAAAAAACCCCACCTTTTTAGTCTAAGTAATGAATAAAATTACATACAGTCTTGAAAAATGTTACGTAAATCGAACACAACACCCTCTTCTTCTACCTCTAGAGCGTTACTTAATTCTTAACACCCCCTTACATGTAACGCGTATGCCAACCGCTGGCCACTATCAAAATTCCAAGGCAATTCCCCCACCGACCCCTGGAAAGGTGTTGTACCATACCTCTATGGATATAAATATGTTTTGGAGATATAAGACGATCCCTCGATCAACACAGTTAAATTTGTTCAAAATCACGTGAGAAGCTCAGCGCCTGCGCAAATCACGTAAAGTCCCAGTTCTACTGGCGTCCCGCTAAATGAAGAAAAACAAAGCTGGCCATTGCGTTTGTAGTTGACCTAGATAATGTAGATAAGCGAGCATTGCGAAACTATAGCTATGTGGTGGACCTTGCATGTACCAAACAGAACTGAATCATCTATTCTATATGCTTAAATAATAAAAATATTCCAGGGACTGCAGCTTTAAAGAAAGCAAACCGCTAGAAAGTGTCCTGGGAGTCCACTATTTGATTGCGTCATGCAAGGACGTTCACTAGTGTTCAAAGGTTTGAATAGTCATGGTAGTAAAACAAGAACAGAACTATTTCGTTTCCGGTAAACCGACCAAACAGATAGGCTGACGTAACCAATGATCAGTCAACCGACGCAAGGTGTTTGAAGCATGCAAAATCCTTGTCATACCAGTGTTGCAGTAACACGACTGCATATGGTTAACGTCTGCAATATTCATCGATTGGCGTTTTCCCTTGACCAAACATCAAATTAACAAAAGAAAAACAAAATAGACCTTATTCTTGACAACCGTTCCGTTCACCCATACATGGAACATAGCATTTATTATTAAGCTGATTTACTTGCCACCAAAAATAACTGGATGCAGCTGTTAAATTAAAAATATTTCAAATCCCATTTTGTCAGTTTAGACAATAATATCTATTTATCTATTACTGACCGTTATTGAGGGCAATATCAGGTTTTATGGACCGAAGAAACTGATATTGACCTCGGCCGATATTGCCCGAAATAAGGTCAATAATTGTTTTATTACAAAATAAAATCCATAAACTTGTATATTACTGCTTTATTTATCAGAATCAAAATACGCTAATTCGCAAAAGACAAACATAAAAACAACAACAACAAAAAACACAGCAACCGCAAAGCGTTTTGTCACAAGTTGTTGGTTGTTTACATTAAAATTAGCAGATATATTTTCATTATGTAATAATTTGTTTAATTGTCATGAATGAAACGATATCGCAAACTTACAGGCTGGCACCAGCAACTTCAAGATATAGAGTTTACTGTGTGTGTCTGTGTGTGTGTGTGTGTGTGTGTGTGTGTGTGTGTGTGTGTGTATATATATATATATATATATATATATATATATATATATATATATACTCTTCAAAAAAGTAGGGGAACTCTAATAAGAATTTACAATTACCATAATTGTAAGGTATATTAGCTGTGGAGAAAGGTTATATGATAATAGTGAATTAATTGGGCAAACAGTGCAACCGGTAGTTCACTATTACAGTAGGTTTTATGACCACCAAAGATCTTGAAGGACGATTGGGGACAAAAGTGAAATTTGAAAGCTGACGTTTTTTTATCAGTAAATCGCAAATTCAAACAATAAAAATGACTAAAAACAAAACAATAGAAACTGTATGATCACAGAATGAAAACGACTGACAGAAATAATGTTCCATAGTGATTAATCGACCTTCCTGGAAATCTGTCAAAATCGAGAATGACACCCCACGCACGTGTACGGGGCAACTGCGTGATGCACGTGCAAACTATGGAATGTGTTTCGATGTGTTGATAAACAGACCTGAACGTTATTTACTAGGATGTCTGTGGTCAAAACGTATGTTCGTTGTAATGGTTGATATTAACATTAATATTTCAGGTTCCCCTATCTTTTTTTGAAGAGTATATATTTTACAATTATACATGTATACTGTCAATGCTTTCAATGAGCTGAAGGTTCCTCTTTTTCTGTGACCTGTAGCAACTATAAAATAGATGTTTCTGGATGTTGATGATAAACGTTTGAAATACTAGAAGCAATATATACGTAAAATGTGATACTGTACTAATAGGTTTTCCCCAGTCATGATTAAAATACTATATATGCCGTCCATTATGAAGTGTAAAAACAACAGCATTCGGAAAAATATATTAACTGTGATCTAGAAATTGCTGTACCCTTATTGATATTTTTCTACTCGTCGATTCTTCTGGAAATACTGGATGTTTAGGCACGTCGTATGTTTATTTGCTCAAATTTGTTTCGTTTTATATAAAGAATTTGGCTGCATAATTATTTCTTAAAGATGTACATTAATTTATTGTGATCGTATGTTAGATTTTGTACTGAAAATATAACGAATGAATTTCCCTTGTTATGTATTAAGTCAAATAAAAATATAATGTTCAAAATAAGTAGGTGATATTCAAATATAACACAATATAACAGAGATGTATTGATTTTTATTGCAAGCACTCATGTGACAAGGGAAAGACATTAAAGATTATAGCCGGGATAGTGATATAGGTCAGGAGAAGACACAGATAGGCAACAGGTGTGACAATCTGATTAGAATTAGCTCTACTGGTCTACCAGTAGATCTAACAGCATTGCGTGGACTCCCACGTCCTGGTAACATTTCATCTATAAATAACAATTTAAATATCGACCAATTATACTTCACCTTTTATAGCGTTATTCCGGAGCATACACATTCTGAAAAATATCGGGCGAGATAATTTATGCAATAAGCGAACTTGTTGGTCTATTTCAACATTAAAAAATAGGGGGAAAAGTGCAGTAATAAACTCTGGATTGTATACTAGTATAAAGAGATTTTATGGCTGTACGATCACGGTTTTTTTTTTCGTCTTGAGACGAATTTTATATAAAATGTTATATTTAAATTAGTTTTCGGCATACTTCGTAATTCACCTGAATCATTTCGTATAATCATTTCGTATACCCTCGGCATAATCCCGAATGTTTTCAAATTCTTTTCAAATCACTGACATTATTTTGCAAGTTTTTCATTAGTCGAATGAAAGGTCAACTGGACACGAGCTCCAACGGGGTGCTGTTAGATCCACAGGTAATAGTAATTAACCAGTGGAGCTAATTTTAATTAGATTTCAGGTGTGGTGCTTGTCAATTTGACGTTTTCAATATTTGCACTAGCAACAGGCAAAACCCCTACGGTTCGCCAAGCAAGCACGAATCCGACGTCGCATGCTCCAGATTAAACGTCCAATAACATTTTGGGGGATCCTGTCCCATTCCTCTTGGAGAGCGGCGCATAATTCAGTCAAGTTGGTTGGCTGACGTTGACGTTCTCGGAGGCTTCGTCCGATGAGGGGGCGAGACGTAGCCTAGTGGTAAAGCGCTCGCTTGATGCGCGGTCGGTTTGGGATCGATACCCGTCAGTAGGCCCATTGGGATACTTCTCGCTTCAGCAAGTGCGCCATGACTGGTACATCAAAGGCCGTGGTATGTGATATCCTGTCTATGGGATGGTGCATATAAAAGATCCCTTGCTGCTAATCAAAAAAGAGTAGCCCATGAAGTGGCGACAGCGGGTTTCCTCCCTCAATATCTATGTTGTCCTTAACCATATGTCCGACGCCATATAACCGTAAATAAAATGTGTTGAGTGTGTCGTTAAATAAAACATTTTCCTTCCTTCGTCCGATGATGTCCCATATGTGCTCAATGGATGAAAGGTCTAGGCTTAGGACTGACCATGGTAGTGTGGTAATGTTCTGTTGCTACAGATACGCAATGACTAGTAGACTCCGGTGAGCACGGGCGTTGTCGTCCTGAAAAACAAAATGGCATTCAGCCTGGCGGGCACAACGATCGGTGCAATGATGTTGTCGCAGTGGTACTTCACAGTGACCCTCCCATGAACAATATACAGCTGGGTTCTGGCAGTCATGGTGATGTCACCCCACACCAAAACGGACCCTCCTCCAAATCGGCCATGAGGACGAACGTTGACGTTGGCATAGCGTTAACTGGGACGTCGCCAGACACGCTGTCGTCGAACATGGAAGTCTAATGTTAATCTGGATTCGTCTGAAAACATTACCCGAGCCCAACGCCTGTTAGCCCAATGTCTACGATGTGTACAGCACTGACGTCCGGCAGCAATGTTTCTCGCAGTCAAATGTGGGGTAACGTAGGGATGTTACTTCTTTGCAGTCTGTTACGAATAGTCTGACCGGACACTGTAACGCCAGTTGTAACACGGAGTTCTCTTCCGATTTGATTGGCTTCGATTCCTCAACGTGTAAGTCCTAATGAAGCGGTTCTGAACCGGAGTTGTACCCATTGGCCGTCCTGAACGGGTACGATCATCCACATTTCTGGTTTGTCAATATCGGGCCCACAATCGGCTAATGACTGATTGTGATACATTAAGTCTACGGGCCACACTTCGCTGGGTAGTGCCAACGTGGAGTATACCTAGAGCCCTGAGGCGTTCCTGATGTTGGAGACATCGCTTTGTTGAAAAGTTACACAATGTTGTAAATAATTTGACAGCAAAGTTATGATTTAGTGTTCCAGTAACAAACAAGAAAGAATATTGCCGCCCACAACGTACACACAAACTAAGAGTTCAATTTCAAATCACTCTTCGCACGTGCTTCGAAATCAAAATAATCGGTGCGATTTTTCATGCTCTTTGAGTGGGAACATTAACGCACATTGTGCACTTATTTTGAGTTTTATATCTCATTTCGTTCTATAATTATTGATATTTGAAATGGAACATCCCCTACTTATTTTTAACAGTATATAACGCCTTTTGCTATGTAATTTTTGTATACATTATGTTAGATTTTCTAATTATTAATTCTTGTGGATGGAACCAGCCGCCATCACACAGAATAATCCTACTACACAATGACAAGATATATCTCACAAACACTTTCCCTTAGGAAGAAGAATGAAATGTTTTATTTAACGACACATTCAACACATTATATTTACGGTTATATCGGGTCAGACATATGGTTAAGGACCACACAGATATTGAGAGAGTAAACACACTGTCATGGGCTACTGTTTTCGATTAGCAGCAAGGTATCTTTTATATGCACCATCCCACAAACAGGATATTACATACCATGACCTTTGATATAACAGTTGTGGAGCACTGACTGGAACGAGAAACAGCTCAATAGGCCCACCGACGGGAATCGATTCTAGATCGATCGCGCATCAGACGAATGCTGTACCACTGAGCTACGTTCCGCCCCAACTTTTCCTTAGATAACATGGTCTTTGTTATTTAGTCCACAGATCCAAATGGATCGTACAACCTCAGGCACTTTATGCGAACATTTCATTACTCCGTCCACGTTTTCAGATTGTATGCCTCTAGCTAATTATATATACGTACATACTTGAATAGTATTCACTTTACAAAATGTGTAAGTTAAGTAGATAACCCAATCGAGTGCGGACGAAACGTGTCTCGATCGTCACTAAACAATGATAATTTAGAGCTCTAATTGTACACAAATGATGACAGTATTCTGCATCAATATAGTGTATGACTTGATGGGATGCGATGTAGCACTAAATCGGTGTACCGCTAATTAGGCTCTGTGGACGAAACTCGCCAAAGTGTTTGCTTGGACAGGGTTAAATCTGCAAAGATATTAATTTCTCCTCAAGCAGTAATTGTCAATAAGTATTATTCATTTCACGTCAACTTATTTTCGTACTTATATCCAATTAAGGTTCAAGCACGCTATCCTGGGCACACACATCAGCTATTTGGGCTGTCTGCCCAGGACAGTGGGTTAGTTGTTAGTTGGTTAGTGAGAGAGAAGAAGGTGTAGTGGCTTTACACCTACCAACTGAGTCCTTAAGAACTCGCTCCGGGTTGGAGCCGGTACCGAACTGGGAACCCTGTACCTACCAGCCTGTAGTCCGATGACTTAACCACTGCGCCACTAAGGCCGGTTTAAGAACTGTTAAAGGCACATTCCTGAGTTTGCTACAATTTTTAAGATGTTATCGACTAACTGAGATTTTGTAACGATTGTAATTACATATCAAATATATTTTTTCTGCATAAAATATTAGTGGCTGTATATTAAACGTGTTTCTGTTCGTTCTAATATTTGTACTAGGTTAACTTTCCTTTTTATTTCCTAAAATATAGCTTTTTCATACATACGAACTTATTTGAAGACAAAATCCAGTTTGGGCTTCTTATAAATATTAAGACGACCAGAAACACATTTAAATAGACATTCCTGAGTTTGCTGCAAGTTTTAAGATGTTATTGACTAACAGATACTTTTTGACGACTGTAATTACATATCAAATATATTTTTCTGCATAAAATATTAGTGGCTGTATATTAACGTGTTTCTAATCGTTCTAGTATTTGTACTAGGTTAAATTTAATTTTATTTCCTAAAAAAAATATTTTTTCGTACGTACGAAATTATGTGAAGACAAAATCCAGTTTGGGCTTCTTACAAATATTAAGACGACCAGAAACACATTGAATATACAGACACTGATATTTTAAACAAGAAAATATATTTGACATGTAAGTTCAATCGTAGAAAATATTTTATTAGTCGGAAACATCTTACAATGGAGCAAACTCAGGAATGTCCCTTTAATAGTTTTAGTGTCTTGCATATGATGAATGACATCTACGACAATAATAAAAATGCATGGTGGGAAACTTGATGTGTTCGAAATCTACTGTCTTGTCACGGGGATTCTATAATTCCCGTAACTGAATAAAACACGATTATCAAAATATCTCTCCTAACTGTATATCTATTAGATCTCTCTGTAACAGGCTGTTAACCCTAGTATGGCTCGTCTCTAGGTATGATCAGAGATACGATCTTATATAAGTATATATTATTATAGCACGTTAGTTCTCTAGAAACACAACAAAAACACAATACACTTTGGAATCTGTATTAATCTACGCTGACAAATGTACAGCCGTAGTAGTAAATTAATAACAGCAATAATAACAACCCAGAACTGATCACTTAATTAGTTAATCTCTAGGTGTCTAGTTACACAATATGCGAATCACTTCACCGTTACACCACACCCACACGTGTGATAATTGAGAACGCTTACAGGAGAAGTTAATTAATAAAGGAATTACAACACCATTCCTAACTGGTTAATTTTTAATTAACCCTTACTACTCGTTCAGTAACGTGTGATAATTTAGGAACGCTTCTTGGGGAACTTAATTAATAAAGGAATTACAGCTCTATTCCTAACGGGTTAATTTTTAATTAACCCTTAACTACTCTTTCAGTAATCTGTAACACAAAATTAATACTGGTACCTATCACAATAAAGACAATAACCTACAGTTTACCTAGGGTCTTCTAGGATGACTGGCTAAGCTTTATATTACCAAATACTCTAAAAGTCTACGATTTACTTTTTCAGATGACCGAAGACACTGTTTAAAGAATATTGGTATAATACAGTATTAAAATATTTAAAGTCACATCAATCACATCAAGGTTATACACAGAGTAGAAATGATATTTACCAAGTCCTAACGGACTACGTTCGTGATCCCCTGGAGCCGTCCTAATTCGTTCTCCTAGATATCTCTAAATTCTAGCTATTTATTATAAATCAGGATTTTGCCTGGGGATACAAGGCGGTACCTCACGTATCATCTCATATTCCACCTCGATATATTTCTCTCTGATCGTCAGTCTGGCTGTCGCCAACCGCGAGCAATCTCCTGGCCATAAACAGCACTACCGGAGATATTACGTAACTACTAGCCACATGGCCTCCGCAGCTGGCTGAGGGTGTGTATTAGGCGTACCGATCGAGGACGGTCGCGCAGAAGTCTTACGTAACAAGTTGCCCATCTGGGCTACGTAGCAATAAACTGCACACGGCCCTCTAACACAATTAAAATCGCCACAGGCGAAACAAATTTAAGAGCATGTACCGTGACATGTCTCTACCGGCGATTTGAGTTAATACCAAACAGACTGCAAGCAGCTGCAGCTAGGATTGTATACTAGTACTTTAAGTGTTTGGTATAGATATGAAATAGAATATAACATTTGTGTACGCTAGATACTATTTATTTTACTCGTTGTTTGAAAACGTATCTAACTCACACTCGTTAGTCATAACTACGCGCTTTAATTCCCTCTCGTAAGATTAATAATAGCTAATGACCACGTACGTGCAAGTCTGCCTATATTTTGTTTCATAGATGTTCAAGTAAAGGGGCCCTCACATATCGGTCGCGGCGCCCGCGCGACTCCTAAAACAGGCCAAAAAGGGCATTTTCGCGAGGTGTCCGGCCGGACGCTGCCCGATTTCTACGGGCTCCGCTGGATTTTTAGGGGTCGCCCTAACCCCGCGGGCGTGAAAACCTGACTCCCAAATCAGCGATTTTCCAAGCGCGAGTTTAGGTCGTTGCAATCCCGTCGATATGCCGCTAGGGCCCCGCCCGGCGGTCTGCCGGAAACCGACTGGTTATCTGGCGGCCGCCTGAAGATTTTGACGAAAATTATTGGAAACAAAATCCACTGGGCGCCGTGGGATTTTCACGGGCCCCTCACTGCCACCCTACGATAGCCTCACGGATCCCATGCGATTTGTACAACATCGGCCGGGCGCCCCGCTGGTCCCGACCGCCCCCCCCCCCCCCCCCCCCCCCCCCCCCTCGGCGGTGTCTAAACGGCCCCCACAACTTTATACAACGCATCTGTATATACACGAGGCGCGGACGCCTACCGACCTGTTCTTTGATCAGCCGGCGCCCGCCAGATTATCTAGCGGTGTCCGGCCGACGCCCTGGCGGCCGCACTGTCTCCACTGCGACCCAATGTTCAAAGGGCACAGCCCGGGCCCCGTCTAATATGTGAGGGCACATAATTCACCCGATTCATCCACGGGCTCTAAATCCCCCGGTGACTCCTGCGATTAGAAAAATCAAACATTCATTCATTCATTCATTCATTCATTCATACTCTTAATCACACTGTGGAGTCACCAGACAGCTATGTACTGCAGACATAGATTAATAGACGTGTCCCTGCTATCGAGTTAACTTGCAGATAACTACAAGTGGGAACTATTAAAATCTAATTGGCCTCAAGATTGATAATATCTCGTTTTTAATATATTTTAATATATTTAATGTGAATTACAATAGCTGGAATTGATTGGTCCGTCTCCAAGATATTCCCAAATGAAATCAGATGGGATACACTTCTTAGAACCGACCACACTTGATATGCCCACAGGTGCGGGGAAATGGTTTAGAGATTTACGCTATTGACGACTATATTTGACTTGTGAAGCATTTTTGTGCTTATATCCAATTGAGGTTGAAGCACTCCGTCCTAGGTACACACCTCAGCTACGTGCACTGTCTGGTCAAAATATGGGTCAGTAGTTTGTTGTTAATGTTTGGTGAGAGAGACGTCGGTGTAGTGACCGTACACCTCTGACCCGTTAAACATCGATCTGGGTCAGAGCTACTACCTAGGTAAGTGGTCCGGTTGTCACGCAATCACGTCTTTGTGGAACGTCTCATCCAGGGCTAGCTGTTCGGTTGTGACGCAATCACGTCTTTGTAGAACGTCTCACCCTCGGCTAGCTGTCCGGTTGTCACGCAATCACGTCTTTGTGGAACGTCTCACCCAGGGCTAGCTGTCCGGTTGTCACGCAATCACGTCTCACCCTCGGCTAGCTGTCCGGTTGTCACGCAATCACGTCTTTGTGGAACGTCTCACCCTCGGCTAGCTGTCCGGTTGTAACGCAATCACGTCTTTGTGGAACGTCTCACCCAGGGCTAGCTGTCCGGTTGTCACGCAATCACGTCTTTGTGGAACGTCTCACCCTCGGCTAGCTGTTCGGTTGTGACGCAATCACGTGTTTGTAGAACGTCTCACCCTCGGCTAGCTGTCCGGTTGTCACGCAATCACGTCTTTGTGGAACGTCTCACCCTCGGCTAGCTGTTCGGTTGTGACGCAATCACGTGTTTGTAGAACGTCCCACTCTCAGCTAGCTGTCCGGTTTTAACGCAATCACGTGTTTGTAGAACGTCCCACTCTCAGCTAGCTGTCCGGTTTTAACGCAATCACGTGTTTGTAGAACGTCCCACTCTCAGCTAGCTGTCCGGTTTTAACGCAATCACGTGTTTGTGGAACGTCCCACTCTCAGCTAGCTGTCCGGTTTTAACGCAATCACGTGTTTGTAGAACGTCTCACCCTCAGCTAGCTGTCCGGTTTTAACGCAATCACGTGTTTGTAGAACGTCTCACCCTCAGCTAGCTGTCCGGTTTTAACGCAATCACGTGTTTGTAGAACGTCTCACCCTCAGCTAGCTGTCCGGTTTTAACGCAATCACGTGTTTGTAGAACGTCTCACCCTCAGCTAGCTGTCCGGTTTTAACGCAATCACGTGTTTGTAGAACGTCTCACCCTCAGCTAGCTGTCCGGTTTTAACGCAATCACGTGTTTGTAGAACGTCTCACCCTCAGCTAGCTGTCCGGTTTTAACGCAATCACGTGTTTGTAGAACGTCCCACTCTCAGCTAGCTGTCCGGTTTTAACGCAATCACGTGTTTGTAGAACGTCTCACCCTCAGCTAGCTGTCCGGTTTTAACGCAATCACGTGTTTGTAGAACGTCCCACTCTCAGCTAGCTGTCCGGTTTTAACGCAATCACGTGTTTGTAGAACGTCTCACCCTCAGCTAGCTGTCCGGTTTTAACGCAATCACGTGTTTGTAGAACGTCTCACCCTCAGCTAGCTGTCCGGTTTTAACGCAATCACGTGTTTGTAGAACGTCTCACCCTCAGCTAGCTGTCCGGTTGTGACGCAATCACGTGTTTGTAGAACGTCCCACCCTCAGCTAGCTGTCCGGTTTTAACGCAATCACGTGTTTGTAGAACGTCCCACCCTCAGCTAGCTGTCCGGTTTTAACGCAATCACGTGTTTGTAGAACGTCCCACTCTCAGCTAGCTGTCCGGTTTTAACGCAATCACGTGTTTGTAGAACGTCCCACTCTCAGCTAGCTGTCCGGTTTTAACGCAATCACGTGTTTGTAGAACGTCCCACTCTCAGCTAGCTGTCCGGTTGTGACGCAGTGTTTGTAGAACGTACCCTCGCTAGCTGTCCGGTTGTGACGCAATCACGTGTTTGTAGAACGTCCCACTCTCAGCTAGCTGTCCGGTTTTAACGCAATCACGTGTTTGTAGAACGTCCCACCCTCAGCTAGCTGTCCGGTTTTAACACAATCACGTGTTTGTAGAACGTCTCACCCTCAGCTAGCTGTCCGGTTGTGACGCAATCACGTGTTTGTAGAACGTCCCACTCTCAGCTAGCTGTCCGGTTTTAACGCAATCACGTGTTTGTAGAACGTCCCACTCTCAGCTAGCTGTCCGGTTTTGACGCAATCACGTGTTTGTAGAACGTCCCACTCTCAGCTAGCTGTCCGGTTGTGACGCAATCACGTGTTTGTAGAACGTCCCACTCTCAGCTAGCTGTCCGGTTTTAACGCAATCACGTGTTTGTAGAACGTCCCACTCTCAGCTAGCTGTCCGGTTTTAACGCAATCACGTGTTTGTAGAACGTCCCACTCTCAGCTAGCTGTCCGGTTTTGACGCAATCACGTGTTTGTAGAACGTCCCACTCTCAGCTAGCTGTCCGGTTTGACGCAATCACGTGTTTGTAGAACGTCCCACTCTCAGCTAGCTGTCCGGTTTTAACGCAATCACGTGTTTGTAGAACGTCCCACTCTCAGCTAGCTGTCCGGTTTTGACGCAATCACGTGTTTGTAGAACGTCCCACTCTCAGCTAGCTGTCCGGTTTTAACGCAATCACGTGTTTGTAGAACGTCCCACTCTCAGCTAGCTGTCCGGTTTTGACGCAATCACGTGTTTGTAGAACGTCTCACTCTCAGCTAGCTGTCCGGTTGTGACGCAATCACGTGTTTGTAGAACGTCCCACCCTCAGCTAGCTGTCCGGTTGTGACGCAATCACGTGTATGCACACTGGAAACACATACACCTGTTACACGCCGACAAAGAAAATGTAAATGATATTTGTTTTTTGTTCAGTGAAAGAGAAAATAAAAGTGAGTAGATATACACGTTTAATGACATTTCATACAGTTAATGAAAACCACTAAATGAAAACTGAAAAACTTTAATAATGGCCGCCCAACATCCCTTCCATTTTTTTTTTTTTAAATCCACACATGATAAAAAAAAGAAGTTTGTTTTGATTAACGGCACCACTAGAGCACATTTATTTATTAATCATCGGCTATTGGATGTCAAACATTTAGTAATTTGTACTTATATTCTTAAGCGGCCCTCACGACTCCTAAAACAGGCCAATAAGGGCATTTTCGCGAGGCGTCCGGCCGGACGCTGCCCGATTTCTACGGGCTCCGCTGTGATTTTTAGGGGTCAACCGAACCCCGCGGGCGTGAAAACCTGACTCCCAAATCTGCGATTTTAGATCGTGGCAATCCCGTAGACACGTCGCTAGGACCCCGCCCGGCGGCCTGCCGGAAACCGACCGGTGATCTGGCGGCCGCCTGAAGATTTTGATAAACATTATTGAAAAACAAATCCGCCGGGTACCATGGGATTTTCACGGGCCCATCACGGCCACCATACAATAGCCTCACGGGACCCGGGCGATTTGTACAACATCGGCTGGGCACCCCGCTGGTCCCGACCTGTCCCCCCGGCGGCTTCTAAACGGCCCCCACAACTTTGGTCAGGTCAGGTCATAGGGCTTTACGTGCACATTCAGAACAAGCTGTTGTAGGGCACGCCTGTCCTGGGCGCAAGAGCCGGTGGCGGGAGGAGGGACCGCCTGCACTTGCAGGTGCAAGGGAATGGAATTTTGAATGGCGCAAAGTATTATGCCAAAGAGAAAAAGTGCGCAAATTTGGTTGAGGAAATTGGGCGTAATTTTGAACGGTCGGTCAAAAAGAAAGTTCCAGAGCTAGTATAGGTTTTGACATTAGTGAATCGAGAGTAGCTCGTTAATTAGACCTCTATGATGCTGTGATGTCTCCCTAGGTTGACATTAGTGAATCGAGAGTAGCTCGTTAATTAGACCTCTATGATGCTGTGGTGTCTCCCTAGGTTGACATTAGTGAATCGAGAGTAGCTCGTTAATTAGACCTTAATTAGACCTAGCTCGTTAATTAGATGATGCTGTGGTGTCTCCCTAGGTTGACATTAGTGAATCGAGAGTAGCTCGTTAATTAGACCTCTATGATGCTGTGGTGTCTCCCTAGGTTGACATCAGTGAATCGAGAGTAGCTCGTTAATTAGACCTCTATGATGCTGTGGCGTCTCCCTAGGTTGACATCAGTGAATCGAGAGTAGCTCGTTAATTAGACCTCTATGATGCTGTGGTGTCTCCCTAGGTTGACATTAGTGAATCGAGAGTAGCTCGTTAATTAGACCTCTATGATGCTGTGGTGTCTCCCTAGGTTGACATCAGTGAATCGAGAGTAGCTCGTTAATTAGACCTCTATGATGTTGTGGTGTCTCCCTAGGTTGACATTAGTGAATCGAGAGTAGCTCGTTAATTAGACCTCTATGATGTTGTGGTGTCTCCCTAGGTTGACATTAGTGAAGGTTGACGAGAGAGTAGCTCGTTAATTAGACCTCTATGATGCTGTGGTGTCTCCCTAGGTTGACATTAGTGAATCGAGAGTAGCTCGTTAATTAGACCTCTATGATGCTGTGGTGTCTCCCTAGGTTGCCCATAGGGCCATTAAAAAAAGGGCCTGACCGCTTCTGGTCGTGGCATGACAACCCAGTGGAGACCCGTGCAATTGTGTGGATTAGGGGTGGAAATGGGTAGGCTGGTATTCTTTTGTCCAGCTTCCCCTGGGTGCAGTGCAATTGTGTACTCGGAGCCGATATTCTTGTGCCCAGCTCCTTATTAGAGTACGTGCTGGGCCATTAAATGGGGGCGGGTGCATTGTTATCATTAGTCAATACACCCTATGTACTGTTGCGGTTGTGCATGCTGTCTGTTTGTAAATCCTAGTTTGGTGTTAAGGTTGTTCCTATTGTCCTAAGTCCCTATTCTAGTGTAATCAACGGCAATCCAAAGCCACCAAAGAAATGGGGGAATTATACTAGCTTAGCTATCTAGTTTGAAGGGTTTTACCCTTATAGTGTGAGTATTGGTTAAAAAGCCTAGTGCTTTGCATTCTTAATTTGGTTACCAATAAAAAGTATCTATTTAGGTAGGGAGTCGACTAAAGACAGAAAGAATAATATGTCAATAACTGTATACATGAACTAAGTCAAATTTCGATTCCCGCCCCCTTAAAGTTTTAACTATGTTGGCAATTGTTGCTAGCATGCCCCACAACTTTATACAACGCATCTATATATACTCGAGGCGCGGACGCCGGGGGGGGGGAGCCCGACATCAATCGCCAGTCGCCCGGCCGGGCTCCGCCAGGACGCCTACCGATCTGTTCTTTGATCAGCCGGCGCCCGCCAGATTATCTAGCGGCGTCCGGCCGACGCCCTGGCGGCCGCACTGTCTCCACTGCAATCCAATGTTCAAAGGGCACCGCCCGGGCCTCGTCTAATATGTAAGGCCACACGTCGCAGACATGAAATTCGCCCGATTCATCCACGGGCTCTAAATACCCCGGCGACTCCTGCGTTTAGAAAAATCGCGCGGACGCCGGCTGATATGTGAGGGCCGCTTTAGAGGAAACTCGCTACATTTTATCATTAGTAGCAAGGGATCTTTTCCATGCACCATCCCACAGACAGGATAGCACATACCACGACCTTTGAGATACCTGTCGTGATGCACTGGCTAGAACGAGAAATAGCCCAATAGTCCCACCGACGGCGCCTTACCACTGGCTACGTTCCGCCCCACACACCACAACAACTGACAATAAAATGTTCAGGGACAGGTAATCTATGATTTAAGACTTAAGGTTCACGCACGGTGAACATGTCCCGTTTCTTACATCGCCATAACTGAATCCGGGGAGGGGGACATAATAAACACCAAGAAATATCCTTGTACTGATAACAAAATGTCGTTTGAAGGGGGGAGGGGCCAAACAATAAAAAAACCCCAAACAAACAATCCCAACAAATAAACAAACAATGAGGGTTGTACCCAGTATTAATTGTTTTTAAATGGGTTGTTTGTTTGGGGAGGAGGGGTTATGGGTGGGTGTGCATAACTTGGGGTGGGGGGGGGGGGGGGGGGGGGGGGGGGTCTTATCAAACACGGCCAAACTAAGTGATTTTTTTATTATTTTATTTTAGGTGGGAGGGGAGGAGAATAAGTAGTTAAAATGTAAAGCGCCAAGCACCTGAGATTTTAGGGTATTCGGGGGCATTCTCTCCCGAAAATAGTTTTAAACTGGATGTCCTGACATGCAATTCCCTGCATTGTACAAGTAGAATTCATAATGACAAATTCTGGAAAGTGTACCACTTTAAATAGTCTCTGCGTAACAGGGGTACCGATCAACTGGAATGTAATCCTTATATTTGCGTTCAAACTTTTATTTGACGAGAGTCAGTAGTTTTAATCAGCCAGCCGTGACCCGCCTCAGAATAATATCTAACTGAGTAGGCCAATTTCTCTTGTCTATTTTATTATTACTAAAAGGGACAAACTTTTGCGTCAGACTAAAGCAATCAGTTACAATATTATTAACTCAGTTATTATTAACTTCAGTCAACCACATGCAGCATGTATACAACATTGCATGATCACGTTATTAGTTGGACAGAAATCATTTATTAAAAATCGTGTAATAAACAGAGGACTCGTCACGAGTGTATTTTAATATGGAAAATATCAATCGAGTCTATGTTAATCGGTATTTGTCGAGACTAAGCCGAAACAAATACCGATTAACATAGACGTTGTTAATATTTTACATATTAAAAAACACGAATAGCTAATTCTAGTTATCCTATAACACTTCTAAAATAACATTTTAATTCGAGAGTATTTTCGTTAGCTCTTCTTACCCTGTAAATAGCCTATAGTTCGATGGCTTAACCACTGCGCTACCGAGGCCGGTTATAATGTCTTATGCTTGGAGCACACCTACCGATTAACGCCGACTTGACTGTTGAGTCGGCATTAGTCTAAACATGTGCACCTGCACCTGCACACATCGGCGGACGCGACTGTTTAGACGGGATAAAGCTGGAGATTAAACGCGACTATCGCGTATTTGCCCTGCACACACCTACCGATTAACGCCGACGTTAATCGGTAGGTGTGTGCCAAGCATAAGAGAAGTTTATGTTTAAATTTACGCAAAACATCATATCTTTTCCATTTAGTTTCCAAGAATCATTATCAATTTACTGTCCCAAAACCTGTATTTTGAAGAAAACAAAAATGTACTTCAGATTACGATACAGTTAATTCTGTGCCGGTTTGGGCTCGCAGACCGGAAGATCAATGGTCAAGTCAAATGATGGAATTGGCAGCTGCGATCGATGAGTGATCGGGCCGTAATTGGGGTGGATGAGTGTTCAGTGTTGCTAACGAAATTTTAAGAATTAAAATGGCACAAAACATCATTTTCATCTCAGATTTGCATTTATATGAACATTCGAGACGTGAATATACGGATTCTAACTACACACGATACTAAGAGACAGCAGATTGCGCGAGTGTTTCGAAATCAAGTCATCGTGTTAAATCCTGGTTTCCCATGACGGCATATATAAATTGTCAGATTTAACACGGAAATAAACCAATGAAAAGTACTTACATACTAGCTGTATAATATACAGTGAAACCCCTCTAAACCGGACACCCTTGGGCTATGTAAAATGTCCGGTATTAAGAGGTATCCGGTTTAGAGAGGTTACGTTGTTTGCTGATTTTTTAAAAAGGACCGTGACAAATGTCCGGTTTGGGGGGGAATTCCGGTTTACAGAGAGTCCGGTTTTGAGAGGTTTCACTGTACATGGCATATAATTATTATATAGAATATAGTAGTAATGTATACAGTAATACTAATCAAACATCAAACCGTTGAATTGCTAGTGTACACTGACGGTACGCCGCTGACAGATAGAGTGTAATCGTCTACAGCTATATCATAAATTATTATATTTGGTAAGAGAAAGGTACTGGAATATTGCAAATTCCACCCAGAATTAATTTTAAAGTTTTAAAAATATTTTGATTTCTCTTCAAATTTAAAAAAATATATTTATCTTGATATTTATATTGTATTATATTCTCCCCTAATTCGCTTTACACTGTTTTAAAATAATTATATATATTGAGAGAAAACCTCGATGACACCGATTATAGTAATTGCGTTCCTTAATGAATCCTGCGTTCCTGAAAGAAATCAGCTATTTGACCGTTTACATTCCTCTCTTTCCGATTACCAACAAGCGAAGTGCTAGAGATACTTTTCCAGAGAGAAATCCCATTAGTATGACAATGTGCAACGCCGTTACAGAGACGTTTACAGAATTCTTTAAAAGTGTATGTTGTAACAATCACACTAATAGGCTTATCTTACCTTTGTAGACTGTACCGTGATGAACGGCCGCTCCAGTACCGACTGTTGCAAACAATCTTCACTTGACATCAACGTCTTCCCAGACTGATCTAACTAGACGACTGCTATCAGAGTAGTGTCACCTGTATACTACATAGTGTGAAGAACTGTTTCACTGTGGCGGACTACCATTCCCGTCACATCTTCTCGGTAAAGAGTTTGAAGCGAACTGGTGGCGATTGCCAGGCTTGCCTGATCGATCTGTAACAGCTGTATCACCGGCAGATTAGGCGTTCACGGAGGCCGGTAATGAAGCGCCTGGTATCAGTACACAACATACTACGAGGTTATACCTATATGGCATACTGCACGCGAGGTGTGGTATACACACACAAGATAGTCTATACCTATATGAGATACTGCACGCCAGGTGTGGTATACACACACAAGATACTCTATACCTATATGGCATACTGCACGCGAGGTGTGGTATACACACACAATATAGTCTATACCTATATGGCATACTGCACGCGAGGTGTGGTATACACACACAAGATAGTCAATACCTATATGGCATACTGCACGCGAGGTGTGGTATACACACACAAGATGGTCTATACCTATATGTCATACTGCACGCCAGGTGTGGTATACACACACAACATAGTCTATACCTATATGACATACTGCACGCGAGGTGTGGTATACACACACAACATAGTCTATACCTATATGACATACTGCACGCGAGGTGTGGTATACACACAAAAGATAGTCTATACCTATATGACATACTGCACGCTAGGTGTGGTATACACAGATAAGATAGTCTATACCTATATGAAATACTGCACGCTAGGTCTGGTATACAAACACAAGACAGTCTATACCTATATGACATACTGCACGCGAGGTGTGGTACACACACAAGATAGTCTATACCTATATGACATACTGCATGCTAGGTGTGGTATACACACACAAGATAGTCTATACCTGTATGACATACTGCACGCGAGGTGTGGTATATACACACAAGGATTGTCTATACCTATATGCCATACTGCACGCTAGGTGTGGTATACACATACAAGATAGTTTATACCTATATGACATACTGCACGCGAGGTGTGGTATACACACACAATATAGTCTATACCTATATGACATACTGCACGCGAGGTGTGGTATACACACACAAGATAGTCTATACCTATATAACATATATCAAGGTACGTACCCTGTCTGCTAAATGTCACTGACTCTAGATCTCAAGGTACGCACTCTGTCTACTGAATGTCACTGACTCTAGATCTCCAGATACATACCCTGTCTACTGAATATCACCGACTCTAGATCTCAAGGTGTGTACCCTGTCTACTGAATGTCACTGACTCTAGCTCTCAGGATACATACCCTGTCTACTGAATGTCACTGACTCTAGATCCCAAGGTGTGTACCCTGTCTACTGAACGTCACTAACTCTAGATCTCAAGGTACGTACCATATTTGTTGAATGTCTCAGACTCTAGCTCTCAAGGTACGTACCATATTTGTTGAATGTCACCGACTCTAGATCTCAGGATACATACCATGTCTACTGAATGTCACCGACTCTAGCTCTCAAGGTACATACCGTCTACTGAATGTCACCGACTCTAGATCTCAGGATACATACCCTGTCTACTGAATGTCACCGACTCTAGATCCGAAGGTGTGTACCCTGTCTACTGAATGTCACAGACTCTAGATCTCGAGGTACGTACCATATTTGTTGAATATCACAGACTCTAGCTCTCAAGGTACGTACCATATTTATTGAATGTAAACGACTCTAGATCTCATGATACATACCATGTCTACTGAATGTCACCGACTCTATATCTCAAGGTACGTATCATATTTGTTGAATGTCACCGACTCTAGATCTCAGGATACATACCATGTCTACTGAATGTCATCGACTCTAGATCTCAAGGTACGTATCATATTTGTTGAATGTCACCGACTCTAGATCTCAGGATACATACCATGTCTACTGAATGTCACCGACTCTAGCTCTCAAGGTACATACCGTCTACTGAATGTCACCGACTCTATATCTCAGGATACATACCCTGTCTACTGAATGTCACCGACTCTAGATCCGAAGGTGTGTACCCTGTCTACTGAATGTCACAGACACTAGCTCTCAAGGTACGTACCATATTTGTTGAATGTCACCGACTCTAGATCTCAAGGTACATACCGTCTACTGAATGTCACCGACTCTAGATCTCAGGATACATACCCTGTCTACTGAATGTCACCGACTCTAGATCCCAAGGTGTGTACCCTGTCTACTGAATGTCACAGACTAGCTCTCAAGGTACATACCGTCTACTGAATGTCACCAACTCTAGATCTCAGGATACATACCGTCTACTGAATGTCACCGACTCTAGATCCGAAGGTGTGTACCCTGTCTACCGAATGTCACAGCCTCTAGCTCTCAAGGTACATACCGTCTACTGAATGTCACCGACTCTAGATCCCAAGGTGTGTACCCTGTCTACTGAACGTCACTAACTCTAGATCTCAAGATACGTACCATATGTGTTGAATGTCACCGACTCTAGATCTCAGGATACATACCATGTCTACTGAATATCACCGACTCTAGATCCCAAGGTACATACCGTCTACTGAATGTCACCGACTCTAGATCCCAAGGTGTGTACCCTGTCTACTGAACGTCACTAACTCTAGCTCTCAAGGTACGTACCATATTTGTTGAATGTCACCGACTTTAGATCTCAGGATACATACCCTGTCTACTGAATGTCGCTGACACTAGATCTCAAGGTACATACCCTGTCTATTGAATGTAACTGACTCTAGATCTCGAGATATGTACAGTGTCTGGTTCAGACATCGGACCAACCAGAAACATATTGGATTTATCAAGATTGATAATTTGAACAAGAATATACAAGTAATGTTTAGTTTTAAAAACCCTCCCGTAATAGCCTGAAACACTGTCTAATAACCATGGTTAGAGTGTTTAATTGATGCTGTAAACACCAAAAACAAGCACTATCCTTTTATCGTGAGGATATTGAATACCATTAAATACCATATAATCGGTTTCTTATCAATATTTTATATTGTCGTGCGTTCTTTTATTCATAAGGTAAATACCAGCAGCAGATTTCCAAGACGAAGAAATCGGAAATGAATAACACAGACCTAATTGATTATTTTAGTTATCATATGTTCGTGTATAATTATACATCACAAAGCTTTCAGGCACGGACAATGTGGACGGTGTGTCTATCTGTAGCTCGTAAAAGCTCTTGTTTATTACAGCGAATAACTGAAACATGTTTACAAGCCATACATTGCAAATACAGGTACCAGAAATGTTATAAACTATATGTCGCCAATCTTAACAAAGTGTTAGTGGGTGGGGTAGTGTTCTATACTTACTTAACACGAGGTCGCTACCAATAATGTTGGCACAATGTACACAATTAATATACTTGTGTTTAATGCACCTTATTTTATGAAGTGTCTACTTCAGATGGAAACCTGAGAGGGTGTATTAAAAATATTCAATTCAATTAAAAATATCATCAATTTTCCGCAAAAGCTAGTATTGTTAATAAAAATATTCTTCAACTGGATTACGTGACATATAACATGACACCCAGTTTCTGTGCCGATTTGTGTGAACATGTCGGCATTGACTACTTTGCTATATATAGAACCTTCGGTAACAGGCACATACTTCAGCTATTTGGGCCGTTTGCCCAGGACAGTGTGTTAGCTATTTGTGGTTAGAGAGAAGAGGGTCTTACACCTACCCGTTGAGTCGTTAAAACTCGCTCTAGGTGGAAGACAGTAACGGGTTGTGAACCCTGTACCTTCCAGGCTTATGTCGGGTGGCTTAATCAAGACACCACTGAGGCCAGTGGTTTATGCTATTCAACTTATAAATGTGCTGAGCTGTCATTATACAAACATCCCTTTCTTTCTGGTAAAGAAAATGGCTCCTAAGTTTATGTTTATCTCAGTTAATATTAAGTGGTGTCTCGTGTGAAAATGTCACAAATTAGCGAGCTCCGGACAGAAAGAAGCCAGCGAAGTGCCGATCTTGACGAAGACAGAGAGCATCTGTCTACCAACTCTCCCGACCAGCAATTTGTGGTGGCCGGGACGCAGGGCAAGACTAATCAGATCAGCGATAATCAATCTACGTACGAAGAATCGCTCTAATAAAGTTACGCAGGAAGTCGACCAGAAGATATAATAGCCAATGTCATTTCTTGACGAATTTTCAATTATGTTTGAAAATCTTGTAAAGCTGATTTATGAATAAATTCCATCACATCTTAGTTTTCAAACCTTGCGTAATAAACATATCACATATTGGATACGTGACGTCACCCGTCTACGATGGCTGTACAAGGCGAGATGGGCGTGGAGGGGGGATGTCAGGGTGATCATCTTTATTGAAATACCCGCAGGGCTGTATATGCTTAGTGTTACTCTTTGGTATGTAGTTTAAGATGTAATACATTTTCTCAATAAGAAGAAAAGAAGAAAAGAAAATGGTGCTTAAATAGTCAGTCGTAAATGGAGTTAAATGTAGGAACTAGTTAGTTCGAAATCTAGATAGTCAACCATTGTGATATTCAATATTGTATTTTATGATATCCTAGTAGTTTGTATAGCAAAGACGTATTTCATAAAACTCTTGTAATGTATTTTAAAACAAAAACCTGTTTATATTTATAAAAATGTTTACATAATAAATGCTATCAAATATGTCATTTAAATATGTACGGAAGTAATCATTATTTCAGATTTTACAAACACAAACGTAAATCCATGCCCACATAGGCACACACATATACACACAAACGCAAATCCATGCTCACATAGGCACACACATACATACACAAACGCAAATCCATGCGCACACAGGAACACACATACACACACAAACGCAAATCTATGCGCACACAGGCACACACAAACGCAAATCCATGCGCACACAGGCACACACAAATGCAAATCCATGTGCACTCTGACGGAGTGGCCCAGGTGGGCACTTTGTTACGTAATACCTCTGCGCGACAGTGGTCGAGCTGCTCTCTCTAATACACACCCAGTCCAGGTGTGGAGGCCATGTGGCCAGTAGTTACGTAATACCTCCGCTAGTTCGGTACGATCGGGGTATATTTGGCGAACTAGGCGACAGTAAGTCTAGGCTTCTAAGAAAGATGTGCCGTCTTGGTCGCTGTGGAAAATTCACATGATACGATATTCGGGTTTATGATAAATAGCTAGGGAGGAGAAACATAGGAAGGCTGCAGGGGAAACGGACGTCGTCCACTGAACGAAATATATAAGTTCAGTCTGGACGTGGTAATTATATATTATTTCTGCTCTGTTGTATAACCTTGATGTGATTGATGTGACATTAAATATTTTAATACTGTATTATACCAATATTATTTAGACGGTGCTGCCGGTCATCTGACGCAGTAAACTGTAGGCTCACTGTCTAAATAATTATTAAAGCTTAGCCAGTCATCCTAGAGGACCTAGGTAAACTGTAGGTTATTGTCTTTATTGTGATAGGTACCAGTATTAATTCTGTGTTACAAGGTTACTGAATGAGTAGTTAAGGGTTAATTAAAAATTAACCAGTTAGGAATAGAGTTGTAATTCCTTTATTAATTAAGTTCCCCTGGCAGCGTTTCTCAATTATCACACGTTACTGAATGAGTAGTTAAGGGTTAATTAAAAATTAACCAGTTAGGAATAGAGTTGTAATTCCTTTATTAATTAAGTTCTCCTGGAAGCGTTTCTCAATTATCACACGTGTGGGTGTTGTGTCACGGTGAAGTGATTAGCATATTGTGTAAACTAGACGCCTAGAGATTAACTAATTAAGTGATCAGTTCTGGGTTGTTATTATTTGTTGTTGTTAATTAACTACTGCGGCAGTACATTTGTCAGTGTAGATTAATACAGATTCCAAAGTTTATTGTGTTTTTGTTGTGCTTTCTAGTGAACTAAACGTGCTATAATAATATATACTTTATATAAGATCTTATCTCTGATCATACCTAGACGAGCCACGCGGGTATAACTGCCTGTTACAGAGAGATCTAATAGATATACAGTTAGGAGAGATATTTGAACAATCGTGTTTCATTCAGTTACGGGTATTATAGGATCCCCGTGACATGCACATAGGCACTCACATACACACACAAACGCAAATCCATGTGCACATAGACACACACATACACACACAAACGCAAATCCATGTGCACATAGGCACATACATACATACAGACAAACGCAAATCCATGCGCACATAAGCACACACATACACACACAAACGCAAATCCATGTGCACATAGGCATACACACACACAAACGCCATACAAATAAAATAAAACCAACACGGAAACCGACACACGGAGATACACACAAACGTACAGTGGCACACACAACACCCATCTCAAAAGTAGAAAATTACGTAATAGTGAACATACTAAATCAGGTGTATCATACATCCTTGCTGCAATACACAACTTAATAGAATTCACGGCTGCTAATACCGTACACATTGTTATGGTGATATTTCTCTGAATGGTAGGGCAATTCAATTATGCTGCCTCAGGTGTTCTTGTAGGTTCTGTCAGTGGAAATATTATACTAAAATAGTTCCAGCATATTAATTAAGGAAATGTTATAGACGAGATAATCATTACTATTTTAGGGATGTATTTTAGTCCATGAGCCAGACCAATAATTGGTATCGTCTTATGGTACTAACCATAATCATTATAATTGTTTTAGTATATCGTAGGACAAAACAAAAGTACATGATGGACGTTCGAATAGAGTAGCTTTACTAGTCATCATATTTTTAGTATTTATTATTCACGTGTAAAAATCTGAGAAATCTGTGTTTTACTCTTTGGCAAAGAATTTATAAACCTTGTAGATCTGTACCCACAATGGTATTTTATGTGGTTCTCTCTCTCTCTCTCTCTCTCTCTCTCTCTCTCTCTCTCTCTCTTCTCTCTCTCTCTCTCTCTCTCTCTCTCTCTCTCTCTTTTGGGGGTTGGGGGGGGGGGGGGGGGTTGGGATGGCACCATTGAACATTTTGAAATATTCAAGATAGCGTCCATGATGGCTGTCAAACCAGAACTGGAAACATCTCCGATACTTTATCAACTGTGACGAAACTGTTAATGTTCGTGACGTGTGTTATAGGGGTCAATGGATTAATTTTGAACTGATATAATGAAAATATTTCAACATCAGTTGCATCCAAGATGGCCACCACTATAGCAGCCAGACTAAGACAATTGTAATTTATCGCATTTTGCACCACATCTAGCAAGATTAAGTTTTATTCTTCAAGTAATTCGTTTATAACAAGTTCATGCTAATTGAAATATTTAAATCCCAGATGGATAAGAAGAAAATGGCATTAAAATAATGCTAAATCTACTTTTGTTTCCCTTGTATATTTCATAACAAATCATAGACTGTCGCCGATGTAGTCGAAAAACGTGATCTATTCTAAATTGATCAATAATTTCTCCCATTTCTAGCCATGCAAGACCTATTCCATGACTTCAGCCCATGCGGAATAAATCTGTCTCTCATCCTCAGGTATATATGCTCTTCAAAAAAGTAAGGGAACCTGAAATATTAATATTAATATCAACTATTAGAACGAACATACGTTTCGACCACAGACATCCTAGTAAAGAACGTTCAGGTCTGTTTATAAACACACCAATACACATTCCATAGTTTGCACGTGCATCACGCAGCTGTCCCGTATACGTGCGCGGGATGTCATTATCGATGTTGACAATTTCCAGGAAGGTCGATTAATCACTATGGAACATTATTTCTGTGAATCTTTTTCATTCTGTTGATCATACAGTTGTTATTGTTTTGTTTTTAGTCATTTTTATTGTTTGAAATTGCGATTTACTGATAAAAAAAATCACATCAACTTTCAAATTTTACTTTTGATCCCAATCATCCTTCAAGATCTTTGGTGGTCATAAAACCTACTGTAATACTGAACTACTGGTTGTAATGTTTGCCCAATTAATTCACTATTATCATATAACCATTCCCCACACCTAATATACCTTACAAATTTAGCAATTGTAAATTCTTATTAGAGTTCCCCTAATTTTTTGAAGAGTATATATATATTCTTTCAAGTCTCTCACACTTAGGTATATGGAAAGAAAGCTATGTAAGAAATATCTTTATTACACACCTCCCCTGCGTGTGCTGTAACCTCACCGTGGTGCAGGGGTGTAACATTCTCTTTGAGAATGGCCAATACAGCACAAAACTGAAGTTTTGAGTAAAATTCAGTATTCGTAAAATTCTGTGATATTTGTGTTTTTGCACAGTTCTTTACACTGTTCTTTACACTGTTTTTGTTTAAACCTGGAATTTTTATATTGATGTTGATCATCACTTTATTGATTTGCATTACCATAGTTTGACACCCAATAGCCGATGTATTTTTCGTGCTGGGGTGTCGTTAAACATTCATTCATTCATTCATTATTACACACCAGTGTAAGATATTAACCATGTCGATGTCTTAACAATTACTTAATATCCAACTAGTGTAATATTGGCACGCGCAGACTGGCGGAGTAATATATATATATATATATATATATATATATATATATATATATATATATATATATATCGTCACCTTATGAAAAGGTCGTAACTGACCAAATTGCCAAAATCAATGTTTTTGTTTCATATGAATCTTCAGTGGTGCCACCTATTGTTGACATACAATGGTCGTAATTGAGGCAATTGTTATTAACATATGGGTCAAAGTATTGGGTAGTAACTGATGATGTACTAGGTTTGTTCAGTAACACAAGGTTGCAAGTAAAATTAATTTAGTAAGATTAGGTCGTAAGTGACTACTGAGCATATTTGGTACCAGTTTCCGGTTTCAGAAAGCATGGCTTCAAGAAGAAAACAGTTGTTTACTGTCAGCCAAGTTCTCGAATCATTAACTGATTCAGATGATTCAGATCCTGTTTATTCATCTTCAGATGAATATAAACCTACAAAGTCTGATCTAGAGTCAGAATTGAGTAGCGATAATGATAAGTACAGTAAACAAAATGCTAACAAAAACTAATTATAAAAATGTACATGGTGTAACTTTCATTGTTTTGGGGCCTGTATTAGGTTAGTGAAAATATTAATAATATTGCGTTTTCTTTAGACAGGGGACGGGACGTAGCCCAGTGGTAAAGCACTCGCTCGATGCGCAGTCGGTTTGGGACTGATCCCCGTCGGTGGGCCCATTCTGCTATTTCTCGTTCCAGCCAGTGCACCATGACTGGTATATCAAAGGCCGAGGTATGTACTACCCTGTCTGTGGGATGCTGTATATAAAAGATCCCTTGCTGCTAATCGAAGAGAGTAGCCCACGAAGTGGCGATAACGGGTTTCCTCTCTCAACATATGTCTGGTCCTTAACCATATGTCTGACGTCATATAATCGTAAAACAAATGTGTTGAGTGTGTCGTTAAAACATTTCTTTCTTTTTTTCTTTAGACAGATGATTATTTTAAAATGTAGTGATAGGCCATTTAGTCGAACAATCATTCATTTATTTGGTCAGTTATTCCCCGAGTCAATCCTTGAGTAAGTGAGTGAGTGAGTGAGTGAGTGAGTCAGTTGGTCGTTCAGTCGTTCATAGTCAGCCAGTCAGTCACAGTCGGAGAGAGAGAGAGAGAGAGAGAGAGAGAGAGAGAGAGAGAGAGAGAGAGAGAGAGAGAGAGAGAGAGAGAGAGAGACCGAGGGACAGAGAGATAAAATATAAAATATTGATTGCTACTAATGGAAAAATGTAGAGGTTTCTCTCTTAGACTATGTTTGACGTAAGTAATTGAAACCCAAGCTTAATACAAGAAACATGGGCTCTCTCCCATTTATGTATTTACAATGCCTTGTCTAAAATATTGAAAATGGTCCAACTTTGCAGAGTCCGACATTTGCATGCCCCAAAGGTCAACGCCAAGGGAGACCAAAAGAAAATTCCAAGCACGATCTCTTCAGAAAAAAGGACAATACCAACAACTAGTAACGAAAGAGCTGGAGGCGTGACTGATCAATCCCAACAGGTTGATCGTGATGTAGTAGAGCCGAATAACGGGGATGATGGAGAATCGGGTGATGGTGGCGAAGCTGAGCCAAATGTTGACCAGAAGCAGAGCCGGATGTTTTTGACAAAGCAGAGCCGAATGTTGGGGACGAAGCAGAGCCGGATGTCTGTGACAAAGCAGAGCCGAATGTTGGGGACGAAGCAGAGCCGGATGTCTGTGACAAAGCAGAGCCGAATGTCTGTGACAAAGCAGAGCCGAATGTTGGGGAGAAGCAGAGCAGAATGTTTGGGACGAAGCAGAGCCGAATGTTGGAGACGAAACAGAGCCGAATGTTGGGGACGAGGCAGAGCCGAATGTTGGGGACAAAACAGAGCCGAGTGTTCGGGATGATGGAGAATCGGGTGTTGGTGGCGAAGTAGACGAATGTTGATGACAAAACAGAACCGAATGTTGGGGATAATGGAAAGCCGAATGTTGTGGACGAAGCAGAGCCTAATGGAGGTGATGACAGAGAGCTGAATGAAGGGAATGGTGTAGAACTAAAGGGACATGGCACAAAAAGAGTGCGAAATGAATGGAAGCAGAGTGTAAGGAAAAGAGCCAGGAATGAAGGTAAAGAATACACATCGCGAAAAGCGACTGTAGTTCCGGAAAGGAAGATCATCTCTCACCGATGCGGTAGATGCGTTAACAGATGCAATGATATTTTGCTTGATGATGATAGAGACAGGATTTTTCTGAGTTATTGGCAAATGGGAGACAAAGGCAGCGTGATTACATAGCTAGCCATGTATGTATAAAGGAGGTCAACAAGAAGAAAACGGCATACACCAGGCGCAATAGTACTCTGCATTACTTTTTCACTATTAACGACAGGAGGGTTAAAGTGTGCAAGACAGTATTTCTGAAGACACTAGGTATTGGGGAGAAAACAGTGACATATACATTGAGCCACCGTTCAGAAACAGGCCAGTCTGCAAGAGAAGGGAGGTGCAAATCACCTGGTATTAAAAACCTTGAAAATGATGAATGTTCATTTAATTATGTTGATTTATTTTGTTTCAAAACAAATATACAAACGTCGTACGTAATTAAACTTCAGATGTCCATTAGAATCATTGAGAACGGTAAGGACGTAAGTGAAATTTTACAAAGATTACATAACCTATCGAAGAAAGGTATATGTAACCATTAATGTCTCCGTAGGTCATAAATAAAACCATTAATGCATTTGCATATTAAAATAAGTCTGATTTTTCAAAAGGGATGAAACATATTTTTCGTGTTTTCTCAAATACAAGAATATGTCACTTACGACCTCTTCATAATAAGGTGATGATATATTTGAATGACGTCGGTATTCGAATGACGTCAATTTGCATCTCACTGCAATAAGATAAATTGGGTGAATGACGCGCGTCCTTGTTCCGAACGCTAGAAAACATTGAGTGCAAAATTGCTGTTGAAAATGTTTTGTTGCTCAATGCTAAATTTTCACATTAACGTATCTAACCGTGTTTGTGCAACATAGTGTAATTTAAAAGTGTGGCCATCAATTGAAATTGCAATAAAATAGGCCGTTATATTTGGGCCTATTGTGTACGAAGCCAAACGATATCGACTTGCTACTTTTTTTTAACTGCCCCTTTGTATAAAATGTCAGCGTCACATCTAGTCAATCCCATTCACTCAGCTCAATCTTTGCTGGTCCGATCAACAATTCAGTCATTATTGTGAATTTCAAAACCTCATTATTTAATCCAAGCTTAGTGCCAAAACTAAACTACATTCACGTCTCGTTTCTCACTGTACCATCGTTTACGTTTACGTGCCACGTAAATCACTTGCTGACCCAATTCATAGGAAAATAACGTGTAGTAGTTCTCGACATCTGCTTACTTCTGCGTTGCGGCTTGTTTACAGTTAGTTTGTATTCTGTAATAAATAAAATACTAAACTAGCTTGCCTGCCATACCATTTTTATGAAACTCGTGAACAGGGCTGAATTTTTTTTTTGTCAAGGTGAATCCTTCTGCTATACTTTTTAAACCATTTTTTATTTCCAGATTATCGTCTCAGAAGATACGAAATGTTGATCTGCTCTGTGAAATTCATTGCGAATTTTATATAGGGCACATATTCCATGGGCACCACTGACTTTTCTAAAACTTGTTTAACATGTGTTTAAGAAACATGTGTCATGTAATGTTATCAAGCGTGGAGCAAATAGTACATTTCCATAGACATTACATGAACATACTGAAATTTCATAAATACATTTCTACTAGCACTTGAAATAGTAATTATGTATCAGCTGTTATTGTTTAATTTGTTGTGAGAGACAATTTACTGATATGAAAGACAATCTTTCATATCAGTAAATTGTCTCTCACAACAAATTAAACAAAGACAATGCGATCAGTATTTACAAACATGGAAAAATAACGTACCACTGTCACCGAGTATACAAAGACCAACTATTTATCGAAAGCTATATCAATAAACTACCAGAAAAACTGTGGACAGCACTCTTAAAATTTAGAACGACTAACCATTACCTACCCGTTGAAATTGGAAATTCGAATAATAAACTCATAGAAGATAGAATTTGCACATTATGTAATGTAATGGATATTGGCGACGAGTTCCATTATCTTTTTATTCGCCATTTTTTTCCATAATTCAAGAGTCCAGTTGCTACACCCATATTATTATACACGACCAAGTACTTATAAATTTAGAGAACTAATGGAGAATAAACGAATTAGTACCCTAAAGAAATTATCATATTTTATAAATATAATAACTAATGAATTCAAACTCCCTTGACTACAAACACCATCAAAACCAAACATATTTAACAAAATACTATCATTATCCACTGCACCATATACAAGTTTAACAATCTATTCGTTTATAAGTACTTGGATACCCGTATATCTGTATTAAATATCTGTATTATTACATAATATATTGATGTGCGTGATTGTATGTGTTTGTATATGTGTTTGTGAATGTATTTTTATTAATGTATATATTTACTGTCAACCATCTTGTCACGTGTATATAATAAAATATTCATGTATATATTCCTCCTATGCCATTGTGTAACGGCCCGAGTGTAAATAAAGTATTGTATACATTTATTAATTATATGACTCAAACTTGTTCGTGCTTTTCATTTCCGGTGTTGACACTTCTATCGTTGTTGAATCGTCACTTATATAGTCGTTCAAGCAGCCATTCTATAGGTTACCATATTTGTAAGGGATGGTAGGGTGGTGGGAAGGGGGCTTATTTTTACCAGAATGCTTGAATCTGGATAAAAACATTTATTCATATATTAACATTATCACCAAACAGCTATATAGGGTTTCAAACGAATCACTTTGCATTTTCAAATGGAATACAGCTAATATGAGAAGAATGATGGAAATACATCTACTTTTTGAATAGTTTTCGTACCTGCTCATTTTGCCTGAATGTCTCCATTAGTTTAGCCTGAAGCGAAGAGTTTGCTCTAGACCTGGTGTGGGGGTTGACCCCCTGATACCCCTCGACTCCTACGCTTATTCTTCTCTAGTTGTTCTCCACATAAGCATCAAACAGCATGTTACATAAGTCTTGAGTCTTGCACATTTTAATTTTCTTCCTTTATTACAAAATATGGGAGTAAAACGTATGTCTGGTTACACAGATTTCTTACACACCCGTTGGTGAGAACATCATGTGCTATTTATGAGTACACATACTTGTTAATACATGTACGTATGTTAACAATTTCAAGACACACGATTGGCGGCTCCTAGGTGATGACAAGGTCACCAATGCCATACCTTCAATAAAAAACAGCGCGATGGAAATAGATTACACTGTGACGTATAGTTAACCTGACAATTATGTGTCTTTGACACAAGTGCAATGACTGTAAATAACTTTTAGTCGAAAAAGATGTTTAAATTTGCTTTTGTTCGTTAGATACATTTCAAAACAACTCGTTCTGAGATAAATGATATCTAACGGCCACTCTTGTATTATTCTCTATTTATTGTATGAACAAATTTACGTAGCCACGGTTACTTGGTCACCTTAACGGCACAGTGCCAAGGATTACACAGCTAGTGAGTATAATATTGTGCTAAGCAAAATACCTGTTAGAGCTCGAGTATCCACCCCACTCATTTTTTTTTGCAAAACTGACAACTGAAGCTATTTATAAATGTACCCACGCATGTTAAGAGCTGGACCCAATTTCACAAAGCATCTTAAGCCTAGTTTTGCACGTAAACATAAATCTACGACTAAATCACAATTCTTATTACTATTATGGTACAACAAATATAGTTAGTAATACACATATTTCATTTCCTTTTGTCCTTAGAATACTCCATTTTCCGTAATGATGTAATTTCCATCGTGAAATAGACGCCAAACACTTGTAAATGTATGCCCAGTATAACTGCTAATTGCAGACGTAAACTTGCGATGTTTTGTGAAATTGGCCCCTGTACTGGTAAATTTGTATATGTCTGATAATAATAAATTGAACACCTACTATTTTCAATACAACACATAGGTGTACCAGGCTATACAGACTATACTGTTTAACAAAGGACACCATGGCAATGAGACTGTAAATGGTGTATAAGCAACACTACTCTGAATAGGCCCAGATTTACCACAGTTCTTTGATGTCTGGTATTTGGACACTCTAGTACCTATTAAACCTGCAAAGCAACATCACATTCAAGTTCCTTCACACAGTATCTAAACAGCTGCAACTAAGTATGTTAACTTTTTTTCTGTTTAACTCACATGTTGCCAGATACTAGCTCTCTCAAAGTAGATAAACACCTTCGGGTTGGTAACTATGTTTGTGCATTTTGACCAAGACGTCTACCACAGAGTCGTTACAACATATGTATTTGAACTATGTACGGCCAAGTGGCCATACACTTCGGAGAAATTAAGAAATATCATCTCCCTGGAACACATCTATGAAATTTTCCTTTGCTCTTCCTCACCAAATTATCAATAATATCACTAGCAGTCTCATCAAGATTTTAAAAAGTACCCAGATCTGAAGTTTCTGGCAATAACCAGATGTTAAAAATCAGAATAGCTCTACTATTGCAGTGCACAGCACACTCTGTGGCTTCAGTATTAAGTAATAGTTCTTCCAGAATGATTCTTTTTGACAATTCCTAGAAGGCAAACCTCTGCATGAGCAAGAATATATTCTATATCAATTAATCACACATTGAAGATTGGAGGCAAAATAAATACCATATAACTGTTCAGGACATTTATTCCGAAGCGCTAAATTAAATGCTATTCCATAAATAGGTTGGTCACAAACCATAACACCTTTGTCTTACTCAATTTTCTTTGATGTCTCAAGTAGTGATCTAGTGATGTCACAACTTCAGCATCAGTAGGAAATTCGTGCAATATAGTCTCAAATGCTTTAACTGTTGCTTTGGATTCTATTTTACTAAAACATCAATGCAGTCCATGTTGGATGTAAAAAGTCCAAATCAGGATCACTTCTTCATTAAATTTTGTAAACTATGCATGCTGTTGGTGGAATGTCTGGTAGTAAAATATGTGGCAACAGACTACCAGATAGTGAATAGCCTGTTTTACATAACAGGAGGGTATGACAAAGTGAGTGGCAAATGGAATAACCAATTTCAGTACAGATATTAATTTTTTTTTATCAGTTAACATGGAACGATTTACCATATTTTTTTATCGTGGAAATCTAAGTTCTTGTCTTCTTATGTATTAAGTGGCTTAAAAATTCAATCCTTTAGATTTGCTGATATGATAGCGAGTATACCCGACTGGTCAAAGATACTATTAAATTGGAATTTATAAATAAAACATTAGACGGATTTAACTTTGGACAGTCCTTTAGGAAATAGATAAAATAATTTTTATATAATAGCAATAGTGCGGTTTTAAATCTCGGCTATGTTTCAGATTTCTTTAAATGCGAACGAGGCTGTAGGCAAGGCGACCCACTTTCACCATATTTATTCATTATTTGTGTCGAGTTGCTGTCTGCCGTTGTCAAACGTAATACGGAAATTAAGGGAATAAACATCAATAATCAAGAATATTGTATTTTGCAGTATGCTGATGACACGAACTGTAACTTAGGTGGATCAGAAAAAAGCTGAACTGAAGTTATGAAAATATTAGATGATTTTGCTTCTTGTTCAGGCCTTAAGATAACCACAGATAAGTGTACGCCAATATGTTTTGATTCCAAAATAAACTCTAATGAGCAGTTATTCCACTAAAATGGTCTAAAGAACCTTTTAAAATTCTCGTCATAATATTTTTAATGGACCTCCAGAAAATGTGTTCACTTTTGTTTTTTAAAAACAAATATGTAAAGCAAGAAGGATTATATTTTCGTGGTTAAACAGAGTATTAACTATTAATGGTAAAATAATAATTATAAAGTCACAAATTCTTCTACTTTTTGCACATTTATTTATTGCTCTTCCAAACCCAGATAATTTATTTGTTAAACAATTCAATACATTATTATACAAATTTATCTGCAATGGTAAAAGACACAAAATTAAGAAAAACATTAATTAATGAGTATAAACATGATTGATCCTTTGTCATTTTGCAAATACTTAAAAGTCACATGGGTGAAAAGACTAATAACATCAGAAGGTTTGTGGCAAAAGTTGACAAAGACAATATTACATGACTTTGGATGTTTAGATATGTTTTCATTTCAGAGATATCAAAATCTGTCCAAACTTTATTCTGGAAAGAAGTGATCAATAATTATGCATTACTACAGGAAAATGAATTTCAAAATAATAACCAATTTATACAAACCTCACTACTAAATTTTATTGACCTAAAATAATAAAACGGTTCTTACATTGGTATGAAAAGGGTCTAAAATCGCTATGTGCTTTATTTACACCGAATGGTATGACAAAGCGATTCATAAAAGTTAAAAATTAATATAACTTGTCACGGGGATCCTATATTACCCGTAACTGAATGAAACACGATTATCACAATATCTCTCCTAACTGTATATCTATTAGATCTCCCTGTAACAGGCAGTTATACCAGCTGGCTCGTCTAGGTATGATCAGAGATAAGATCTTATATAAGTATATATTATTATAGCACGTTTAGTTCACTAGAAAACACAACAAAACACAATACACTTTGGAATCTGTATTAACCTACGCTGACAAATGTACTGCCGCAGTAGTTAATTAACAACAACAAATAATAACAACCCAGAACTGATCACTTAATTAGTTAATCTCTAGGTGTCTAGTTTACACAATATGCTAATCACTTCACCGTGACACAACACCCACACGTGTGATAATTGAGAAACGCTTCCAGGAGAACTTAATTAATAAAGGAATTACAACTCTATTCCTAACTGGTTCATTTTTAATTAACCCTAACTACTCATTCAGTAACGTGTGATAATTGAGAAACGCTTCCAGGAGAACTTAATTAATAAAGGAATTACAACTCTATTCCTAACTGGTTAATTTTTAATTAACCCTAACTATTCATTCAATAACCTTGTAATACAGAATTAATACTGGTACCTATCACAATAAAGATAATAACCTACAGTTTACCTAGGTCCTCTAGGATGACTGGCTAAGCTTTTTATAATTATTTAGGACAGTGAGCCTACAGATTACTGCGTCAGATGACCGGCAGCACCGTCTAAATAATATTGGTATAATACAGTATTAAAATATTTAAAGTCACATCAATCACATCAAGATTATACACAGAGCAGAAAATATATAATTACCACTCCGGATGGACAGCGATCCCCTGGAGCCTTCCTTATGTTTCTCCCTGATATCTCTAAAAGCCTAGCTATTTATTCAAAACTCTCAGAGACAGCGAATATCGCCTGGGGGCACAACGCGGTACCTCACCTATCATCTGATATTTCCACCTCTCCCAGAGTCGGTATATTTTCTTAGATGACCAGACATTCTGTCGCCAGTCGCCAAAATCACGGTTGTAAAAACCGCACCCGCGGAGGTATTACGTAACTACTGGCCACCTGGGCTAAGTGCATCTGGAACTGCACACGGCCCTCTAAAACAATTAATATCGCCACAGGCAATTATTTACTATACTTTAAAATACTTTCATATATTCCAAAATATTAGTTACGCAAAATAAAAGGACATAAGCTAACTTTGCAAACACCAGGTAATGACAATATATTTTTTAAAGAATGCAAAAATCGAAAAGCTGTAAATTTATTTACTATTTATATATAAAATCAAAAGTGTTTTCTACATTACACATTGCGAATAAATGGTCACAAAAACTTAATAAAAATATTACTGAAGGTCATTTGTTAAAATGTTTTAAAATTATAAAACATATTACCCCTGACATTAAAACTCAAATCTTTCCATTCAAGCTTATACATCGTATTTTGACAACAAATACCTATCTTTGTATGTGTGGCATACAGGCGGATAATAAATGCAGTTTTTGTGCTAACGAACCAGAATCTTTGGAACATATATTATTATATTGCCCTCACTCTAATAAAATATGGAAAACATTTGAAATTTGGCTCGAAACAAAGATAGGATCAGTTATTAAATTAAATATTCAAGATGATTTACCGGGTGAAAACATTTTAATAAATTATCTAATTGTTATTGTCACGGGGATTCTATAATTCCCGTAACTGAATAAAACACGATTATCAAAATATCTCTCCTAACTGTATATCTATTAGATCTCTCTGTAACAGGCTGTTAAACCCTAGTATGGCTCGTCTCTAGGTATGATCAGAGATACGATCTTATATAAAGTATATATATTTATAGCACGTTTAGCTCACTAGAAACACAACAAAACACAATACACTTTGGAATCTGTATTATCTACGCTGACAAATGTACAGCCGTAGTAGTTAATTAATAACAGCAATAATAACAACCCAGAACTGATCACTTAATTAGTTAATCTCTAGGTGTCTAGTACACAATATGCGAACCACTTCACCGTTACACCACACCCACACGTGTGATAATTGAGAAACGCTTCCAGGAGAAGTTAATTAATAAAGGAATTACAACACCATTCCTAACTAGTTAATTTTTAATTAACCCTTACTACTCGTTCAGTAACGTGTGATAATTTAGAAACGCTTCCAGGGGAACTTAATTAATAAAGGAATTACAGCCCTATTCCTAACGGGTTAATTTTTAATTACCCCTAACTACTCATTCAGTAACCTTGTAACACAGAATTAATACTGGTACCGATCACAATAAAGACAATAACCTACAGTGTACCTAGGTCGTCTAGGATGACTGGCTAAGCTTTATATTACCAAATACTCGTATAATGTTAGAACAAAAAGTCTACGATTTACTTCGTCAGATGACCGAAGACACTGTCTAAAGAATATTGGTATAATACAGTATTAAAATATTTAAAGTCACATCAATCACATCAAGGTTATACACAGAGCAGAAAATATATAATTACCAAAGTTCCGTCTGAACTAATATATTTCGTTCAGTGGACGACGGCTGTGATCCCCTGGAGCCTTCCTAATTCGTTCTCCTCGATATCTCTAAAACACTAGCTATTTATTATACATCAGGATTTTGCCTGGGGGTACAAGGCGGTACCTCACGTATCATCTCATATTCTACCTCTACTAGAGTCGGTATATTTCTCTCTGATCGTCAGTCTGGCTGTCGCCAACCGCGAGCAATCTCCTGGCCATAAACAGCACTACCGGAGATATTACGTAACTACTAGCCACATGGCCTCCGCACCTGGCTGGGTGTGTATTAGGCGTACCGATCGAGGACTGTCGCGCAGAAGTATTACGTAACAAGTTGCCCATCTGGGCTTAAGTGCAATTAAACTGCACACGGCCCTCTAACACAAGTAAAATCGCCACAGGCGAAAACAAATTAAGAGCATGTACCGTCACACACCCCCACCTCAAAAAGGATATTATCTCTACTCTAGGAATAGGGAAATATACTACATTAAAACAAAAAGGTGCGTTAACCGACGCATACGGGCATTTATAACACATGTAATAATAAGGTGACTACCAGTAATCACACTGAGTCTCTGAGTCCCTGGTATACAAATAAAATATATCAAAACAAAACAGAAATCAGGAATGTCAACACATTATCATAACGTTCAACTTCGGGACAGGGCATCAGCGATTACATTGGATGTGCCCTTGATATGTCCAATGGTAATTGGGAATTCCTGCAGAAGAAGACTCCATCTCAAAACTCTCTGGTTGGAGGCTTTCATTAGGATGGTCCAGTCCGTCTTCGTCTTCTGGGAACAGCACAGCTCCAGCACCCACGTCACTGGCACCCACAGCTAGCTTGAACGGCATTCGGTAGTCTCGTGCTGCCATCACGGGAGACGAGTAGCGCATCTGCTTGATACGGTTGAATGACTTCTCGCATTCACCTGACCAATGGAACTTCGTTTCCTTCCTTTTCAGCGTCGCACGTTTTCCAGGTTTTCTCCGATAGGCATGCTGTCGAATCGGTGTAGCGTTGGGTTCCAAGCGCACATCTTGGCTTAAGGTATTGGTAACATTGTCTTGTTTCAACGTAGTCAACTTTGCTCGCTGGGGATTCAAGTCTGCTAGAATCTGGCCGTTGGCCAACTTGATCTCCGCAGTCTTGACGTCATCACAGGAAATTGAGTGTCTCTCAATTTGGACCGGTCTCTCTGGAACTATCGGCAGTCTGTCAAAATAACCTTTTAGCAAATTGATGTGACAATACCTACATTTCCTAATCCTATCAGGAGTGTTTATCACATACCCTGTCTCATTAACCCGTTTGTGCACAACATAGGGCCCGAAATACTTGTTCTGCACAGAACCCCGTTTAATGGGAAGGTACAGCAGCACATTATCCCCTGGTTTAAATTCCCGACTCTTAGCCTTCCTATCAAACACTGATTTTATTTTGCTCTGAGCATGGCTCAGTTGCTTCCTAGCTAGTTCAGTCGCCGGCAACCTCCCATCTCTAACTCTCTTATTTATTAATACTCCCTTGTCCACAGTTACCAAGGTAGTGCGAGCTGCCAACAAATTTGGATCAGCCCCCTGCTCTAGAATTAACTCTTGTCTATTACAAGGTAAATCCCCTCTATCAAAGACAACTGGTTCAATTCCCCTCTGCGGGAGATCAACAGGTTCCACCACATTTAATTCCTCAGTTGACTTGTCTACAATTTTACTGATAACCTCATCCACTCCAATTTCATGGCTCACACACGTATCAGACAAATCACAAATATCCTCTGCGTCTTGTGCTAACCTACTGGTCATATCCCTAGTCATTACACACGCAGGATATTTAATCTCATCAACCTCACACTCTTTTATGGGTAAAGGGCTGTCTGTCATTAACAATTGGTCACATTTCGGCTGACAACACTGACTAGTCAAATCATTGCCCAACAAAACTCCTATGTTTTCAACAGGCAAGTCCTTCACAACACCCATAACGACTGGTCCCGTCACAAACTTCGAACACAAGAAAACCTTATGTAACTGGACAACCATTTTTTCTCCAGTAACCGAGGTTAAAGCCAAACTACGTCCTATGTCTGAATTTTCAATACCAGCTAAACACTTTTGCGTTATCAGACTCTGACTACACCCGGTATCTCTATAGATTGATATAGCCTTTGGACACAACTCTTGTTTCACATCACAAACCATACCAGTGGACACATACGGGTTTACTTTCTCTGCCATGGGACTAACCATTAACTCTCTCGCTAACGGAGCTGACCTCACTAAACCGACCACTTGCGCATTATCGCGTTTCCTTTTAAAACAGTCTCCGATAAGATGGTTATCCTTTTTACAGTAACTTCAATGTGGACGAAACGTTCGTGCATTGGCTGATAATGCAGGTCTATCCTTACTTTGCCCACCAGGTGCATTCCTTGCCTGACTAGCTGACCAACTAGATGACTCTCCCCGATAGTTACTTTCCCGGGAAAAACCTGGCTGAAATTTCTTCTTATCACCCTGTTGTAAAGAGGTACCCGGTACTGCCTGAGCTTTGTGTATTAACACGTAATCATCTGCCACTATGCCTGCCTCCTCTATCTTTTTGACATCACGATCCTCTAAATGAATACGTAAGCTAACTGGTAATCCATTTTTAATGTCCTGTAAGATCAACAACTCCCGTAACTCGGTATATGACTCTACCTGATGAGACACCACCCATTTATCAAACATCCCTGCCTTCTTAGCCACAAACTCACTATAAGACTGACCCTGCGTTTTTCTCAACTCGCTATACCGTAAACGATAATCCTCAGGTCGTAATTCATAAGACCTCAACACTGCAGCCTTAACTAAGTCGTACTGACTTGCTCGCTCATCACTCATTGAATTATAAGCTATACTAGCCTTCCCCTTAAACTTAGACACGGCTAACAATGTCCACTTAGACTCCGGCCAATTTAGCTGCTTAGCGGCCCGTTCAAAAAGTTGGAAGAACATGACTACCTCCTGATCGTCAAATAGAGGCACTGATCTATAAGCCTCCGACATGTTAAAACCATTTCCTGCCTCACGTCTAACTTCTTCAGTATTCAACTTTAACTCATGTTCCACTTTTAATTTTTCTAACTGGAATTCTCTATTCCTTTCTTCTTTCTCTCTATCCCTATCTTCTCTTTCTCTCTCTCTCTCTCTCTATCCCTCTCTTCTCTTTCTCTCTCTCTATCCCTCTCTCTCTATCTTCTCTATCCCTATCTCTATCTTCTCTATCTCTATCTTCTTTCTCTCTATCTCTATCTTCTTTCTCTCTATCTCTATCTTCTTTCTCTCTATCCCTCTCTTCTCTTTCTCTCTCTCTCTCTCTATCTAATGCACGTTCTTCTCTTTCGTACTCAAGTTTTTTAAAAGCTAATTGTTGTTCCACACTTAACTCATTTATCTCTATCTCTGAAACAATCTCACTGTCTTCCATAACAGGCCTATCACCAAAAACTTCCTGGATAATAATTGTCTTTATATCACCTAAGGTTTTAGCTGATGTTAAATCAATTTCTCGCTCACCCGCGATTTCAACTAACTCGGCCTTACGTGCTCGCTTAATCTCCACTACACTGAGCGTAGGCCTATCCAGCAAATTCTTATCCATGTTTAGATATGACGCATTTATTATTAATTAATTTTCTAGTGAACAACGTGCTACTTCTGGTTAATTTGTAAAATTAATTTATAAAGCCCCCATTTACAAACAATACTTTTTTAAATATGCATGTCCCGTTTCAGATCCGGGACGAGCGCCCCAATTTTCTACTCCTGTCACGGGGATTCTATAATTCCCGTAACTGAATAAAACACGATTATCAAAATATCTCTCCTAACTGTATATCTATTAGATCTCTCTGTAACAGGCTGTTAAACCCTAGTATGGCTCGTCTCTAGGTATGATCAGAGATACGATCTTATATAAAGTATATATATTTATAGCACGTTTAGCTCACTAGAAACACAACAAAACACAATACACTTTGGAATCTGTATTATCTACGCTGACAAATGTACAGCCGTAGTAGTTAATTAATAACAGCAATAATAACAACCCAGAACTGATCACTTAATTAGTTAATCTCTAGGTGTCTAGTACACAATATGCGAATCACTTCACCGTTACACCACACCCACACGTGTGATAATTGAGAAACGCTTCCAGGAGAAGTTAATTAATAAAGGAATTACAACACCATTCCTAACTGGTTAATTTTTAATTAACCCTTACTACTCGTTCAGTAACGTGTGATAATTTAGAAACGCTTCCAGGGGAACTTAATTAATAAAGGAATTACAGCTCTATTCCTAACGGGTTAATTTTTAATTACCCCTAACTACTCATTCAGTAACCTTGTAACACAGAATTAATACTGGTACCGATCACAATAAAGACAATAACCTACAGTGTACCTAGGTCGTCTAGGATGACTGGCTAAGCTTTATATTACCAAATACTCGTATAATGTTAGAACAAAAAGTCTACGATTTACTTCGTCAGATGACCGAAGACACTGTCTAAAGAATATTGGTATAATACTGTATTAAAATATTTAAAGTCACATCAATCACATCAAGGTTATACACAGAGCAGAAAATATATAATTACCAAAGTCCCGTCTGAACTAATATATTTCGTTCAGTGGACGACGTCCGTGATCCCCTGGAGCCTTCCTAATTCGTTCTCCTCGATATCTCTAAAACACTAGCTATTTATTATAAATCAGGATTTTGCCTGGGGGTACAAGGCGGTACCTCACGTATCATCTCATATTCTACCTCTACTAGAGTCGGTATATTTCTCTCTGATCGTCAGTCTGGCTGTCGCCAACCGCGAGCAATCTCCTGGCCATAAACAGCACTACCGGAGATATTACGTAACTACTAGCCACATGGCCTCCGCACCTGGCTGGGTGTGTATTAGGCGTACCGATCGAGGACTGTCGCGCAGAAGTATTACGTAACAAGTTGCCCATCTGGGCTTAAGTGCAATTAAACTGCACACGGCCCTCTAACACAAGTAAAATCGCCACAGGCGAAAACAAATTAAGAGCATGTACCGTCACAGTTATACTGAAGAGATGCATATATAGTTGTAAACATAAAGAAAAACTACACAAATTTATGGAAGCTCTTAGTTTTATAAAATATTATCGAACAATAGAAAAAATATATTTTATGGTACAATGAAGCCGCTTCACAGAAAAATGGGGCATTTACCTCTGTAAAATTAATACTTTAAATAATAATAAGTCCATCAATTCCACTTAGTTTATTTTTACGCTAATGGAAACATTCTTTCAGCTGGAGATAAATAATTTCCTTAATTTTCTTACTAATGTAACTGTCCTCCGTGACTTTGCCAATCCCTATCATGTAATAGATGTACATAGCTATTTTTCATTACTATTATTTTGCGATGTTATTTCTTCTAATAAGATGTATAATAATATGTGTTATGTATATGTGGGTGTATAGTATATCCAAGCCACGTGGGTATATAACACGGATGTAAATGTGGCATTTTATGGAAATGAAAAAAAAAAAAGAAAAAAAAAAAAGGGTGTCTCCAACTGGAATATAAAGTGATGTTAAAAATAAAACGTGTCTCAATATCTTCATCATACTATATTTAATAAACATTATTTCTTTTTAATAATTATATTTATATTTATATCATCTATTTACATTTTTATTGTTATAATTTTTATGCTTATGCACAGTCAATAGACCACAAATTATTAAAATATATGTATACAAGTTTAATATTATCGCAGCCTTGTAATTAAAATAGGCTCCACGACATTTTCCATGATAGTTTTACGGAGCATTTGTAAGAAAGAAGTTTAATATGTCAGTATTACAAAACAAATTAAGAAAGTGACACCACGGCAATCTCCACGGCATTGCCGATTACCTTGATTAATTGCCAGGGTTATCGTAGTATTTATTTTAATCAGACAAAACCTGTATTAAAACAAAGAGGGTTAAAAATAAAATTAAACTGTTTTTAATGTAAAGACTTAGCATAATTCATGGAAACTTGCAAATTATAATGCATGCCAAATATAGGGGCGGTGTTCTGATATGATGTCACATGACCTGTAGAGGTGTTGTTGTATTGGTCCTCTTATCACATTTTATTCTGCACGAGATAACCTAACTGTATGCAAATCTGCTATAACATGTTTTTATATATGTTATACTTATAGCTACAATGTAAAAACCAAAAAAAAAACCAGCACAATATTTAATTTTAGCATATTAAAGGGACATTTCTGAGTTTGCGACTAACAGGGCCTGTTTAATGATTGTAATTACATATCAAATATATTTTTCTGCATAAAATAGTAGTGGCTATATACTAAACGTGTTTCTAATTTTAATATTTTTACTAGGTTAAATTTCCTTTTATTTCCTAAAATATTATTTTTTCGTACGTACGAAATTATTTGAAGACACAATCCAGTTTGGTCTTCTCTCAAATATTACGACGACCAGAAACAAATTGAATATACAGACACTGATATTCTAAACAAGAAAATATATTTAATATGTAAGTTTAATCGTAGAAGTATTTTATTAGTCGGAAACATCTAACACTGCAGCAAACTCAGGAATGTCCCTTTAATAGTGGTCATCTTGAAAAATGGCCGCATATGCTAGTACACAATACTTTAAATTACTTTTAATTTAAAAATGCTCCCTATGTGATGAAAAGTTCGACCAAGGGAAATTTTCACCACCTCGGATGTACTTTTTCTATCCCACATGACCACATATGATAGAGTCTTATAATATACTCTTCACAAAAATTAGGGGAATTCTAATAAGAATTTACAATTGCCAAAAGTGTAAGGTATATTAGTTGTGGGGAATGGTTATATGATAATAGTGAATTAATTGGGCAAATATTACAACCGGTAGTTCAGTATTACAGTAGGTTTTATGACCATCAAAGATCTTGAAGGACGATTGGGGTTAGAAGTGAAATTTGAAAGTTGACGGGGTTTTTTATCAGTAAATCGCAAATTCAAACAATAAAAATGACTAAAAACGAAACAATAACAACTGTATGATCAACAGAATGAAAAAGATTAACATAAATAATGTTCCACAGTGATTAATGGACCTTCGTGGAAATTGTCAAAATCGAGAATGACACCCCACGCACGTGTACGGGACAACTGCGTGATGCAAACTATGGAATGTGTTTCGGTGTGCTGATAAACAGACCTGAACGTTCTTTACTAGGATGTCTGTTGTCAAAACGTATGTTTTAATATTTCAGATTCCCCTACTTTTTCTGAAGAGTATATATTCTGATATGGCAGCTTCAAGATATATTCACTTAATTAGAGCTACATAAGGACTAAAATATTAGTTTTTCTTGTGAAATTTAACGATTGTACCTTGAATGAATACCACTATAACACCCAAAAATAAAAATACATTCCAATAGTTTTATTTATTACATAGAGGATTCGTCACGAGCGTTTTTTAATATGGAAAATATAAACCGAGACTGTGTCAATTAGGATAACTATATGGAGTTTTTAGATTGGCGGGCATCAAATAGACAATAACACCGGGGAATAATGGCGGGCATCAAATAGACAATAACACCGGGAAATAATGGCGGGCATCAAATAGACAATAACACCGGGAAATAATGGCGGGCATCAAATAGACAATAACACCGGGAAATAATGGCTGGCATCAAATAGACAATAACACCCGGAAATAATGGCGGGCATCAAATAGACAATAACACCGGGAAATAATGGCGGGCATCAAATAGACAATAACACCGGGAAATAATGGCGGGCATCAAATAGACAATAACACCGGGAAATAATGGCGGGCATCAAATAGACAATAACACCCGGAAATAATGGCGGGCATCAAATAGACAATAACACCCGGAAATAATGGCGGGCATCAAATAGACAATAACACCCGGAAATAATGGCGGGCATCAAATAGACAATAACACCGGGAAATAATGGCGGGCATCAAATAGACAATAACACCGGGAAATAATGGCGGGCATCAAATAGACAATAACACCGGGAAATAATGGCGGGCATCAAATAGACAATAACACCGGGAAATAATGGCGGGCATCAAATAGACAATAACACCGGGAAATAATGGCGGGCATCAAATAGACAATAACACCGGGAAATAATGGCGGGCATCAAATAGACAATAACACCGGAAATAATGGCGGGCATCAAATAGACAATAACACCCGGAAATAATGGCGGGCATCAAATAGACAATAACACCCGGAAATAATGGCGGGCATCAAATAGACAATAACACCCGGAAATAATGGCGGGCATCAAATAGACAATAACACCCGGAAATAACTTGTCGCATGCGATCCAATCATACAGTGAGAACACCTAAATCGGAACGACTTTAGTCTTATAGGACAAGTCGTGTCAGAATCCTACCGATTAGAACATGTTCTAGTTCTCACAACAAACCGTAAGCTCTCAGCCAATCAAATCACATTAAAGAACAATCGATTAGTTTTGTCACGTCCGGTTTTTTTATTTGCTTATAAACATGTCAAAATATCCGGATTTCAATGGTCCATAAAACCTATTATTTTCCAGACGTGGTCAATAATTGTTTTGTTGACTAATGCTATCAGTAAATTGTCTCCATTCATGTTTGCTTTATTTCACTGCAAATTTGTATGTACAGTACTTACATTTCCTGCAAAATATGTTTAAAATGACATTCCTTAGTTTGCTGCAATTTTGAAGATGTTATCGACTAACAGAGACTTTTTAACGATTGTAATTAAATATCAAATATAATTTTCTGAATAAAATATTAGTGGCTGTATATTAAACATGTTTCTGATCGTTCTCGTATTTGTACTGGGTTAAATTTCATTTTATTTCCTAAAATATATTTTCTTATAATGCAGCAAACTCAGGAATGTCCCTTTAAACTGATGAGCTTTGTTTGACGTCATGTAATCTTATTAAGTAACGTCTTCCTACACACACGATTCGAGTCGCTAAATACACACTGCAGACCTTTGCAACATTGTCGCATGCAATTGAAATTCCATGATTGCAAAGCAACTTTTTTCTCGTTGCGACAACCAGCAATTTTCGTCTAGGAGTGATCATGTGACAGTCAAAATGGCGGGGTTTCCCCCCGTATTTGTTTCGGCGGTGGTCATAGAGACACGTTCTACAACATATTTGTTATGACGAAGAAGACTGAATTTACGTAAAGTAGCACTGAATTCGTCCTGCACGCTTTTTGGTCCTTTAGGATATAACCACACTATTTGTGTAGAAAACCTATATAAACATACCTGGTATTCCAAGCACAGATTCCATTTCTGCAAGAAACATCTCCCTTTTCAGCCGTGTTGCTATATTCAAGAGATGCTGTGTCAAAAAGACATGGCATTGTCTGCCACATTACCACCAATTCATCCTCTTTTTCTGTGGATCACATGCAGCTGGAGGCTGCCATTATGAGTCATGTGATCACTATCTATCCGTTCATTGGCAGTTTAAATTATTGCGTCAACGTTTTATTGCATTGAAGGCGCACACGTTTGCGAAAGCGTGCAATTAGATGCAATTGCATGCAATAAAATCAAACATGTTTGATCGGAGCAATTTCAATTGCATGAAACAAAAAATGCATCGCTAGCGCACACGATGCAACGACGTACGATTTTTATTGCACCTTGTTGCAAAGGTCTGCGGTGGCCTTTAGACAAGTCGGTGCGACAAATCGCATAATGAGAACGCCGCTTTACGCTCAGGTATACAGATCTTGTTGGCTTATAAACAAATGATCCACCCACAGCAACAGATTACCTAGAGACCTTGCACACTTGCATACCATTGTTAACCGAGTTAATACACTCAATTATCACATGGGTGTATGACATGGATAAGTTATTTGATAATAGTTTTTATTATATTTATTTTATTTTATAAAAACATCCAATACAGATTGACCGGTTAAGACGTGATATTACATTTTGAATTTGACAAATAACTGGCTCATGTTTCAGTGCACGAATATTATTTATGTATGTAATATTTTTTTGTATTATCACCTACCGATGACGGACAGTGGATTATTACTGTACATAGTTCTGCGCTACCATTATCCCCTGTCAGGCGCGGATCCAGGGTAAGGATCTGAAGGTGCGTATTTCAATGGTATTTCGACATTTTCTCTTAAGTTACGATAATTGCCGATAAAGTTACCATGAAAACATCAAAAGGCCCGTTGACGTGACATCACAATGCGTTGACGTGTTAATCTGCTTATCGATGTCAACGCGATACTACGTACATTCCTCTGAATATAGTTCAACTTAAAAAATGTGCGAACAGAATCGCTGTTTGACATTTATAGTCATATTTATTTTAAGTGTATATACATGTAAACTATCTAAGCTTGAGTCTAATACTACCTAATGACATCTAACTACTGTGATGTTCTGTAGCATTTTTTTTTCAAATGTTGAGTGGATTATTATATCAAAAGAGGTTTGATTGTTGGTATGTTGGTATGTTCGTTTGTTCGTATGTTCGTATGTTCGTTCATTCGTTCGTATGTTTGTTCGTTCATTCGCTCGTTCGTTTGTTCGTTCATTCGCTCGTTCGTTTGTATGTTCGTTCGTTCGTTTGTATGTTCGTTCGTTCGTTCGTTCGTATGTTCGTTCGTTCGTATGTTCGTTAATTCGTTCGCTCGATCGTATGTTCGTTCGTTCGTTCGTATGTTCGTTCGTTCGTTCGTTTGTATGTTCGTTCGTTCGTTCGTTCGTTCGTATATTCGTTCGTTCGTTCGTTCGTATGTTCGTTCGTATGTTCGTTCTTTCGTTCGTTCGTATGTTCGTTCGCTCGTTCGTATGTTCGTTCGTATGTTCGTTCGTTCGTTCGTTCTTTCGTATGTTCGTTCGTTCGCTCGTTCGTTTGTATGTTCGTTCGTTCGTTCGTTCGTATGTTCGTTCGTTCGTTCGTTTGTATGTTCGTTCGTTCGTATTTTCGTTCGTTCGTTCGCTCGTTCGTATGTTCGTTTGTTTGTTCGTTCATTCGTTCGTATGTTCGTTCGCTCGTTCGTATGCTCGTTCGTATGTTCGTTCGTTCGTTCGTTCGTTCGTTCGTTCGTTCGTATGTTCGTTCGTTCGTTGGTTCGTTCGCTCGTTCGTTTGTATGTTCGTTCGTTCGGTCGTATGTTCGTTCGTTCCTTCGTTTGTATTTTCGTTCGTATGTTCGTTCGTTCGTATTTTCGTTCGTTCGTTCGTTCGCTCGTTCGTTTGTATGTTCGTTCGTTCGTTCGTATGTTCGTTCGTTCGTTCGTTTGTATTTTCGTTCGTATGTTCGTTCGTTCGTATGTTCGTTCGTTCGTTCGCTCGCTCGTATGTTCGTTCGTATGTTCGTTCTTTCGTTCGTATGTTCGTTCGTTCGTTCGTTCGCTCGCTCGCTCGTTCGTTTGTATGTTCGTTCGTTCGTTCGTTCGTTCGTTCGTTCGTTCGTATGTTCGTTCGTTCGTTCGTTCGTTCGTTCGTTTGTATGTTCGTTCGTTCGTATGTTCGTTCGTTCGCTCGTTCGTGTGTATGTTCGTTCGTTCGTTCGTTCGTTTGTTTGTATGTTCGTTCGTTCGTTCGTTCGTATGTTCGTTCGTTCGTTCGCTCGTTCGTATGTTCGTTCGTTCGTATGTTCGTTCGTTCGTTCGTATGTTCGTTCGTTCGTTCGCTTGTATATTCGTTCGTTCGTTCGTTCGTATGTTCGTTCGTTCGTTCGTTCGTATGTTCGTTCGTATGTTCGTTCTTTCGTTCGTTCGTATGTTCGTTCGCTCGTTCGTATGTTCGTTCGTTCGTTCGTTCGTATGTTCGTTCGTTGGCTCGTTCGTTTGTATGTTCGTTCGTTCGTTCGTTCGTTTGTATGTTCGTTCGTTCGTATTTTCGTTCGTTCGTTCGTTCGTTCGTTCGTATGTTCGTTCGTTCGTTCGCTCGTTCGTATGTTCGTTCGTTCGTTCGCTCGTTCGTTTGTATGTTCGTTCGTTCGTTCGTTCGTTCGTATGTTCGTTCGTTCGTTCGTTCGTATGTTCGTTCGCTCGTTCGTATGTTCGTTCGTATGTTCGTTCGTTCGTTCGTTCGTATGTTCGTTCATTCGCTCGTTCGTGTGTATGTTCGTTCGTTCGTTCGTTCGTATGTTCGTTCGTTCGTTCGTTCGTTCGTTCGTTCGTATGTTCGTTCGTTCGTTCGTTCGTTCGTATGTTCGTTCGTTCGTTCGTTTGTATGTTCGTTCGTTCATATTTTCGTTCGTTCGTTCGTTCGTTCTTATGTTCGTTCGTTCGTTCGCTCGTTCGTATGTTCGTTCGTTGTTCGTTCGTTCGTATGTTCGTTCGTATGTTCGTTCGTTCGTTCGTATGTTCGTTCGTTCGTATGTTCGTTCGTTCGTTCGTATGTTCGTTCGTTCGTTCGTTCGTTCGTTCGTTCGTATGTTCGTTCGTTCGTTCGTTCGTTCGTTCGTATGTTCGTTCGTTCGTTCGTTTGTATGTTCGTTCGTTCATATTTTCGTTCGTTCGTTCGTTCGTTCTTATGTTCGTTCGTTCGTTCGCTCGTTCGTATGTTCGTTCGTATGTTCGTTCGTTCGTATGTTCGTTCGTATGTTCGTTCGTTCGTTCGTATGTTCGTTCGTTCGTTCGTTCGTTCGTTCGTATGTTCGTTCGCTCTGAGCACAAAAGCCAAGTATACCTCTCCCCAATAAATGTTAGAGATTCGTCGTATGTAACGCTATATGCAGCCTCAGGTTAACAGTTAGAGAACAAATACACCAGCTTTCGTTCCGACTGGTTTAAAAAACTAAATACTATCGTAGTTGCTTTAATAACCAGATTTATTCAAAAAAGTTAAAGTTTGTTTTGTTTAACGACACTGATTTATTGATAATCGGCTATTGGATGTCAAATATATGGTAATTTTAACATGTAGTCTTAAAAATGAAATCCGCTACATTTTTCCATTAATAGGTCAGGTCATAGGGTTTTACGTGCACATTCAGAACAAGCTGTTGTAGCGCACGCCTGTCGTGGGCACAAGAGCCGGCCTTGGCCGACGCCTCCGTCCATGACAGGAAAGGTGGGGGGGGGGGGGGGGGGGGGGCAAGGAGGGACCGCCTACGCTGGCAGGTGCAAGGGAGCACCAGCAGCCCGATTGAATCGGTTGCAGGCGGGAGGGTGGTGGTGGTGCTATGGAATTTGAATGGAGCTGTTAATGCCAAAGAGAAAAGGGGCGCATTTTTGTTGAGGAAATTTGGCGCAATTTTGAACGGTCGGTCGAAAGGTAAATGTGCGAGCTAGTATAGGTTTTGAATCGAGAAAGCTCGTTAGTGGGTCGAGAGTAGCTAGTTCCATTAATAGAAAGGGTTATTTTATATATACCATCCCACGGACAGGATAGCACATACCACGGCCATTGATATACCAGTCGTAGTGCACTGGCTAGAACGAGAAATAAGCCCAGAGGGACCACCTTATTCCAAAATGAATAAATCCTATTATATATACATAAAATATAAAAAAATATATATTTAAAGGAAGGAAATGTTTTATTTAACGACGCACTCAACACATTTTATTTACGGTTATATGGCATCAGACATATGGTTAAGGACCACACAAATATTGAGAGAGGAAACCCGCTGTCGCCACTTCATGGGCTACTCTTTCCGATTAGCAGCATGGGATCTTTTATATGCACCATCCCGTAGACAGGATAGCATATACCACGACCTTTGATGTACCAGTCGTGGTACACTGGCAGGAGCGAGAAATAGCGCATCTTTATGTTGAATGCATTAACATATAGCCTACTTTATATGAATAGCTGCATAGTAAGGACACATGCTATTTCTATCTGGTAACAAAAATGTAGGACGATTAAAGCTATTTATTCACGTTTGTTTTCTCGTTTGTTTGTTTTTGCTTTTAATGGGAAACTGTTCTCTTAACCACTGTATACATAAAATGGTTGCAATAAAGATTATATTTTATTGTATTGTGTAATGCATGAGCCTGTTACGAAAGAATGCTAGTGTGAGTAACCAGTCATCAAAATGTCCGTGTGACATTGAGGTTTGAAGCCACGACAATCATAACGAGACTCGTATACTTATCGATCACACTACGAGAGATTGCTGTCAAAACATTTTTTTTTTCTCCTATCTTGCTGGCAGCTCATGCAAATTGTTGAGTGTAATAAAAGGACTGCTATTAGGTAGTCGAATTAGTATTTCAGTCATTTCTGTAAACGGAATTACACTCCGCTTCAAATACAAGTCCTAAGAAAAATAAACATGTATTAAAGACCGGGTACAACTATGGCTTTTAAGAAATGGAGGTCCGTTAGGACTAGTCTTCCTAGGAACAGAGGTCCGTGGCTGTTCCTTACAAACTCGCGTTCCTTTTACACTGGAACTGTGTATATACATTTCGCCCCAAATATTATATACATTTCGCGAGCATCGGGAAGCGTCTCCTTTCAGAACACTTGAATTGTTCTATACTCGTCCCAGATCATATTTCAAATGTTGGGTCTGTGGATGATTTATTTCTCATTTCTGACAATATGTGAAGAAATTATTATTTTGTGCAACAACTGGTGTTATTTATTTATTTATTTTAATAACAGAATATGGCAATGCCAGGGTCAGATTGCCCTTAGTTGAGTGTTTGACATTATATTTGATACAATGTTCGTTCATATACTTATACATCCACCGTAACACGTGTACGTGTTGTGTCCAAATATGTACACGTGTTCATTGAAATATAGACCCCTTAACCCACCCCCCAACAAAAACAATAACAAACAAAACAACAACAAAAACAACATTCTGGACACAAAATGTTTGTATATATGTATGTGTGTATACACACACACACACACACACACACACACATACACACATACATACATACAATATATAGATATTCATACATCAATACATACTAGCCAGTGCCAGGTCTGCCCACTGTTTCATGCACGTAAGCGTGATCGACCGCGTAGATTGTAGGCCCCATGCATATGGTTGAGTTAAAGAGCTTCCTTTTTATGGAAGTTTCGATAGCTCAGAGCGTATCGTGGTTAGTCTTGCAATTTGCGGGCGAATCGGTGCCACAGGTTCGAGTCCCAACAACGGCATGGGACAATTTGTGAGGCCAGAAAGGATTTAATTATCCCCTGCGCCAGTGCGTTAATATCTATGTATGTAATAGTGAACCTCGACATACATACAATATATAGATATTCATACATCAATACATACATACATCAATACATACATACATACATACATACATACATACATACATACATACATATATATATATATATATATATATATATATATATATATATATATATATATATATATATATATATATATATATATATGCGTGTATTCAGGCTTAATTAATTAGTTAAGTAGTAAGAAAATGGGAAACATAAAAAATAAGATTAAACAGGGGTAGAATAGCGAGAAGTTTAATTGTCTTTTTGGATAATCGTTTTACGTGGGCGATCTTCCACCTGTTTATACCGGTGAAAGCAATGGTTTATTTCGGCGTAATAGAAGGGGATTCGAATGGAATTGGTAAAACGTTCAACTAATTTATTGCATTTCGATAAGACCATTTGCATTATTTTACTCTTCACGTTTCCAGAGATTCACAGAAACCGGAAGTTCGATATCTGCATCATCAATCGAAGACATTGGTATAACAGTTACGTAGTTTTATAGCTTTTTCAAGTTGATAGACGCACACATACACGCCACTATTGCGTCTTTAAGTTCACGTATTGTAAAAAAACCAAAAGCACACTACAAAAAGAACACGAAAAAAGTAAAGTTTGTTTTATTAAACGACGCCACTAGAGCACATTGGTTTTTTATTTTATCATCGGCTATTGGACGTCAAACATATGGTCATTCTGACATTGTTTTTTAGAGGAAACCCGCTGTCGCCACATAGGATACTCTTTTACGACAGGCAGCAAGGGATATTTTATTTGCACTTCCCACAGGCAGGATAGCACAAACCATGGCCTTTGTTGAACCAGGTATGGATCACTGATCGGTGCAAGTGGTTTACACCTACCCACTGAGCCTTGCGGAGCACTCACTCAGGGTTTGGAGTCGGTATCTGGATTAAAAATCCCATGCCTCGACTGGGATCCGAGCCCAGTACCTACCAGCATGTAGACCGATGGCCTAACCATGACGCCACCGAGGCCGGTAAAAAAAAAAAAAAAAAGGAAAAAACCAGAACACGAAGTCAGTTTAGATGCAATATAATAACAGAAACTCATTCCCTTGACGATACATCAGAAAGACTCATCAAGACAAACCACCAATTAAAAAAAACCCTATAGCCCATACAAGTGAATACGGGGGCGGGACGTAGCCCAGTGGAAAATCGCTCGCTTGATGCGTCGTCGGTTTGGGATCGATTCCCGTCGGTGGGCCCATTGGGATTTTTCTCGTTCCAGCCAGTGCATCATGACTGGTATATCAAAGGCCGTGGTATCCTGTCTGTGGAATGATGCATATAAAATATCCCTATCTACTGATGGAAAAAATATAGCGGGTTTCCTCTCTAAGACCATATGTCAAAATTACCAACTCTTTGACATCCAATAGCCAACGGTTAATAAAACAATGTGCTCTAGTTGTGTCGTTAAACAAAACAAACTGTTTTAAAGTGAATACGACAGCCATATTAGCCACCAAGTAGACGCCAGTGTTTGATAAGGTCTTCCCCGAGCAGTATCTGGGGTATGACTGCTGTATATCAAACGCTATCGACGTGTCTGCAGCTGGCGATTATTATGCTGCCAATTTGTCAGAAAATAATGGACGCATTACATGGTCTCAGCTCGCCTGGCCGTGTGCCGTTCCGGGCTCATATCAGGCATAAAGGTGAACGTGCATCAGTCTCACGGATAAATAGCGCTAATTGTTCCCGTGAACACAAATAAAACTCTAATATTGATCACTAATCATCAAATGGCTGTACAGTCCCTCAGCAACTGCCCATCTCCCCCCTCCCCCCTCCGCAACGTAATCAAATCAGAGCACGTTTGTATCTAAGTGAACTGAATTAAAACATGCCGCTGGCAGCGTTTGTCTCCATATCGCTGTAATGACAAATCAACAATTTGGTGTCGTTGCCTAGCACGTAGAGCTAAGACTACGCCGCTAAGTTCCTAGATGTCTGAATAATTTAATTAGTATTTAATAACTAATCAGGCCCATTTAAAATAGCAGTCCACCAAATAGCATCTCGGGGGTCAATGTTTGAAGTGCACCACCAGCCTTGGCGGCGTCGTGGTAAAGCCATGGGACATAAGGCTGGTAGGTACAGGGTTCGCAGCCCGGTTCCGGCTCCCACCCAGAGCGAGGTTTAACGACTCAATGGGTAGGTGTAAGACCACTACACCCTCTTCTCTCTCACTAACCACTAACAACTAACACCATTTTCCTGGACAGAGCCCGGAGAGCTGAGGTGTGTTCCCAGGACAGTGTGCTTGAACCTTAATTGGATATAAGCACGAAAATAAGTTGAAATGAAATTAAATGAAGTGTACTTCACCTTAAACAGTGCATTAGATATAGCCAGCGCTGCCACTGAACTTGTCAAACAATGCTGTTACACATGGCCTCTAGATATATAGGTCTATAAGTAGTACTAAACCAAATAACTGGGTCAAAGTTTGAGGTGTACCCAATTTTTTGATAGAGAAGTGAACACCACAAGTCCTGTGATGTGCTGAGTGCGTCGTTAAATAAAACATGTCCTTCCTTGTAACTGTTTATACTAGGGTAGATTCTCTGTTTATGCTGGGGTGGTTTTTTTTTTTTTTTTTTTTTTTTTTTTTTTTTTTTTTTTTTTTTTTTATCTCTGTATTATTAATTCAAATGATGAATTTTTATATAGGCAAGTATATTAACACCAAACTGTATTAATACCAAACTGTTAATCGGTGGCCGAGTGGTTAACGTTGCGGGCAGTTAATTGTCATGCAAATCGGTACAGTAAGGTCGAATCCTGCAAATTGTCTGTTTATAAATATTCAGTTAAGATTCAAGACGTTCAGTTCTTTGAATTGATCTTGTTCCATTTCCATGTATGTAAAACGTGTATTTTGTGTATTTGACAGACGGAAAAAGCAAGGCATTAATACAAAGATTCACGTGGACAAACTCATATAAACAATACACAGGCAGGAACACGTGATATTGCTTAAATATCTTCGAGACAATGTACATCACTATAAATAATCAAACTACAAAAGAAGACAACTTATGTCAGGAAGCCCTTTTTGTCATGACCATCTGTGATAGACATTCTGCATACATTACACGAACAGTTTGTGATGGGCCCATTGACAAAACATCAAATAACCTAACCATCATATTTAAGCACTATTATATTAAATGTCTCTTACATGAACTTGGGGTTGATAATTCGAATAGTGCTACATAAGACCACTATGCTATCTGAAGAAGAAATATGCTAAACACACGAATCTGTCCTTCGAACATTTGGCTTGAGCTTAAAACCCGAAGACATGTCAATTCCTGTTATATATTGAATTTCAATAACTCATAACAATCCATACATCGCGGTGTCTAGCAAATAGACCACCAAATACTTGTCTCAAAGACTGACCATTATCCTTATTACTATTAAGGATGGCCTTTTTAAGTATTGCCAAAAAGTCTTCGAGACAAGTGATATTAATCGCATGTGGATTCATTAGAATTCCAAAGATGTACTTGAAATCATTCACTCTCAATCCATATCAAATTCACTAATATTAAAACATTAGATTTTTAATCATTATACGCAACAATTTCCCATAACAAACTGAACGAAAAACTTCATTCCTTAAACAGCGGAACATTTGTGAATACAGATACATGTCCATTTTAATCTTCCACGGAACTGGACAAGACTGAGAGTTAATCCAGACTAAAGTATACTGGGCAGACATATAATATTTATCTTTACTCTTCGCTATATTGACGATCTTATATTATTCAATAATAGCAGGATTACAGATTACCTTCCACTGATTTACTCACGAGTGTCTGAAATAAAAGAAACATCTAAAGGTATTAGATCAGTTTCACACCTCGATCTATGCATAGAGATCCAAAGAGACACAGGTTTCCAACCTAAGCTGTATGGAAAAAAGGGGGATGACATCAACTTTCCAATGGTCAATTATTCCTTTATGTCGAGCAATATACCTTCTGCTCCAGCTTTTGGTGCTTACATATAACAGCTTCTAAGATACCTTAGAACATCATCATTGTATGGAGATATGAAACAACGCCATGTCATTCTGGCACAGACGTTTTTTCATTAGGGTTATGGTGTCCAGGGACCACTGAGGGCATCCAATAATGTTTATCGTTGACATTTTGAGGCTATATCTACTAATTACGACACATTACTCACTAAAATGATTGCTTTTGCTATTCCATATTTGTGCTTGTACATACGTTTTCATCTCTTTGGCATATTTGTTTTATTTTTGCATCGTTTTAAATGAAGTGACGACCTTACATTTTGGTCTGTTTGTCATGACTTATTTAGAACATAACAGAAGTATTGCATAGTGTCTATTTAGTACCTATAGAAAGTGATATAATGGGAATGTATATTGTATTGATGTAGTTTTGCGAAATTATATATATATATATATATATATATATATATATAGAGAGAGAGAGAGAGAGAGAGAGAGAGAGAGAGAGAGAGAGAGAGAGAGAGAGAGAGAGAGAGAGAGAGAGAGAGAGAGAGAGATCGATCAGAGATGGGGCGATTACTTGACAAAAGTAATCGATTACGATTACGATTTCGATTACTTTAGAATGTCACGATTACGATTACAAGATAACTGAAAGTAATCAATTACGATTGCGAATACATTGTCTAGCAAACATGATTACATTTCCACAAATCTACACAAATAATGAAATGATGTTACCACCATGAAGTTATGCACTTTATTTTACAACCATACCGATTTCATTCATTGAAAGACATAATGGATAATTTTGGATTATTTATTAAATTATTTCAAACATTTATAAAGGTATGTATACTGCAGGGAGGGATACAGTTTCCAAAACCAGATTTATTATTCTTAAATTTGGATTATTGACGAAAAGGTACCCATAACCATAGGTATAATTATTGTATCAATGCATAGCATATATATTTTGTTATATTATTGAAATAAGCCATAATTAATTGCAAACTGTATGATCACTATTACTTGGGGTTTTTTATTGTTTGTAGAACGTATACCATTTAATACCATCCACAATTTGTTTTTGTTTTTAAAATCTAGAAAGAACGAAAGAAAAGAACAAACAAGTAAATAAATAATTAAATTGATATCTGCATACATATACATGTGCACAAGTTGCTCATTGCATTTAATTGTTGACATTCTAAAAATTACTATTATTAATGAATCGATTTGCAGTCATGCTTGCTTTGTGCCATATTATAAGGATCCAATTGTATCGGTGAAAATTACAAGTATCTTGGTCTGGGTGTGTTTATTTTGATATCATTAGAAGCGCCGCGTTTCGTAGAACATCTATTAAAATCAGCTTTCGGGAATTTTTATCAGATGTATTAATATTTTAAGCTATTTTGAAGGAAAATAAACCAAGGTTTATCGTGATAGACTACTTTCAACTGGGTGTTTGCTTAATTAATTACGTTATTTGTCATGTCATGTCATAGGGTTTTACGTGCACATTCAGAACAAGCTGTTGTAACGCACGCCTGTCGTGGGCACAAGAGCCGGCCTTGGCCGGCTCCTCTGTCCATGACAGGAAAGGTGGGGGGAGGGGAGAGGAGGGACCGCCTGCACTGGCAGGTGCAAGGGAGCACCAGCAGCCCAATCAAATCGGTAGCAGGCGGGTGGGGGTGGTGGTGGTGGTGGTGCTATGGAATTTGAATGGAGCAGTTAAATGCCAAAGAGAAAAGGGTGCGCAATTTTGATTGAGGGAATTTGGCGCAATTTTGAACGGTCGGTCGAAAGGTAAATGGCCGAGCTAATATAGGTTTTGATATTAGAGAATCGAGAGTAGCTCGTTAATTTTAGACCTTTACGATGCTGTAGTGTCTCCCTAGGTTGCCCATAGGGCCCTTATAAAGGGCCTGACCGCTTCTGGTCGAGGCATCACCAAGTACCAAGTTATTACCAGCAGCAAGTATTGGGGTTTGGGTGGGGGAGGCCGATATTCTTTTGTTCAGCTTCCCCCGGGTGCATTGCAATTGTGTACTCGGAACGGTATTCTTTTGTCCGGTTCCTTATTAGAGTACGTGCTAGGACCATTAAATGGGGGCGGGTGCATTGTTATCATTAGTCAGTGCACCCTGTGTACTGATGCAGTGAGCGTGTAGTCTGTGTGTGAATCCTAGTTTTGTGTTACGGTTGTACCTATTGTCTTAAGTCCCTATTCTAGTGAGTTCAACGGTCATTCATGACCACCCATCCCCTCCGTCCTTGTATAGCATTAAATACAATGACGGAGGGGGAGTTAAACTAGCCTAGCTATCTAATTTGAAGAGTTAAACCCTTATAGTGTAGGTATTGGTTGAAAAAGCCTAGTGCTTGGCATACTTAACTTTATTACCAGTGCAATAAAACGAAACTAACGGTGGCAAGTAGCAATTGTATACATATATATGCACCGATCTAGGTACTTAGTTTGAAGAATTTTGATTCCCGCCTCCTAAATACAGGATTTTAGTAGGCTTATTTGGTTTGTCTTCGGGCTATCTGGATAGTTGGATGTCGGTTTTCCTGCATGTCTTTGCTTCTGGAACCCTAGTTGACTTACCTTAGTAAGCTAGGATGGAATGCATCAGTAATAAAAAAATAAAATTAAAATTTTTTTAAAAAAGCCATGGTGCGGGTGCAAAGACAAATTCGTGCAGTTTATTTACAGTTAGGTGTAGTGGGGTTCTTGATCCGTGATTGGCAGGATTGGACCAATGAGAGTGCTGCAAAAAAAAATAGGCAATAATTAGTGGTGTCCTATCTTGGTTGATTATCTAACGATGTTGATTGGCTGGTTAATTATCCAATTGGGTTACTGCGACTTCGATCCTGTCTTAGTGAGAAAGAAAGAAAAAAAACGAAAAAAAAACAAAAACGAAATAAAAAATAAAAAAATAAAAAAAATAAAACAACAACAATAACAAAAAAACAACAACAAAAAAATAATGTGTCGTTAGCGGGCGGTGTATGCCAGTTGTCAATCACGAGCTTCAGAACATGAACATATTTACAGTAGAATAATATGGTTATAGTGGTTAGGTCTGGATGGCATTGGCATATCTAGTGGTTATTAATCACTCGCTACCGTCCCGCCGTTAATCCCCAGGTTGGAGTGCCTGGTCGAGTGCTTAAGGTCGCTCTTCCATCCAAGGGATGTACAGGCGGGTAGTTTTGAGTAATTGTTAATTTATATTGCTAAATTTATGCCAGCTAATTTGGTTGAGTATATGCGTTTACTTTTGTCGTTTCACCGTTCTCCTCCCGGGTTGGAATACGTGGTCTGTTCGAGTGCGTAGGGTGGATGTTCCACCAAGGGGGTCACAGATGTCACGATTCAAGCATTGTCATATCTAGCGGTTATTAAATCATTCGATACCATCCCGCCGTTGATCCCCGGGTAGGAGTGCTTGTTTGGTCGAATGCTTAAGGTCGCTCTTCCGTCCGAGAGATGTACAGGCGGGTGGTTTTGAGTAATTGTTAATTTATTGCTGAATTTGTGCCAGCTAATTTGGCTAGGTATATGCTTTTACTTTTGTCGTTCCACCGTTCTCTCCCCAGGTTGGAATACGTGGTCTGTTCGAGTGCGTAGGGTGGATGTTTCATCCAGGGAGTCACGGGTGTGACGAGTTAAGCAGCGTATTAATTACTTATCTTAATTATAGATCGCCACCTTCCCTCCGTTGGTCCCTCGGATTGGAGTGCATGTCGGTCGAGTGCAAAAGGTCGCTCTTCAGTCCGGGAGACGTACAGGCGGGTGGTTGCGATCATTTTCTAATTTTAGTTTTTAACTTTATGACTGTCAGGAGCCCAATGGGTGTGCCTGCGATCAGTCAGGTTGGTGGTCCGCGTCGACCGAACGCTGGCAAGGCGGGCAGTACGTGGCACTTATAGTTTTGGTTTGGTAGACTGGACGAATTGATATACTGCTTTGAAGGTTTTATGTTTTAGATATTTATCAGGGTTAAGTAAAAAGTTAGGTGTAATTGGTTTATTGTGGTTGGCTTCTTCAGTTATCTCTGGCTGTTGTGTAGCGTGCAATCCAGGAGATAGCGTTTCATGTCTTCCCGGGTGCCACACTCACAGTCAGGGTTTTTATTGGTGAAAGAGCAGCTGTTGAGCTGCGAAGATTTACCTATGCGCAATTTAGTAATTATTTTATCCACATAAGTGTTTAAGTGTTTAGGTCGGATAGAGTTGACTAGTGGTTTGATGTTATAGTGCCATATATTGGTTGTTAGGTCCCAGTTGGTTTAGTTCATGAAGTTTATTGTGGATGGCTGCGAGGATATCTGGCCTGGTAGATTTATTAGTTTGAAGTGCTTGGATAGAGCTAAGACTATCTTTAAAAAATAACGCTTTTAGAGTATTGTTTAGTTTTAATCCAGATTAGGGCTTCATACATGGCTGTCAGTTCTGCTGTATAGATTGATAGGTTATCTGACAGCCTGGCGTATTTAACTAATTTAGAGTGTTTAGATATTTTTTCTTCAACTACTGCGATTCCCAGTCTGGAGCTCCACGCGGTAAGACGTGTTTGTTTCGCTTGTGCACACTGCACGTGCTTTCGTGTGCTCGACTTGGGGTCCTTCATTTCGTTGTTTTTGTCAGCGAAATGAAGTTTTCTACTGGGATGTATGCGGCCATTGGAACTGATTGAACGCTGGAACGCTTCTCGTTTCGACAGTCTGCACCACCAGGTTGGATTCTTTTCCAGCGAGATTCCTCGCCTCCACGTTTTTCTCCGTCTGACTATGTTGACTTGTTTTTTCGTGACTCGTATGACGGCCATTCTGTAGAACGCCACGGTTGTTCGCGTTTAGTCTCTACATGTCCGAGCCTGTCCTAGCAGCACTGGAAGATTGACCGCCCCACACTAAGAAGAAATAGGAAGCGGGGTCGGCCCCTACTACTCTTTTTCTAGACTTTACATTGTTTTATAGTGATACCATCTCGTATCCTCCGGAGTCGGGCCCGTCCGCACCACTATACCAACCCATGACGACTGGACTATACCCTAGTCTGATACTCTACTCGTTCAGACGGATCCGGCTTCTCAAGATCTGTATTTCAGCACAGCACTACACCTTCAACGTCTATCGACTGTCAATCTAGGGGTTTTCTTGACGGGATGCAACCCATCTCGTCCCTTTAAGCTGTGCACCCAAACGGCCTTAACGAGGCCACTCGCGTGGACATATCGGTCGGACTTTAAACGTTTAGATCTGCGTTCAAAATTTTATGTCGAAATTACTTCTTTTTTGTAATATTATTAAATAGTCCGATCCTCTCTTCTTTCTCTTATTTAATTTTGGACTGTCCTTCTAAAATGCTCCAAATTATATAAATATTCGGCCGAGCAGTCAATTCTTTTTTATTTTTGGCTTGTAACCTTTTTCTTTTTTTTCTTTAATTTATTAACTTTTTTACTAATTGCTATTTTCAAAATTCTGCCCATTTTCACCCCCCCCCCCCCCCCCCCCCATCCCGAGTCAGGCCACCGATCTTATCGGAGGTCGGACTCGGGATGGGCGTGTTCGAAACCCTAGTGGTATATGGGCACGTTAAACTAGTTATCATCATCAACTACTGCGAAGCCAACCCTACCGTTATCTGGATTTTTTTAGCCATCCGTGTAGATATGGATGTGCTCAGGGTAATTTTCGTTGGCTGCAGCTTCGAACAGGATTTTCTTAAATGGTGGAAATGGAGTTGAATCCGTAGCTTGTTTAATTAGATATGGTGTGTGGCACTCAACTGACTGATTGATATGGTATAGTGCCACTGGCGTGTTATCTATACCTACTTCTATTTCTATTTTACTAGCTTTAGTGGCGAAAGAATCATTAAGATTTTGATTGGTTTTGAATACTAGTCCTGGTTTAGCTATGATAGGAGTGAGTTCCTGAACTGGGTGATCTAGTTTAAGAGAGTGGATTTTTAGATGATAATTAAGATGTTGAAGATTGCGACGATATTTCAGTGGCATAATGTTAAACTCAACTTCTAAGCTCTGTCCGCTGGTATTTGATGGAACTTTAGCTATGATTCTAAAGCTTGGTTTTGAATAACATCTAATTTATGTAACAGTTTGGGAGCGGCGCAACTGTAGGCTTGGACTCCATAATCGATTCTGGAGAGTATGCATGCTTTGTAAACCATAAGCATTGCCTCTGTTTGCGCTCCCCAACTGGTACCTGAGATGGCTCTTAACAAGTTTAGAGTATTTTTTGAGTTCCTGACTATGTCATTGATATGGTCACTAAAGGTTAGTTTTGAGTCAAAAGTTACACCTAGAAATTAAAAAATGTTGACTCTTGGAATTATTTTATCATCTGATTTAAGTTGGTGATTATCTGATTTATTGACTTTATTAAAAAGCATATAGACAGTTTTAGTTTCTGATAGTTTAATGCCCCAGTCCAGGGCCCATTTGTTAAGTCTATTCATATCAGCTTGCATTAGGTGAAATAAATTAGTGGTTGTGTTGCCTGTGCGCCAGATGGCGCAATCATCGGCAAATAGTGCTGTGTTTAATGGCATGGTCGTTTTTGTTTTTCCTTTAGCATTAAGTGCTTTAGTTATGTCATTAATAAAAATGTTGAATAAGGTTGGTGAGAGGACCGAACCTTGTGGTATGCCATTAATTATTTCGGTTCTATCTGAATAGTGACCGTTCACTCTAACTGAGATTGATCTATTATGGATGACATTGTTGATAAAATTAAACATATTACCTTTAATACCGTCACTCTGTAGTTTATTTAGTAGACCTTGACGCCATACCATATCAAAAGCTTTTTCAATATCTATGAATATTGTTAAGACCTTATGAGATTTTCGAAATGCATTGTTAGGGTGTACACTACCAAATCAAATCCCATAGACGACAATAGTAACATATACGGCTAAAACTCCTACCTGCAACGTATCAACCGACATAAACGCCACGGATATAAATACTACCACCCCTTACACTTAAAGTGAATCGGAAAAAAATGGGGGTCAAGCTGCTCGTTTCTGAGATAACGGGTAGCGTCTATGACTACCCTAGTTTCGCACAAAATTTGAGTACTTTTTTTTACAGGTACCCCATACATGTTTCAAGCACAAGGCTACTTGACACATTGGTACTAGATGAAATAAAATTGCACATTTATTTTACCCAGATGAAACTATTATTTTTTACAACCAACACACTCACATTTATAACCAATCACAGGACTTGTGGTGTTCACTTCTCTATCAAAAGTTCGGTGCACCTCGAACTTTGACCCAGCCGGAAGTTATTTGGTATTGTACTACCATTAATACTATTTTGTAATCCAACTATTTGATCTATTGTTGAATGTTTAGTTCTAAATCCGCTCTGTACATTAGTTATTATGTTATTTTCGAGTAGGTAATTCTTGAGTCATTTATTGATAATAGTTTCTAAGGTTTTGCACATGTGGGACGTGAGTGTTATCGGTCTATAACTCCCTGGGAGGGAATGGTCTTTTCCCGCTTTAGGGAGACTAAAGCATTCTGCATGTTTCCACGCAGTGGGCATTTGACCCTCCCTCCAGATTCGGTTAAAGAGCGATAACACTACCTTTAGGGCTACATCCGGCATATGATTGAGTAATGTGTAACTTAATTGATCAGGTCCGGTGGCAGTACTTTTTTTTAGCTTTAAGAGCTGTTTTTAATTCTAACATTGTTATCGGTTTATTAAATTCTAAATTATCAGTAGTTGGGTGATTTGCTGTTTTAGTATCATTAGTTGGTAGAGAGTTATCTTTCTTAAGTTTCTCAAAAAATTGTTTAGGAAAATTTTCGTTGCTACTGTTTTTACTGAAAGTTTTACTGAGAAGGTCGGCCTTTTGTTTATTAGTAGTTGCTGTTTTATGTTTTTGAAGGATGTGGAATTAGCGCGTTGTCCTTGAATAGCCTTAATTTTTTTCCACATTTCTCTAATAGATTTTCTATTGTTAATTTCACTGCAAAATTTATGCCAGCTGGCTTGTTTAGCATTGATGATGAGCTTACCTACTTCGTTTTTGGCTATTTTATATTTAGTGTGGTAGTCTTGTTTCCCTGTTTTTTTATAAAGTTTACGCATCCTGTTCCTAAAGCCACATTTAGATTTAATTTCGTCCGTCCACCAGTTAACTGGTCTATTTTTATTGAAGGGTTTAGTTTTAGGAATATTCTTTTTAGCTATTTCTGTTATTTTATTAGTAAGTTTATTAGTGGCGTCGTCAATGTTTAGGCTATTTTCTAACTGAATTTCGCTACAGTCACTTGTAAAGCCAGCCCAGTTAGCTTTACTAAATTTAAATTTAGGTATAAATTTTTCTGCTTCTGTATAAGTAGTATTACATTTATAGCTGGTTAGAATGGGAGGTGGTCGCTGTTGAGAGCTTCTAACACCTCCCATTGGGCGTTTGCACCTATATTGTTAGAGGTGATGGTTAGGTCGATGGCGGATGTGCCCAGATAATCGTGGATAAAAGTAGTACTGCCATCGTTGAGACATACTAGATTGTGTGTATTGATGAATTCCTCTAGTATGTCTCCCTGTGCGTCGGAGTGCAGACCTCCCCACAGTGTGCTATGACAATTAAAATCTCCTACAATAATCAAGTCATTGTTTGAGTTTATAAGTTTATTGTAGTCTCTTAACGTTAGTTGATTATGGGCTGTTCCCGGTGGGCTATAAACATTGATGACGTCAATAGGCATTTTATCGTTTTGTATAGTAAGTCCTAGGACTTCTAAGTTTGTATTAATAGAATCGTATTTAATTTCAGTATGAGGTATGGTATTTTTAATTAATGTGGCTATTCCACCTCTGGTGCTGTTATCTCTATTTTTATAGTAACTAGTATATCCTGGAATTTTAAATACTTTAGTTGTTTTATTTTTATTTTTAGTGCCGATTCCTAGCCATGTTTCTTGTAGGCAAATTATATCTGGCTTGATGTTGCTGGTGCTAATTAGTTGAATGAGCTTATTTGTGGTTGTGTCTGCGACAGGGTGAGGATGACTGGTCATGGAATCAAGCTTGATACGACTGGCTGGCTGCCCGTCTGCAGTCGTAACCACTAACAAAAGAAAAGAAAGTTTGTCAGGGTACCATTGATGGACTTTCACACCTGTGACAAAACGAGATATTGTCAAGCGTTTCTTAGTTGATTCAGACCCGTGATAACGCTGTATATGCATTCAGAACGCAAGTGTTTTATTATAAAAACAAATATATATATATATGAAGAGTTCAGGCGCAAAACGCGATATAAACCTTCTTTTTTTTTTTCTTTTTTTTTAGTTAAAGCCATTATTGTATGTCAGTAAGGGCTAATCGTAGGCCCGCTGATTTGCCGCAAAACGCGATTGATCATTATGAAATTGTATTGGGTAAATCCCGTTTTTTTTTTTTTTTTTTTTTTTTTATCAAAACGCGATATACGCCAATTAAAAAAGTCACTTTCACTGAAAATGAAAAATGGATATATCGCGTTTTGCGCCTAAACTCTTCATATATTATTCATTTTTTTACGGCAATGAATTAGGACACAAAACTGGGGCATAGTGCAGCGCCCTTTTATATATATTGCTAGCTAGAACACTGTATTCATTCAAGTGGTTTTATAGTAAACGTAAACACGATAGATACCATTATGTGAATGTGTGTATTCATCCCCTGGGTAACATTCATTTGATGATCCAGACGTTATGATCCCCTGTTTCTCAAGGCAAATAATAGTTCTACTATGAGAGTAGTAGACAATGGGAGATCAGTTCTACTATAGGCACTGTTACTGGAGTTGATGCTAAACACATCTAAGTTCAGTAAATAGTTATGAGTAATCATGAAAGTAATCGCTGATTACGATTACATTAGCAATGTAATCGATTACGATTGCGATTACATGACATTCTCAAACAATGTAATCGATTACGATTGCGATTACATGAAAACATGTAATCGATTACAATGGATTACGATTACTGATTACGATTACCACATATATATATATACACACACATATATATCATATTTCCAGTGCAATCAAAGTATGTAAAAAATTTCAGATCACATACTTTAAGATTCTGATAACTTTGCAAATTAGATGTAAATTAATTGAGGTCATGGCACTAGGTTTATTGACATTTAAGCAAACGTACTAGGGTGACACTCCATAATTGAAGTATGCATTCATAGTCATCATTCAAAAACATTTCGATAGCAACCTTACACTGAAAATTGTCCAGCGTTCAAAGAAGAGAAATTTTTAAGCACTACTTTATTTGTATGTAAGTATATCCAAAATGACGTGATTCAAGTTTGACGTCATTTCTATTCAAAAAGACACGCGTCACATAATATTACGTCATTTGAATATCTGGTAATGGCGGACTGGAATTAATATTGCGTATACAGTTTACAAAAGTACGTTGTATTAAGCTTGAGATTATATAATAAAGAGATTTTTACCCTCGTGTGTTTTGGTATCGTCAATATCATATATTAGGAATAAAAATTGTATTATGCGACGCGGTGTCTTTCTGAATGAAAATAACGTCAAATTATATCATTAAATTCAATAAACGTAGTGCCGTGACCTTGATTAATATACATCTAATTTGCAGTTATGAAATTCTGAAAGTATGTGATCTCAAAAAAAAAATTCATATACTTTGATTACACGGGGTATGCTAGCTAATATATGATACATATATAAATGTTTTCCATCTAGAAGTGGCCGGTTGGATTAGGAACACCAACTTCTTGTGTGTACACAGTCCTGGGCTAGCTGAACCTGTCAGGGATATTTCCTGGCATGCTAGTCATGCGAGTTGCTTGGCTACTGTTATATGTCATAATCAAGCCGCCTTGCATTATGTTCATCGTGGGAATTGACTGCCTCCTGACTGTACAAATGATATGCATTATGGGAGTATCTGCGTTACTCAGATCAATCTCCAAAGGTAACCAAGTCTTTAGTCCTCTGATCAGTGTCTCCCTCCCTCCAATTTAAATACAGACTGGCGTTCCATGTATAGTTGTTTCAAGAACTTCTTGCCCATAAAATATTTACATTATAACCAAGTCACTTCAGAGTTTTGGAGTTATTTGTTTTCGCAGTGATCATTAAATTGCATAATGTATGCAGACGCAACAAAAAGCATACAATATTTACAGAGCGACTACTTTTTACTACACAATTTTGGAGTAATTTCTGTTCGCAGAGACAACTAAATTGCACATCAAACAAAATTAGAATTAAAACAAAACACCTGCACAAGAAAATTACTCTTATAGGTGTTAGAAACAATTTCTGTTGCAGTAAGCACAAAATATTGCAAACTACTGAAAAGTAAAGACTGCCAACAGGGCGGATCCTGGATTCCATTAAGGGTATCACACAAAAAAAGAAGAAGATCAATTTGAGTTTGTTGGGAGAGTCGGGAGGGGGACATTCTTCCCAGAAACTTTTTTTTTTTAAATAAAGACGCCCAGAGACGCTTTTCTAGTACAATTTAGTGTTATCTATTGTGGATGATGAATTTGATCCCCCAAAAAGTTAAAAAGAACACTTCCATCGAGTGTCATCCAATTCAAATGTTTATGTTACAGTTATTCAAAGCCTCTGAAATATGATCGAGCACATAGCTATAAATGATGTGGTGTTTCAAAACCTTCTTTCTTTCAATAACCCGCAAAAGAGTCAATAATTTCCTTCACAATAAATAGAATGATACTGTTTGTATAGGTTATGGAATGCTGAATGCTGGGAAGGTTTAACATTTAACATGAAAGTCAATATGATATCCAATACAGCCATTGTTTAAAACAAAATTATTCTGTCATTTTAATGTGTTCATACATGTTATAATACAGCAATTGGTAAACATATTATATATGCAGTTAAGACATAATGCATTGATATATAATGCCCCTGCGCGTGCTGTAACCTCACCGTGGTGCAGGGGTGTAACATTCTCTTTGAGAATGGCCAATACAGCACACATCCCCTTGTTTTCTTCAAGATACAATTGAAATTTCAAGTAATAGTCAGTATCTATCTGTGATATTTGTCTTTTTGCACAATTCTTTACACTGTTTTTATTTAAATCTTGAATTTGTATGTTGATGTTGATCATCACTTTATTTGTTTGCATTACCATAGTTTGACACCCAATAGCCGCTGTATTTTTCGTGTTGGGGTGTCGTTAAACATTCATTCATTCATTACTATAGTTTGACACCCAATAGCCGATGTTTTTTTTTCGTGCTGGGGTGTCGTTAAACATTCATTCATTCGTTACCATAGTTTGACACCCAATAGCCGATGTATTGTTCGTGCTGGAGTGTTGCTAAACATTCATTCATTCATTCATTCATTCATTCATTAACATAGTTTGTCACCCAATAGCCGATGTATTTTTCGTGCTGGGGTGTCGTTAAACATTTATTCATTCATTACCATAGTTTGACACCCAATAGCCGATGCATTTTTCGTGCTGGGGTGTCGTTAAACATTCATTCATTCATTACCATAGTTTGACACCCAATAGCCGATGCATTTTTCGTGCTGGGGTGTCGTTAAACATTCATTCATTCATTCATTACCATAGTTTGACACCCAATAGCCGATGCATTTTTCGTGCTGGAGTGTCGCTAAACATTCATTCATTCATGATATATAATGAGAAGCGGTATGTAGTCCAGTGGTAAAGCGCTGGCCTGATGGGTGGTCGGTCTAGGATCGATCACCGTCGGTGGGCCTATTAGGCTATTTCTCGTTGTAGCAAGTGCACCACGACTAGTATATCAAAGGCCGTGCTATGTGCAATTCTGTCATTGGTGCATATAAAAGATTCCTTGCTACTAATGGAAACATGTAAGTTATAACGGGTTTCCAATCTATGACTGTGTCAAAAATGACCATATGTTTGACTTCCAATAGCCGATGATTATGTTTGATGTATATTGAGATTTTATAAAAATGGCTTCTACCTGTCTTTGGGTGGCTGCTACGAATTAGAAACTATTACCTATTAATTGTATACCACAGTGCCATTGGCTGATCATATTTTCAGTCTGATTATTTACTACAACAATACAGCTGCCCAATCTGTTCGGCTAATATGTTTATAGCAATGGCTAACGTTTGCTCTACAGGTAAAAAGTAAACTTCTTTTTTTAATTACACATACGGTGAAATATTTTGTATACATTTTGGCGACATGTAAATTTTGGTAAATTTCGAACATTTAAATACTTACAAATAACAAACCCTTATTTTTATTCATTTTATTTTTCATTTTTCAACTTTGATTTTTGCCCTGTAGTAGCAATACAATGCAAGTAACGGAACCACCTTTGGTGATGACAATCCAATTATCGTGTCAGTGGGGGAGTTCGTTATGATCACTAAGCCACGATGTCCAGGGGCACAATGTTTCAGTGCTCTGTTCTGACACACGGCTGTAGAGACGGTCTCTAAATAGAGCGTCTGACCAAACCACATCCACGTCTATTCTCTAGGAAGATCGCTCGACACAAATCGATAACCTCATTGAAAACAAGAGGAAGCGAAAGGTGCGTAAAACGCGTCAAGTATAAGAAATGTATTTCATTAATGTCCAGTGATGTCTGAATATATGTATAAGTGATTTGCTATCAGCCTGTCCAGTCGGAAGAAAATAGCGTTACACTCCAGCGGCCTGTTGGATAATGCCTGTTTTACTATGCTTGAAATGGTGTATTCTTCAGCATAATTGGGTGACAATATTTTATTAACTACCAACACATTTCAAAGTGATTCATTATGTCCATTCCACTACTTGTATATTCTGTAATAATTGTACAGAAACTCCATTGCATATATACCGGGATATATATATATATATATATATATATATATATATATATATATATACAGTCAAACTTCAATAACTCCACTTTCGATCTCTCGACTTGAAGCGACGGTCCCGGCCGAATTGCTATACAAACTAGTAATAACGATCTCTCGACATAATTCTTTAGTCCCGCCATAAAGATTTAATTGTTTATGCATCTCAAAAACTCGTCGCGTGTGGATTGATCAAACTGTCGTTGCTAGTAATATTTTAAAAACGACTGACTTGACTCGGGTGGTCTGGGCTGTCGAGGATTAAGGTAATAATTACAGAATAATAGATCGCCGGCTACGCGGAACGCACTGATCCTGTGTTTGGGTGTCGGTGCTCGTAAATATTATATTATTATATTACCTCATGCACCATGTATATGGTCTGAGTGAATAAAGAATTGAATTGAATTGAATTGTTCGTACATGGCATCATACATAATTCCGATACAGTCTGGTTAACTTCAAAGAGCACTTGTAATAATTGTTAGCGCTTTAAAAAAAAGAAGTTAGTTCCTGATTTGCATTAGTGCTTTTTAACGATTTTTCTTATTTTAAATGACAAAAATTATTTAAATAATTTTGTGAACAAATCTACTGAGTGTTATTCGGCATTCAGTGTTTTATTGGTTAGTTACGTTCCACCATGTTTTGACATCTGCAATATACACCAACGTTCATTATATCATTTACTTACTTTTACAATATACGCAAAATAAGTGTATCACAGGAGTCGGAAGATGCCAACAAAAGGGGTGGGGTGACAGTTATATATTAATTCGCCTTTCAGCTGGCGATGTATAGTTTTCAGAGTTTAGAAGTAGGCAGTGAAGTGCACGCTTCTTACAATATTAAGCGAAAGCATCCAGCTAATGTTAACTCTTATATATTAATTTCGAAAACTCAAACTCCCTGAAACTATTTCGTCGTCCCCTTCAAGATGGAGTTATTGAAGTTTGACTGTGTGTGTGTGTATATATATATATATGAGTTACACGAAAATAACAAACCTGATGGGTAATTCCCTTTCATATAACGTTATGGAGTGTTTTAATATAACGTAATGAAGTAATAGAATCTGTCAACGTTGTGAGGTATACATTAATAGAATCTATCATTGTTGTGAGGTATAGATAAGGCAATTCCAACCCGAGGGACAAAATGTTTTTTGTGAGGGCGAATAACACAAATATTGTGCACTTTTGGTTAAAAGCATGAAACTTTGCACAAATATACCTTGACCCATTACCAGCATTTTATAATGGGGCAAAGTATGCGTGTGCCAAGTTTCATGTTTCATGTTTTTAACCAAAAGTGCATAATTGTTTTGTTAGCCGTTCCACTAAACGGGGGTGGGGTACATTTGTAGATCATGCCTGGCCACCAGGGGGCGCTCCTGACTTGGTCCATATCTGAAAATGTTTATAATGGGTCAAGGTATATATGTGCCAAGTTTCATGCTTTTAACCAAAAGTGCACAATTCAGTCAAAAATTGGGTGTTAACTGCTCCACATCTAGGTTAGATATTTAGGGAAATCTATATAATGCTGGATATTGTTCAAAACAGGAATTGTCCTTCATTTGACAACAGATATCTTCATGTTACGCATACACTGTAAGATGATGAATTAGGACATCCAAACCATGGCGATGGTCTGGGGACAATGCAAAGAGGAATACTTTCAGTAAATCCGGTGGTAAAACATGTGCTGCTTACAGTGAATGCGCCTATATCGCAATGATCGGTACATGTAGTATTTTCCGTGTGTATCACTACAAGGACGGTATGCAGAACATATTCAAATAAGGCTGCTATTTCCAGAATATAAGCACGATAATATTCATTGTCACAAGTCAAGGGTAATCAGAGCAGAATGTGATTTGAAAGTAATGATTTGTAGATTTACTATACTATGTTTATTAGTACACATGTGGTAATTTTAGTTGTACATATGAAGTTTATAGTATAATACTTATTATCAATTATACGGTAATACAGGTTGTACAGTTGAGAGAAATGGAATGGATCGTGAAACTAAAGGTTTCTTGATATGAGATTAATTAGGCAAGGTAGGAATTTGTATTGTTATAGCTTGTAGCAGGAGTGAGTGGTTGGTAACTGAAAAGCTGACTGCGTGAATAAAAGAGATGACTTAGTTATTGTTTGGAGCAGTGTGATTTATTTTTGAGAGACAATAGTGAACAAGATTTGTACAAGTTGGACAGAAGTTTGTGAAACACTTTGGTGTTTATAGTTCGGGTTAATGCTCAACCGTAAGTAATTAAATACTTGATATTTAGTATGTATTGTCATTTTGTGATGGTTACAAAACACAACTGTATTATGTTAAAGTGTAGTAGTATGGTAATGACATATTAATTTTATAAAGACGTGGATAATGAATGTTTAGTATAACTTGTATAATGTGGGCATTAAGTAAAGAAATGAAGTTGGTTGGTATATAAAGTGTATGGAATAATAAGGTGTTACATCATAGTAATTAAGTGTATCTTGGTTACAGCACTGTAAGAGGTATCTGTTATAGCTGGTACAGCAGTAGTGTCTACTGAGAGATGTAGAGGTGGCTTGCCTGTGTGAAGATGTATCCAAAGATGTAGAGATGGCTTGCCTGAATGAAGATGTGGCTGAGAGTTGAGCTTGTGAAGGTTTGGTGAATTCGTCGAGGAGTGGTACACGAGAGAGTGCAGTGTGGTGGTAATGTGGAAATGAAGTTCCATGTGTGGGCTATTTATTAGCCATGTTCAGGTAACATAAAAACAACGGATTGTTGTTTTGTAATATTATTATTATACTGTGCAAGTATAATAATGGAGGTGTGGTGAATTCGGAAAGTGAAGAGAAGGATGAGTTGTGCAATTAGTTAATATAAATAAGTGACTTTGGGTGTTATAAATGAACTATTTTAATGAAAATATATGAAGTTATAAGTGGACACTGATATCTTATTTTGAATACGTAATATTTTAAATATTACGTGGTGCTATATGTATGATGTGATATATACTTAATACATTGAATAGTATTTGTGTGTAGTTAACATTGATTAGTGTGGTGATCATCTGTACTAAGATGGTGACTGGTGAAATTAGTTAAATGTGTGATGGAGAGAAAGGTTTGGGTGTGAGGGGTTGTGTTAGTGTGCATTGATGTATGATGAATAGGCCTATGGTTTGAGTAATGATTGAAATGTGAGTGTATATGATTATTATTTGCTGATGTAAATAAATGTAGCAAACTTATATTGGTTTTATGTGTTGTTTCTTTTAGTTATCTAATCACTTGTGACATTCATACGTGTAGCTAATAGTCATCAATGAATCTATCAAAAAACCAGTTTCCGTGGGCTTTTTATCTCAGTATTCAGATGACTTATAACCACTTGTCATATATATTAAACTGCTTTTAAACGCAACACTCAGTGTATCACCAATTTATAATTATATACAATAATTCCATAAATGTCCATAAAATAATATATAAAGTTGCTGTCGTATAAGTAAGTCTGGTATTTCTGCGTTAATCGATTTTCAAAATGCTCAACATCGGGTATGGCCGCGACATGACTAGATACATGTCTGACATCGTCTTCGCATTTACAACATCACACGTCGAATCGTACCTTGGGGTATACGATGCCATTAGTAGATAAAGGCTTGCTTCATTTCTTGCACGTCAGCTGGTGTGTGTGTGTGTAACAAATTTTATGAAATTGGCGAAGCTATCAAATTTGGCAAGTTCAAGCCATGGGAGATAGATGAGTTACACGAAAACAGCAAACCTGTCGGGTAATTCCCTCTCATATAACATTGTGGAGTAATAGAATCTATCACCGTTGTGAGGTATAGATTAATATAATCTATCACTCTTGTGAGGTATAGATAAGGCAATTCCAACCCGAGGGACAAAATGTTTTTGTTTTTTGTCCCGAGGGTTGGAATTGCCTTTATCAATACCTCACAACGGTGACTGATTCTTTTTCTTACCCATTTAATTACAGTAACAATTTTTTTTGTATATATATAAGCTACGTATGGTTTGTTCATTGTTGAACGATTCGTAAACATTTCACTTACAAACAATGAAACTAATTTAATCATACGCTGAAAAAAACTTAACAATAAATATAAAGTTGAAAATATTAATTTGTCTAAATATTTTTAAAACAATGATACAACGTGAAATGACAAACAGAATTTGAAAAACATGAGTTATGACGTCAATCGTCGTAAAACATGAGTTATGACGTCACGCGTATGTAGAAATCGTCTAGCCCTCGGGTCAGACAGATTTATCTAGCCCTAGGGTCAGACAGATTTATCTAGCCCTCGGGTCAGACAGATTTATTTAGCCCTCGGGTCAGACAGATTTATCTAGCCCTAGGGTCAGACAGATTTTTCTAGCACCGTGCAAAAGCTGGATAATCCTGTCCAGTAGGCAAGAATGTTTGATATAACGTTATGGAGTGTTCTCATATAATGCTATGGAGAGTTCTGATATAACGTTATGGAGTGTTCTGATGTAACGTTATGGAGTGTTTGATATGTTATAGAGAGTTCTGATATAATGTTATGGGGTGTTCCAATATAATGTTATGGAGAGTTCTCATATAATGTTATGGAGTGTTCTGATATAATGTTATGGGGAGTTCTGATATAACGCTATGGAGTGCTCTGATGTAACGCTATGGAGTTATCATATAATATTATGGAGATTTCTGATATAATGTTATGGAGTGTTCTGATATAATGTTATGGGGAGTTCTGATATAACGTTATGGAGTGTTTGATATAATGTTATGGAGAGTTCTGATATAACATTATGGGGTGTTCTGATATAATGTTATGAAGAGTTCTGATATAATGTTATGGAGTGTTCTGATATAATGTTATGGGGAGTTCTGATATAACGTTATGGAGTGCTCTGATGTAACGCTATGGAGTTCTCATATAATATTATGGAGATTTCTGATATAATGTTATGGAGTGTTCTGATATAACGTTAAGCAGATATAGAGCAGAATTGGGTCAGTGACGAAGGCTGGTTAATATGAACCAAGACAGGTTGAATACAAACGTTTTTATCTGGGCTAAAAAACAACAAAAAAACAATCACGTTATTATATTAAATTAAATTAAATTACTCCATGCGCCTTTTTCTCAAGAACCATAACGTAGATTATTTGTTTGATGTAATGTTTTTTAGATTATGCTAATAGTTTTGCTAATAATGTTGGAAAATTACACATGTATCGCTTGTTGAAAATACATATGGCACAGAATAATATGACAATGTAAATATGTCAAATACGCATACATTTAGATACAGGATTGCCCTGATACGTATAGTGTAGTAGAGTTAGGGTACAGTGTGTGATTTTGAGGAGAGTCCGGGAGACCGAGGGTCGCAAAAATCATATAGGACTCTCTAGCTTGGCTAGCATACGAGCCCGAATGGCTCGTAAAACATATTTGTACAAATTGCATCGATTCTTCGAAATGACCCAGTAAAAATCCTGGGAAACCAGTCTTGAACAGCGATCTTTTCCATGGTTTCATGCCAAACATTTAGTGTATCTTCTGTTCTACTGGAGATGCATGGCAGGGCTTACTGGGTTAGTGGCGGGCTCTAAAGACTTGCAAACAGGGAGACCTTATGATACTTAATTTTTTTAAACCAAAATTGCACACTGGTGCATAATAGCGCAAAATATGATACTAATGACACTTTATATGCATTAGGCCATCATATGTAGAGTAAAACGTGATATAGGACCAATCTGGCAGTAACCCATATTGGCTAGGTGACGTCACAATTCAAAATGGCCGCCATTTAACTATTCCTCACTTTGTTTGTATCACATTTAAAAGTGTAAGGTATAAAATATTAGCTCCAATGACGCATTTCAGACAATATTATTAATAGTGATGTGTTGCTGTTATATATCGTCTCAGTATGTATTATAACGCGATATGTATTTTGGCGCACTATCTTTAACTAGCAATTCTGCGTCATCAAAGAAGAACTATGACGTCAAATGCAGACATTTTTGTTGACTGAAGTATTTTTTATTGATAAGAATAATGCAATGTTTTCAATTTGCCAGTTTGCGGTAAGTATAAACAATAAAAAATGTCATGTAATTAAAAGTACTATTTTCCGTAAGGCACTTTTTAAACATACATAAACATGTAATTAAAAGTACTATTTTCCGTAAGGCACTTTTTAAACATACATAAACATGTAATTAAAAGTACTATTTTCCGTAAGGCACTTTTTAAACATACATAAACATGTAATTAAAAGTACTATTTTCCGTAAGGCACTTTTTAAACATACATAAACATCCCTCTATCTCCAAATGTTCTCAATGAATTTGACACATCTGGCTGATCTGCTGCACAAACATTGTCGTCTGCTACTATTGAAATAAATGCAAGGCAATTAGATGACCTCTGCGTCAATCTATTTTTATGGACGTCCGAATGAATCCCCTGTCCTCTCTTTATATGCACTGCATACGATTATATCGGATCAGGATTAAACGACGTTCAAGTGCATATTACGTCTTAAAATAATATCTATTTCACATGAAATGTAAAGTGGACATTGTTTTGAATAATACTAATAATAAACAAACAAAAAAGTCTCGAATGGCTGTCAAATTTACTCCCACCCTATCAATGTACAAATAGTGACTATGTTTGCACTGGACTGTATGGTTTACGTGTGACAATCTGATTAAAATGTATTTTAGCTGTGTTATTTTTGACGTGTATTATTAATATTGAATGTATGGAGCACCACACATCGTTTCCAGTTGTTTAGAGTTGTTTTTTCTTGAATATTGGTCATTCACGAGTTATCTGGATGTTCCGCGTCAAAATACATACCGCATTAAAAAGGTTAGAATATTACAGTATGGACATGTAAGCTGAAACTAAAACTAAAAATATCACTATATATTGAGTTTAATCTTTATATTTTAATGATAAATATACATTAGGTTATGTCTCTTAAATAATAAAAAGAAAAACATCGTTATTTTTATACTACGCGAGATCGTTGCTTATCTGCGTCAAAACCCATACCGCGAGGATATTAATCATCATTTTAGAAAAAAATACATGAATATGCCGAACAACAAAAGAAACGCGTCTGATCACAAATACCGTGTATATAATAGCTCAATGACTAAAGGCTAAATATCAATGGAATCAGGCTAAATATCAATGGGATCGTTCACTTTTTAGAAAAGCATGCAACTTGACACAAATCTTCCATTAATTTAAAGGAACCATTGCTGTTAAATAGTTTCTACCACAAAACTCGACATGGAAATGTTGCTGTTGACATGATGATGTGATTTGGAGACTTTATTCTGTTGAAGTAATATACATTGCTAAGTTTCTGTAATAGTTTGGAAATAATGTTTCTGTCAAGCCATTCATTTAGTGAGGCATGTGAGGAGCAGACAGACAATATCATCCCCTGCACATTGCTATCATTAGAGAATATTATTCTTGATTCATATATTAAACAGTGCCAGGTCTCATGGTAACCCAAGACACATACTTTCATATAATGACATGGCAAATATTGCTACAAAAGGAACTGTGAAAAACTTAATTCATGCAGTATACGTTACCAGAACCAATAGAGTTCATCATATCACAGTTGCCTCGCATTAACGTTTGCAGAAGAAAACCGGTTACACTCATATCTTCACATGTCAGAAGGCAGTGGGGGTGAATAATGCACGTCGTGTTCATATATTGGTCGGCAAGCCTCGCATTAACGTTTGCAGAAGAAAACCGGTTACACTCATATCTTCACATGTCAGAAGGCAGTGAGGGTGAATAATGCACGTCGTGTTCATATATTGGTCGGCAAGCCTCGCATTAACGTTTGCAGAAGAAAACCGGTTACACTCATATCTTCACATGTCAGAAGGCAGTGGGGGTGAATAATGCACGTCGTGTTCATATATTGGTCGGCAAGCCTCGCATTAACGTTTGCAGAAGAAAACCGGTTACACTCATATCTTCACATGTCAGAAGGCAGTGAGGGTGAATAATGCACGTCGTGTTCATATATTGGTCGGCAAGCCTCGCATTAACGTTTGCAGAAGAAAACCGGTTACACTCATATCTTCACATGTCAGAAGGCAGTGGGGTGAATAATGCACGTCGTGTTCATATATTGGTCGGCAAGCCTCGCATTAACGTTTGCAGAAGAAAACCGGTTACACTCATATCTTCACATGTCAGAAGGCAGTGGGGGTGAATAATGCACGTCGTGTTCATATATTGGTCGGCAAGCCTCGCATTAACGTTTGCAGAAGAAAACCGGTTACACTCATATCTTCACATGTCAGAAGCCAGTGAGGGTGAATAATGCACGTCGTGTTCATATATTGGTCGGCAAGCCTCGCATTAACGTTTGCAGAAGAAAACCGGTTACACTCATATCTTCACATGTCAGAAGGCAGTGAGGGTGAATAATGCACGTCGTGTTCATATATTGGTCGGCAAGCCTCGGATTTCATACTTTTATCAACTCGTGCTAATAAATTATGATATCACAAGACACTCGGGGAGTATCCTCTATAATACTTAACACAGTTATATTATGTTTATATACAAGGCATTTGCAATTAGTTTCTTTTGTTGCTCAGTGTATCAATATTTTGGGGTGAATGTGGTGAACATATGTATTACTTTCTTTTATATACACCATTAGATTCATAGTTCCTTGAAACATGAGTATAGGTTACCGTTTTGGTATCATATCACAACTCTACTACACTAGTATTGAAACGGTGCGCTATGAGAACCTTCCTGTTGAACAGCCAAACTGTGATAACTGTGTTGAAGATGAAATCGAGTATGTAACGTACAGTGACGTACGTTTTAATTTAATATGTTTAGCACTTTTTGAAACAACGAATACGAGATCATAATAATGTTCAAAGTTTTGTTTTAATATCTAGTAAGAATTTAGTTTTTAATACTGCCAAAACCATGTTTTTAATGTTAATCCGTCGTCGAGAACTATTATCACGGGTGTAGGAAGGTGCATATATATGTATATATATACGTATGTATGTATGTATGTATGTATGTATAAATCAGTTGCGAAACATGATAAGGTCGATTCGGAAACGTTTCCCTATGTCAAAAATACTTTTTATCGAGCTTAACTTTTCGGACAGACTTTGAGCTAGTCAAAAGACCTGCCTCAACAAAATAAATTTGGCTGCAAAAATAATGAAGGACATCAAAATTATGTCTGTTCATCACGCGTGTGATTTTGATGTTGGGCAGCTCAACATTCACTGGACAGAAACAACTGCCAATAAACTTTATCGCAGTTGGATGAGGTACTTAAATTTAAACTAAGGCCGGGAAAGGGTAATGTCCACCCTGATTTAGGACTAGGAACTAACATTGTTAACTTAACTGCTGACACTAACCTAACATCCGCTGAAAAATCATCACTGGACAGGGGTGTGAATTTTGTTCCTACCCCCAACCAAAAACAGGCTTAGAGGCTAAACTTGACAATGGTGTAATACGGCATTTGTTTTCACCACAAAATGAAAGTGGCCGACTGTTTTCGGCATTCAACTGGAGAAAAAATCCCATTCACGGAAAACTCCGGCTGGTTACCCCCAAACTCTAGAGTAGATCCTGAAATCATTAAAGCTTATAAAAGGATAGTGGGAAAAAGTGGGTGATATGACAGTTTACACAAATCAGCAAAATCTTTCTGTCATGGAACGTCATACTCTCACCAAACTACGTAAAACCCGCAAAATTGTGATAAAACCTGCAGATAAGGGGTCAGCCACTGTCATTCTATTAATGTATGTATCAGCAAGTGTGTGGTTGTGCTATGGGCAAACGTTTTAGTCCAAATTTTGCATCTATCTATGTTGCCGAATGGGAAGAGGCTGCTTTAAAGAAATCGAGTAAAACACCTCTTTTGTACCTCCGATATCTCGACGATATATTTATCATTTGGCCACATTCTAAACAAGAATTTTGGAGAAACAAAATTAGCTATTAAATAAACAGAATCACAATATCAAACTTAAGGCCACAATATCAGATAAATCAGTTGACATTTTGGATGTAACAATTTATAAAGGTACACAGTTTGAAACATCAGGTTACCTAGACTACATAGTGTTTTTCAAACCCACAGACACACACCAACTTCTCCACTGCAAGTCTTTTCACCCACGTCACACCTTTAAAAGCATTGTTAAATATCAGATTATTAGATTTCACAGAAATTCGAGTACCAAACAGAATTTCAATGAGGCTTGGTCACTTTTATTTAGTGCTTTAAAACCTAGGGGATATTCAAAACAGTTTTTAAGAAAAATTAAATCTGAAACTGTTCGAAACTTAGAAAATCTCCTTAGGGCAACTGAAGACTATAAACCATACAAACTTCAGCATAACCAATCACCTCAAATAAGCACTGGCTCGTCTACTACTTGTGACAAAACCAGGTGTAGACTTCACAACTTACTTAAAACGCAGTCGACTTTTAAAAGTCAGCAGACGAAGATTGAATATCAAATTTGGACAGACATGAACTGACATTAAAAAATGTAGTATATCTAATCGCCTGTAATTTATGTAAAAAAAAAACCCAGTACGTAGGACAAACGCAAACCCAACTGAGAATTAGAGCAGTTTGTCACAAGTATGATATTCGGCATGAAGTTGACACCCCTGTCGCCAATCATATCAATCTACCTGACCATTCGTTAGATGAACATTTTGAAATAATTCCAATTGAATAACCCCTGATACTTGGTTCAGAAGACGAAACAGACCTCTTGAGACTTGAACGAGAGGCCTTCTGGATTCGTACATTACAGAATAATCATGTTATGACGTCACTTCCCAAAATTACGTCATTACACTTGTTATTATACGTGTGTTTCGTATGATTATTATTAACTCGGTTATGTTGAACCATGTGGATAATAATTTGTTTTCCGTTCCTTTGACACGACGTCACTGTCTTAGGAGCGAAACAAAGGCAAATTTATTAGCATTGTATTTTGAACTTGATTTGTTGTAATACAGGATACACCAAACACATAATTTCGTTTGCTGTTAATTTTTGTTGCAAAACGTATGCCTATGATTGGATTTTACATCTGTGAACCTGTTTCAACCTCATATAGAATTATTTCGAGAAATTCGTGAGGATTAATATTGGACAAGAACCATGTTGATGGGGTAGGTCTTTAATTTTATAACTTTTACTAACATATTTTCACTTATTGTTTTATAAATACATAAAATAATATTCATTCACGAAATGGAAAGTATTATTGCTGCGAGTTTTTCAAAATTTTGTGATATTGTAAAGCAGTTAATGTTGTTTAAAACTGCATTTACGAAGTCATCTTTATCAATTTTATTGTCCCAAAACGTATGCTCCAAACAAAAATGGTGTACTTCAGATTGTGATACAATTATTTCTGATTAACCTGCTTCTGCCAGTTTGAGAACAGAGTAGAATAGCAGAAAGACACATTTTCAAATTGGCTGCTGTGATCGATCAGGAACCGGACTTTACTCGAGGAAGGCGGATGTTCATTGCTGCTGACGAAGTGTTAAAAATTACAATGCCAAGAAATAATTTTGTCATCGTGATAAATCCTGGTTGCCCGTGACAGTGTACATCTATCGTCCGATTTGGGGACGGTACGTAGCCCAGTGGTAAAGCACTCGCCCATTGGGCTATTTCTCTTTGGTCCCAGTCACACATACACGAATTATACCCCGAATGTCCAGGAATATACACGATCCTATGCAGCCCCGATTGCTCCCGATTGTTTGGCAAAATTTGCATGATTCGGCTTCTTTCCCGAACTGCGTACAAATGGTTACGACTGCTGCAAAAACTAATACGATACCATTACGATCTTGAACCCGATTCATTACGAATCGGGACGACCTACTACATGTCCCCTAGGATGTCTTCCCGAATACGCTACGAATCATGAGGATTAATTCGAAACGCGTCAAGAATTACTACGACACGCCTACGAATCCGCACGACTGCTACACGCATCAGTACGACTCCCTAAAGAACCAGTACGACTGCAGCAAGACGCCTATATGAAGGCTGCCGAACAGGCCAGATTTCAGTCGACGTTCTGCCTGCATGCAGGGAACATCACCATGCCGCTCTTTAAGAAGTCAGCAACCGGCCGCAAGGGACGAGGGAAGAGCCAGCGTACCCGTGGAGAACCAGAGGCAGAGAAAGAGCCAGAGGTAGAGAAAGACCCTTCAACAGTCTTACGAATACCCCACGCTTAACCACGAATATCCCGAATGCATCTATGAACATACTACGGTTACGCACGATGCCCTCAAGAATTCGTAAGATTGAGTTACGATTTCAACTTTATTCACGATTACTCCCAACAGTTTTGAACATTTTCAAAACAGTCGTGAGTCGCTCCAGAACATTCAATAACACTGACGAAAGGCCAAGAACACCCTACGGTCTCAGTACGTATATCCAAGAATCACCAAGAATTCTTAAATCGGGCCCATTCGGGATATAATTCGTGTATGTGAGACTGGGGTTTTCGAGCCAGTGCTCCACAACTGCTGTAACAAGGCTGTGGTATGTACTATCCTCTGTGTGGGATGATCCATATAAAAGATCCCTTGTTGCTAATCGAAAAGAGTAACCCATGAAGTAGCGACAGCGGGTATTCTATCTCTATATCTGTGTGGTCCTTAACCATATGTCTAACACCATATAACCGTAAATAAAATGTGTTGAGTGCGTTGTTAAATAAAACATTTACTTCTTTCCTTCTATCGTCCGATTTATCACGAACATTAACCAATGGAAAGAAGGCTTATATGACATATGTATTAGAATACATTTTATTATTGTGTTTATAAGATGAGACATAAAAAAAATCATGTCTGTCTGTCTGTCTGTTTGTCTGTCTGCAGGTTCCGTGTTCTTCGGGCTAGGGTGATACCGAGATAGCTCAACTGACGACACGGAGAATACGACGCACTCCATCAAGTAGTCCCAGTCCGAAGTGAAGATACTGCGGCTTCACCTTTAATTTAATCAGCATCAATATAATTGTATTTGTCCAAAATGTTTTTGTTGCTGTGCTTGTGGTGTTTTGTAAAAACAAAAGAAATAGAGAGAGACACAGAGAGAGAGAGAGAGAGAGAGAGAGAGAGAGAGAGAGAGAGAGAGAGAGAGAGAGAGAGAGAGAGAGAGAGAGAGAGAGATCTTTTATTTCTAATAGGTAAATCAATGAAATAAGTTCCACTGATTTATCTTTTAGAAATGTTATTCTGTTTGATTTAACCAGATTAGTAAGAAAATTTAATTCATGTGCATAGCACCACAAATCGGCCAATAATTGACAACAATTAATGTCCTATGTCCATGTCTGTCCTGTACTTCGCCTTTTGTCGACGTCAAGGCAAGACGATTAATTCACTGACCGATTGACATAATTATCCGTTGGTCAGTTGACTGACTGAGTTCAACGTCAGATCATAACGTCACGGATACACCATACCAATTCTCTGTAGATGTTACTAGGGCCTCCACGTCCAAAATATTGGACACGAGTATTCGACCCGGACCCGATCACCCGACACGTACACTAGATGATGATGAGATTAATCATCAAGGAATAAACTAAAATAGCATTATGCATCTTAATTCCAGTGCTGAACATATAACTATTGTATAACTTATATCGTTGATTATTTACTGTTAAAATTATTGTCCTACATTGTCCATTGTATTATAGCTGATCATTGTCTTCCACCTTTTTACGGGTACTGAGTCCTGTGAACGAACTCGAGTCTTGCTAGACTCGGCCTGTGCTCGAGTACTCGTGAAGACACTAGATGGTACCTGACACCGCCAGTCATCTGTATATATTTTTAAAACAGCCACTCATAATTACAACTGCTTCACGTATTTACATTTAAAAATATCTTTAAAAAATACGAAAAAATTAAAATGTGTAGGAAGACTGTTTTCGAAAAGCTACAGTCTGAAATGAAAGCTTTGCGTGAGTGTTTGATATTAGTTCAGCACATTAGAGCTGACAGAACGCATCCTGCTGCCCACTCTCTTACTACACGTTGCTCGGTGACCGCAGAGATACGACATTTGACTCCAATAATGCGTTTTTTGTCTAACTGCAGGAGAACCGGAAATGTACTCTTTACCAGTTTATATTCTGCATCGCTACTTAACGAGTAGCTATAAAAGACAGATCGAAATATTTTCAAGTTAATGAAATCCGGTTTTTGACAGGTTCCATTACATGAACTACGGACATTATATCACATTTAATTGGCACATAGTCTATATAATCAGCCTACACAGAAAATGAACCACCCAACTTTCAGTTATTTCTGCTGTCGGATAGATTGGCACAAAAGACGTACAATGGCGTGCCGTCATTTCCAATGCTGAATTAAAACACATTTTCTTTCAATCACATTTGAAATGAAAAATAGCAAACATGAAATTCAGCACATATGGTATACAATTAGCTCAAAAACAACAACAACAATAACCGGCCTCGGTGGTCTAATGGTTAAACCATCGGACTTAAGATTGGCAGGTCTTCAATAGACAGCCCAAACAGCCGAGGTGTGTGCATGAACAGCCCAACCAGCCGAGGTGTATGCATGAACAGCCCAAACAGCTGAGGTGTGTGCATGAACAGCCCAAACAGCCGAGGTGTGTGCATGAACAGCCCAAACAGCCGAGGTGTGTGCATGAACAGCCCAAACAGCTGAGGTGTGTGCATGAACAGCCCAAACAGCTGAGGTGTGTGCATGAACAGCCCAAACAGCCGAGGTGTGTGCATGAACAGCCCAAACAGCTGAGGTGTGTGCATGAACCTTAATTAGATATAAGCAAGAACATAAGTATAAACGAAATGAAATAGGGGGAAGAGATAATAAAAAAGCAACATCAATAGATCGAGTGTAACGTGTGTAACGATTATGTCACTATTGCTACTCCAGGAGTGAGACCTTGCGTTTTGCATGCAACGGGCTGCAATATCTACACGGGCTGCAATATGTACACGGGTTGCAACATGTACACATACTGCAATATCTACACGGGCTGCAGTGACTGCAATATCTACACGGACTGCAATATCTACACATACTGCAATATCTACACGGGCTGCAACATGTACACATACTGCAATATCTACACGGGCTGCAATGACTGCAATATCTACACGGGCCGCAATGACTGCAATATCTACACGGACTGCAATATCTACACGGGCTGCAATATCTACACGGACTGCAATATCTACACGGGCTGCAATGACTGCAATATCTACACGGACTGCAATATCTACACGGACTGCAATGACTGCAATATCTACACGGACTGCAATATCTACACGGACTGCAATACTCTATCACACATACTGCAATATCTACACGGGCTGCAATGACTGCAATATCTACACGGACTGCAATATCTACACGGACTGCAATGACTGCAATATCTACACGGACTGCAATATCTACACATACTGCAATATCTACACGGGCTGCAATGACTGCAATATCTACACATACTGCAATATCTACACGGGCTGCAATGACTGCAATATCTACACGGACTGCAATATCTACACATACTGCAATATCTACACGGGCTGCAATGACTGCAATATCTACACGGACTGCAATATCTACACATACTGCAATATCTACACGGACTGCAATGACTGCAATATCTACACATACTGCAATATCTACACGGGCTGCAATGACTGCAATATCTACACGGACTGCAATATCTACACATACTGCAATATCTACACGGGCTGCAATGACTGCAATATCTACACGGACTGCAATATCTACACGGGCTGCAATGACTGCAATATCTACACGGACTGCAATATCTACACATACTGCAATATCTACACATACTGCAATATCTACACGGGCTGCAATGACTGCAATATCTACACGGACTGCAATATCTACACATACTGCAATATCTACACGGGCTGCAATGACTGCAATATCTACACGGACTGCAATATCTACACGGACTGCAATATCTACACGGACTGCAATGACTGCAATATCTACACATACTGCAATATCTACACGGACTGCAATGACTGCAATATCTACACATACTGCAATATCTACACACGGGCTGCAATGACTGCAATATCTACACGGACTGCAATATCTACACATACTGCAATATCTACACGGGCTGCAATGACTGCAATATCTACACGGACTGCAATATCTACACGGGCTGCAATGACTGCAATATCTACACGGACTGCAATATCTACACGGACTGCAATGACTGCAATATCTACACTGCAATATCTACACATACTGCAATATCTACACGGGCTGCAATGACTGCAATATCTACACGGACTGCAATATCTACACATACTGCAATGGACTGCAATGACTGCAATATCTACACATACTGCAATATCTACACGGGCTGCAATGACTGCAATATCTACACGGACTGCAATATCTACACATACTGCAATATCTACACGGGCTGCAATGACTGCAATATCTACACATACTGCAATATCTACACGGGCTGCAATGACTGCAATATCTACACGGACTGCAATATCTACACATACTGCAATATCTACACATACTGCAATATCTACACGGGCTGCAATGACTGCAATATCTACACGGACTGCAATATCTACACATACTGCAATATCTACACGGGCTGCAATGACTGCAATATCTACACGGACTGCAATATCTACACGGGCTGCAATGACTGCAATATCTACACGGACTGCAATATCTACACGGACTGCAATGACTGCAATATCTACACGGGCTGCAATGACTGCAATATCTACACGGACTGCAATGACTGCAATATCTACACGGACTGCAATGACTGCAATATCTACACGGACTGCAATATCTACACGGGCTGCAATGACTGCAATATCTACACGGACTGCAATGACTGCAATATCTACACGGACTGCAATGACTGCAATATCTACACGGACTGCAATATCTACACGGGCTGCAATGACTGCAATATCTACACGGACTGCAATGACTGCAATATCTACACGGACTGCAATATCTACACGGACTGCAATGACTGCAATATCTACACGGACTGCAATATGTACACAGGCTGCAATGACTGCAATATCTACACGGACTGCAATATCTACAAGGGCTGCAATGACTGCAATATCTACACAGGCTGCAATGACTGCAATATCTACACGGGCTGCAATGACTGCAATATCTACACGGACTGCAATGACTGCAATATCTACACGGACTGCAATATCTATATGCGGACCGTAGCACGTCGCTTTGGATGCCATATATAGACAAGAGTCACGCCAAAAGTGTTGTAGGTGCTGAAGAAAATCTGTTTAAAAAATCGACTCTTCATCTAATCAAACGTGAATACTGACAAGACTGACAGGCTGCACGGTCACGTACTAAATAGATGATGAACCACAGCTGATGTAAGAAAGGAAATGAAGGAAATATTTCATGACATCTGAGCAGCTTTAAGAATACGGCTATTTGGTGTCTAGATAACGTATAGTTATTTCAATAATTGGTCAAGTAATGCCCCAGTCACACTATTGTACGACCGTTGCACGACAATGCGCGACAATGTACGACTAGGCGCACAACTAGTCAAGCATCGTCATCCAACAGTCATTCATAATCGCGCGACGATGGTGCGACGGTCGTACAGTACCCCGACAAACCGCGCGAGCAATTGTAAGACCGCCCAATACCTGTGGCAAGACCATCGTACGAGCACCGCCGACGTTCCTACGACAAGATACGATCAAATCGGTCGCAGCCAGGTTTTTGAACATGTTCGAAAACCTCGCTGCGACTGATTTCGGTCATGCCACCACCCAAGACCATCCATGACCACTGATGACTTGTCACACGATTTTTCTACCAATACCCGCGATCCGCAGTCGCAGACGATCGTAAATTGTCCTGAGTTGTCGTATCTCTCAGTGTAACTGGGGCACAAGAGTGAAAACTCGCTGCCATCATATACACTGACTTTAGCGATAAAACACAAATTATTTTTTATACGCACTTTCTGATAGACATGACAGTATATACCACAACTTTTAGAAAATTTTGTTTTGTTTAACAATACCACTAGAGCATATTTATTAATCATCGGCTATTGGATGTCAAACAATTGGTAATTTTGACATAGTTTTGGGAGTAAACTCGCTACAGTTTTCCATTAATAGCAAGGGATCGTTTATATGTATATGCACCATCCCACAGACACGGCCTTTTATATACCAGTCGTGGTGCACTGGCTGGAACGAGAAATAGCCCAGTGGACCCACCGACTGGGATCGATCCGAAACCGATCGCGTATTAAGCGAGCGCTTTACCACTGGGCCACGTCCCGCCTCCCCTCCATCACAGCCGTTAATGTGATCGTTCTGTGACTGAGCGGCATCCCACCCCATCGTGTTGAGAATGGTGGGCGTTCTGTGACTGAGCGGCATCCCACCCCATCGTGTTGAGAATGTGATCGTTCTGTGACTGAGCGGCATCCCACCCCATCGTGTTGAGAATGTGATCGTTCTGTGACTGAGCGGCATCCCACCCCATCGTGTTGAGAATGGTGGGCGTTCTGTGACTGAGCGGCATCCCACCCCATCGTGTTGAGAATGGTGGGCGTTCTGTGACTGAGCGGCATCCCACCCCATCGTGTTGAGAATGTGATCGTTCTGTGACTGAGCGGCATCCCACCCCATCGTGTTGAGAATGGTGGGCGTTCTGTGACTGAGCGGCATCCCACCCCATCGTGTTGAGAATGGTGGGCGTTCTGTGACTGAGCGGCATCCCACCCCATCGTGTTGAGAATGGTGGGCGTTCTGTGACTGAGCGGCATCCCACCCCATCGTGTTGAGAATGGTGGGCGTTCTGTGACTGAGCGGCATCCCACCCCATCGTGTTGAGAATGGTGGGCGTTCTGTGACTGAGCGGCATCCCACCCCATCGTGTTGAGAATGGTGGGCGTTCTGTGACTGAGCGGCATCCCACCCCATCGTGTGAGAATGCGTTCTGTGACTGAGCGGCATCCCACCCCATCGTGTTGAGAATGGTGGGCGTTCTGTGACTGAGCGGCATCCCACCCCATCGTGTTGAGAATGGTGGGCGTTCTGTGACTGAGCGGCATCCCACCCCATCGTGTTGAGAATGGTGGGCGTTCTGTGACTGAGCGGCATCCCACCCCATCGTGTTGAGAATGTGATCGTTCTGTGACTGAGCGGCATCCCACCCCATCGTGTTGAGAATGGTGGGCGTTCTGTGACTGAGCGGCATCCCACCCCATCGTGTTGAGAATGGTGGGCGTTCTGTGACTGAGCGGCATCCCACCCCATCGTGTTGAGAATGTGATCGTTCTGTGACTGAGCGGCATCCCACCCCATCGTGTTGAGAATGGTGGGCGTTCTGTGACTGAGCGGCATCCCACCCCATCGTGTTGAGAATGGTGGGCGTTCTGTGACTGAGCGGCATCCCACCCCATCGTGTTGAGAATGGTGGGCGTTCTGTGACTGAGCGGCATCCCACCCCATCGTGTTGAGAATGGTGGGCGTTCTGTGACTGAGCGGCATCCCACCCCATCGTGTTGAGAATGGTGGGCGTTCTGTGACTGAGCGGCATCCCACCCCATCGTGTTGAGAATGGTGGGCGTTCTGTGACTGAGCGGCATCCCACCCCATCGTGTTGAGAATGGTGGGCGTTCTGTGACTGAGCGGCATCCCACCCCGTGTTGAGAATGGTGGGCGTGTTGAGATCCCATGTGTGAGAATGCGTTCTGTGACTGAGCGGCATCCCACCCCATCGTGTTGAGAATGGTGGGCGTTCTGTGACTGAGCGGCATCCCACCCCATCGTGTTGAGAATGGTGGGCGTTCTGTGACTGAGCGGCATCCCACCCCATCGTGTTGAGAATGGTGGGCGTTCTGTGACTGAGCGGCATCCCACCCCATCGTGTTGAGAATGGTGGGCGTTCTGTGACTGAGCGGCATCCCACCCCATCGTGTTGAGAATGGTGGGCGTTCTGTGACTGAGCGGCATCCCACCCCATCGTGTTGAGAATGGTGGGCGTTCTGTGACTGAGCGGCATCCCACCCCATCGTGTTGAGAATGGTGGGCGTTCTGTGACTGAGCGGCATCCCACCCCATCGTGTTGAGAATGGTGGGCGTTCTGTGACTGAGCGGCATCCCACCCCATCGTGTTGAGAATGGTGGGCGTTCTGTGACTGAGCGGCATCCCACCCCATCGTGTTGAGAATGGTGGGCGTTCTGTGACTGAGCGGCATCCCACCCCATCGTGTTGAGAATGGTGGGCGTTCTGTGACTGAGCGGCATCCCACCCCATCGTGTTGAGAATGGTGGGCGTTCTGTGACTGAGCGGCATCCCACCCCATCGTGTTGAGAATGGTGGGCGTTCTGTGACTGAGCGGCATCCCACCCCATCGTGTTGAGAATGGTGGGCGTTCTGTGACTGAGCGGCATCCCACCCCATCGTGTTGAGAATGGTGGGCGTTCTGTGACTGAGCGGCATCCCACCCCATCGTGTTGAGAATGGTGGGCGTTCTGTGACTGAGCGGCATCCCACCCCATCGTGTTGAGAATGGTGGGCGTTCTGTGACTGAGCGGCATCCCACCCCATCGTGTTGAGAATGGTGGGCGTTCTGTGACTGAGCGGCATCCCACCCCATCGTGTTGAGAATGGTGGGCGTTCATGTTGGACAGGTTCCCTGTCCAGTTAGAGGCTGACCTGCTCCTGCACTCTGTTTCCTTATTATGTCCACGTGTCATTTCCACCAGCTTAATGGAAATTCAATTTCATATTTCATTTCTGTTCTGTCAGTGTCCTTCTATCTGTCTTCTGGGCTGTCACCTGACAGCTGCAGTAGACTCCTCGACCGCTGCAGGCTCTGTCAACTCTCAACACTGGATGTAGTTTGGTGGCACCACGCCAACCTGGGGCGCATTGGATCGTAGGATCGATCGCCCTCGTACGACTCGGGTGTCTCGCCTTCGAAGCTCAGTTTCCCTATATACAGTATGGCTGTTTGCATTCTGTGCGGAGTAATTTAGTGTCAGTTTAGTATTACCTAGAAAAATAACTATTTTCTTCCCACAGAGAAGTGAAGAGGTGACGGTCGCAGTTAATCGGCCGCCGAGGCAGTGATCAATTCATAATCAGAGTTTTATTAGAATCGGATATTTCCGCTGCGAACGAAATCCTTTAAGGACAAGTGAAAACTCTCCTGCTATTTCCCACTGAGATAGACAGAAATGTGTTCATTATCTCTTGTTGGGACTTAGCAGGCTGATCCCCACATTGGTCAACGTTCTTCCCCTGACAGATCCGTTCCATTTAGCTGTCAATGTCGCTAATTATATCGGACAGCGTATAGCGTGCAGGTGAGAACGTTTCAATACAGGTGCGACAGAACAAAAATGAAGAGAATTTCTTTTTCTTTTCTTTTTTCCCCCAGTCCGTTCTGACCATGTCAAAGTGGGGGAGCCTTGAATTCATGGCCTTACATCAAAGTGATATAATTTATATACAAGTACATATATCTAATTGGTGGTATAATAATGTTATACAGTCATATATAACAATTTAATACATAAATGCATTTGTAATGTTGCTGTGTAAATTAAAGATTGGCTAAAACCCAAAACAAATTGCTATGATTCGCTGCCCTCTACCGGCTCTCACCGAGCACGTGACGCTTTCACTGCCTCGTGTCTTTTGGGGTTGTTTCTATTACGTCATAGGCGTACGGGCTCCCATTGTTTTCGAGGTAGGAGGAGGGCAGGCTGATTGTTACCCGAATTAAACGAAACCGCCCAATTCTGGATAACGTTTATTCATATTTGCACTACCACCAAACACATCAATAGGGTTTCAAACGAATCACTACGCATTTGTACATGGATTATAACTAATATTGTGTGGCGAATGATTGAAGTACACGTTGAAAATATTTCAGTCCGGCTCATTTTGACCGATTGAAAGTGAGTAGGGACATTTTGTTAATACTAGCCAAAAAACCACCCCAAAACGGATGGCTTGTGTATATACTCAAATATACAAATAAGTATCTTTACGATGGATAACTGTTTTCAACTTGTCAACTTGATAAATGCACATAATTGTTTTTATAACTGACAGATGTTTCAGGTTAAATAGCTGACTTACTCTGACAGTGTTGGGTATAAAGTAAAACTTTTGTTTTTACAAGTGTAGTTCTTCAGTTAGTTAAATGTGGAGAATGGAATAAGCAATGGAACCCATTGCCTGAGGCGATGTTACAGAGGGGTGGTATTGTAGCTTTTATTTCAAAAATCTGTTCTGATTTACATTTACCATATTTTGACACCCAATAGCCGATGTATTTTTCGTGCTGGGGTGTCGTTAAACATTCATGCATTCATTCATTCATTCATGCATTCATGCATTCATTCATTCAACAGTCTGCCATCTGTCAGTTCCAGTGGCTAGATGATGATTACTAGTTCTAATGCGGCTGTAAATAATGCCACGTATCTCGGGTACATGCGAGTACAGAAGATAATTATAACATCAGTGCTCGGGGGGGGGGGGGGGGGGGGGGGGGGGTTGTATCATGTAAGTAATGCATTTTGAGAGTTTAGGTTATTATTTCAATCTTATAAGTATTATTGATCTGTGGGTTGTTCAGAAATGTGAATGAAAGCCTTTTTATTTAAACTGATTTTCTAAAATCAAGAACTATTTGTTGATTTTATCGTGTGTATGTCTTAACAATGTTAACAACTTTCACTGTGGTCAACATGGTCCAAAAACTAAGCATCCAGGTTGTATGTTCGTATCTGATGGACAAGCTTCTGATGCCTCGGAAATCATGGCCAGTGGTATACTCTTTCTCATCAGTAACATACCAATTTAGGAACTTAATTGTGTTAGTTACACTTCCATTGAAGAGAACATCATGCCTTATTTATGGTATCACACTAATAATTTTTTCTCTTTTTTTTTCTTTTTATTACCGCAGATCACTGGCAATATCAAGGTCGGGGTGCCTTGAATCATTGTCTTACAATGTACAATAATCATAAAATTATAACATGATTGTGTGTACATGTATAACTAATTGTAAGATTAAAGTTGTATGATATTTCATATATACATGTTTATGTGTGTGTGTGTGTGTGTGTGTGTGTGTGTGTGCGCGCGTGTGTGTGTGTGTGTGCGCGCGTGTGCGTGTGCGTGTGCGTGTGTGATATGGTGTCTACATTAAATTTAAAACGAACATAGAGGGGAGAAAAGAAAGAGAAATGAAAAAAAAAGGCATAAAGGAAACGTTTGTCTATCAACACCCAAATGGTAATAATTTAAAGATATCCATCTGGCTACTTCTAGGTGATAACTTAGTTGCCACAGCCATATCATCCAATGAAATGAATACGTTTACAGAAATTAAAAGGATCGAAACAATAGTACCATTTAAAAATCGTACCTGAGAAACTATATTTAAATTTAGATTCGTTGTTCTAGTCAGTTCTTTACACGATACCAGTCTGATGTAGAAAGGCTTGTATTCAGGTGAATTTGAACCAAATATGCATCGATCAGCTCATCGTTTATTCACTGTGACGTCGTAACGGTTAACGTACATGGTTTAAGGTTGGGAGGTGCTGGGTCATAGTCCAATGCCAGCTTCACAGGGCTGGATACGTGATCTACCTAGGGATGGGTTCAGCAGACCCAAGTCCTTCCCGAAGACAGCCAGTCCGCTCAACCAAAACGTGTACCCATGGCAGCGTGCTTGAACATTAACTGAATATAATGATGAATAATTTAATATGATTTTGATAGATTATTTTTTTTTAAACCAGTCCATTTGTTGGTGCACATAGGGAGGTTATCTACCTGTTTTCAGAGTTTCTTGGGATTTCATTCCTCGGCCAATTTCCGTTAGCTGTTGACAAAGTGAAGTGGTCTCTTATCGCCTACAGGTCTGTGTGCCAATCTCGTATGCAAGCTGACCGTGCTCTCCAGTCGGAAATCCCCAGATTGAATCGCGCCTCACGGTAATAGCTTTATTGCCCATGATTGGAGCGCCTTGCCTTAATTCCAGTGATTTATTTATAGTCTACAAACAGACTTAACACATACGTGCCAGTTTCTTTGAAGCGTTTAACTTTGTCTTCACGTGTGTCAAATAGACTTCTATGTTTTTATGGAAAATGTATTGATATTCTAAACAGAATATTCTTCATTTTGCTTTTAGGTATTTTTTTATTTGCTTTAAAAATTTATTTTTATTTCGCGTCTTTGTTAATGTTAAAATTATTTATGAAGCTGTTTCAGGTATTTAAGCTGCTGTAACATAATACTGAACGTGATATTTCACACCTATTTGATAAATATGTATTGAACAACGTTCCAAAAAAAAAAAGGAAACAACAAAACAAAAAATAAAATACATAAACAAAACAACACAAAAAAGCATTATGGCTAAAGCCGGAAGTGTGTCGTAGTCCTGGTATATTGCCTTTGATTGCTTTTTGCATACAGCAAACTGAAAATATACCTATTTTACTTCAATGTAACGGTCGTCACGTAGGCGGACTGTGCATCCAAACTGCGCACACTTTCCTAACTCTGACGTCAGATATTGGGATTACAGTGAGATCAACTCAACTGTGGTGTTCTTTCCTGTCTGTTGGAAAGTGCATATAAAAGATCCCTTGCTGTATTAGGAAAAATGTAGCGGGTTTCCTCTGATAACTGGTTAGAATTACCAAATGTATGACATCCAATAGCTGGTGATTAATTAATCAATGTGCTCCGGTGGTGTCGTTAAACAAAACAAACTTTAACGTTAACAACTTAACTGTAGACAGTAGTAGAAGGTCTAATTTAGTTCCCAACCACTGTCTGAGTTGTCTTTGAAACGCCGATTTCATAACAATTGATAACACTGGAATCTAGTCGATTTGTCAGATTCAATAAATGAATCGGGGACCTACAAAATCGGCAACAGTCGTAAATGCCCGCTCTGTTTACAACTTAATACAATTGTCGGTTATGTATGTAACAGACCAGTGGAAAGTCTATTATTGTCTGTAATGAAATAGACTAGTGGAAAGTCTGGGTTATTTTTACTGGCTGCAATACATTTCATTATGTGTATTATACGGTCGCACGTGCATTGCGAGGGCAGTGATCTCCAGCCAATGGGAGACGGCTGCACTGCAGTGAGAGACAAATAAAAGCGGTTAGCGACGAGCGTTCGGGGTCTTCCGCTGGGAACGTGATTGGGTTGGTAGGTTATTCAAGTTCAAGTTCTTTATTGCGTTAAGTTTTCCAACTTATCAGCATTATAACAATGAAATACAGTATTATGTACAATAGTGCGGAACAATGGTGGAGAATGACTTACAGAAATACATACACATACCGATAAAACAATCCATCTATATCTATATATAAACAATCGGCAATATGGGTTACACAAATATAGATATATTAAGTTTGTAGTAATAGCATATCCAGGCGCGTATTTAGGGGGGGGGGGGGGGCAAGGGCCCCGGCCCCCCCCCCCATTTTTGGGGTCAAGTTATTATTATTTTTTAACTATAGCATACACTGAGTGGAATTACACAAAAATGCACTTATTTCCCAATTTTGAAGATAACAAAAACAGTATGACAATACCAAAAACATACGTTAATATAGCTGTTTTGTTACTCAGATGCGAGGAAATTGCGTTTCAGGCCACTTAAATTTCAAAATTTCGTGGGGGAGGATGCCCCCGGACCCCCCCCCCCGAGGAATCTCGGGCGCTTCGCGCCCTCGGCCCCCCCCCTATTTAAAAATCCTGGATCCGCGCCTGATATCCCTCATTTTGTTCGCATGTATTAAGTATTTGCCAAGGTTATTTATCTCCTTATTGTTTGTAGTTGACAATAGCTGTATTAGTTTAAACACACTGGGGTTCTTGGAGTAGTATTTCTTAATAAATCTATTTCTTAAAGTTTCGTATCGTGGACACTGAAGAATAAAATGAAACTCACCCTCAATCTCATTAATATTACATAATGTACATACTCTTTGTGTTCTCTCGATATTTTTGTACCTACCAGCTTCAATATTTAGCCTGTGTGCACAAATTCTCATTTTCGTTATTTCTTTTATATTACGTGAATCAATTAGCTTCGTCAGATATGTTTGTAATTGATATTCCTTTATTAAGTGTTTATACAGTGATCCTTTTCGCGACGCTGTTATTAAACTGTAGGATTTTTGTTTAAATAGATCAAATATTCTTTCTTTAATTATGTAATAAAAACTGATATGGGTATGGGTCGATTTCCACATATAACTTAGCCCAAGCGTATCTAATTCCTGCTTAATATTCGTTAGCCAAATATCTCCATACTCATACATTTCCTCGTACACAGCTTTTAGAATGCAATTACTGGTACTACCAAGGTTTAGCCAATATTTAAAAATTCTCAGCTTTCTTATAATAGCTAGTGGAAATTGTCCCAATTCTCTATAAACAAAGTAATTACAAGTTCTATTATGTACACCCAATGAACGTTTACAAAATTGTATATGCACTTTCTCAATGACGTGTGCTGAGTGAAAACCCCAGACTTCCGATCCATAATTAAGAACACTATTTACATAGGTATCAAATACCGATAACTTCGTTTCAATATTAAAATAGTTCTTATTACAAATATTCATGATCCAGCATTGTGCTTTACGTCCTTGTTCTGCCAGTCTTTTCTGTGCCCGATTAAATTTACCATTATAACTTAGTAACAGTCCAACCGTATGAGTAAATGTTAGGTTAATTGGGGCTGGGGGTGGTCGTAATTTACTGTAGTTGTTATTTAATACATTCGACAGTAAACACTGCGATTATATGTTATGTTTTGTGTTTTGATAATTATGTACTAAATATTATTTCAATTGGTGTTTGTGTTTTATTGTATGTAGTATTACGGCATCCGGATGAATTTCGAATCTGCGTGGATGAGCGCCCGTGAGGGAGCCTTCATCTCCTGTCGACATTCACTTGTTGAGGGTTGAGGGGAGATTGACGCTCACTCGTGGCCGTTCCGTCCTCGTTGATGGTCTTATTATTGTTCTAGATTAGGACGGTTACATTTGGCGCTGTGAGTAGGATCGGTTGTCCGTAATTACATAGTTTATGCAGTGATCATTGTCAAACAGTTTCATATTTGAACGGCACGTTAGGGAGTTATTATTAGTATAGTAATTATTATAGTAATATGGATAACGATACGTCCGTACTGAAATGTTCGTCGTTAGGCCGGGGCTGGGATCGTACCGATTCATTTGTTTGCGAAAAACGCAAGGCAGGTGCAATGTCTAGCCCTAAACTAAGGTAAACCCTTGCTTTGAAATGGAGGCGGGTACGCCCATTACGAGTAATCGTAAAGTATCGTTAGGACGAGGTTTAGACGAGCGTTCAGTGGCAATGGTTCAACCGGGTACAGGCCTTAGGCCAGAACCGTTCAATGGTGAAAAACCGGAGGATTGGCCCGAGTGGTTGAAAACGTTTGAATTATATGGAGATTTAAACGGTTGGAATGTTGAAAATAAACCTAGATTGTTAGGCGTTTGTTTGCGTGGAAGAGCACGAAAATTATATTTTGACATTGGTGGCGATAAAAGTGTTAAGTTTGAGGAATTAACACGAACGTTGAGTGATAGATTTCACCCGAAAGGGAGTGGCCATTTAGCAAATGTAGAGTTTAGACATTGTCAGATTCAGTCCGGTGAAAATTTGATTGATTTTGGGATCAAATTACGACGGTTAGCACAACAGGCTTATCCGGGTATGGGTGTAGTAGAAATGGAACAGTTGTGTGTTACCGAGTTCATTGAAAAGATAGGGCAAAAGCCTCTGCGTTTGCAAATGCGTCATAAACATTTCAAAACCGTAAACGATGCCGTAGCGTCTGCGATGGAGTGGGAAATGATCGAAAGGGCGGATAGAGAGAGTAGACAAGTCTCTGTGACCTCCGTGACCTCTAAATCACTTGCGGGTAGCGATAACAAAATCGATCGGTTAAAAGATAAAATACAGAAGTTAACTCGTGAAATGAGAGAACTTAAAGCATTGGGCAAAGATGAAAAACAAGATGGCTTCCTAAACGAGCAAAAGACGAGAAATAGGTCTTGTTGGAATTGCGGCGATACAAACCATATGATTCGATTTTGTCCAAAACTTAAAAAACCCAAACTGGACAAGGTATGTGGAAAGACCCAAAAGAATAAGTGTTGAAAACGGGGTCCAATTTTCAACACCGTCTTGTCCTAAATATTTTGTATTAGGACGGGTGAATGGTGGCTTGGTAGACATGATGATTGACACAGGGGCCGCTATCACGATGATAAGCGAGACGTGTTTAAAATCCGTAGGTGGAAGTTTTTCTGCAGTCCCATTAGATTTGGATTTGGTGGGATTTGGGAAACGTTCATTGCAACATTTGGGGATGGTAGAAGTTAGTCTGACCTTGGGGAATAACCGACTTGTTGTGCCCATGGTGGTCATAAAGGACTTGGGCTATAGGGTTATTTTAGGTGCAGACTTTCTTACCAAATGTGGGGCAACGTTGGAGACTTAAACTTAAACTATGTCGGGGAATGAGCCAATGCATCGTAAGGGAAAGGTTATATCGGTACCTATTGTTACCAAAGAGGCTGTTGTGGTTCCCGCTAAACATGAGATGACTTTTTTTGCAGAATTAAATGGTGAATTCTGTGGGGAGGGGTGCGTCGAAAGTATTGATACTTTTGAAAGGGACAATGCCATTGTTGTAGCAAGGGTATTAGTTACACCGCGCAACCGACAGATTCCCGTTAGGGTTGCAAATCTAACTGAAACGGAAGTGAAAATTCCCAGGGAAGTTGTTTTGGAAACTTGGTCGAGGTAGAAGAACAATGTGAAATTGTTTCAGGGATTGATCCCGTAAAACCGAATTTTGGTTCTGCCAAATTTGGAGAATTAAATATTGATCGGAAACAGTTGGATAGGTTGTTAGAGGCAAATCAGGACGTATTTTCTAAAGGTCCCGATGATTTAGGCCGTACAAATCTTGTTTATCATAAAATAAATACCCTCGACAGTGACCCAGTTAAACAATCTCCTCGAGTACCGTTTCATAAACAAAACAAGTGAAGCAAATAGTTTCTGATATGTTAGACAATGGTATAATTCAACCGTCAAAATCTCCGTGGGCCTCTCCAATTGACTTGGTTAAGAAAAAGGATGGCACAACGAGATTGTGTAGATTATCGTCGACTGAATGATGTCACAGTAAAGGACGCTTATCCCTTACCACGAATCGACGATGTGTTAGACCATTTATCGGGGTCAACGTGGTTTTGGTCCCTTGATTTGGTGGACCCAGAAAGTAAAGAAACTGCGTTTTGTATACCAGGGGGATTATATGAATTCAGTGTAATGCCATTTGGTTTATGTAATGCCCCAGGGACATTCCAACGGTTAATGGATTGTGTTTTAGCTGGCTTAAAAGGCAAACGTGCATGGTTTATATAGATGATTGCATTATTTATACGAGTGGCCCGTTTAAGAAACATTTAGACAGCCTATCCCAGGTATTTCATCGTTTAAGAGAAGCTGGTTTGAAGTTGAAAGTGTCGAAATGTGGTTTTGCCCTTAAAGAAGTGTCTTATTTGAGACATACCATTTTGGACAAGGGTATTTCAACTAACCAGGCAAACACTGAGAAGGTCGTGAATTGGCCTGTTCCCAAGTGTGTGACAGACATGCGGAGTTTTCTGGGTTTAGCGTCTTATTAAAGACCATCGCGACCATTTCTAAGCCACTTACCAAGTTACTTGAAAAGGGGGTTAAGTTTGAGTGGTCACCTGAATGTATCTCGGCATTTCAAAAACTTAAGGAATTGTTAACAACATCTAGCCCGATTTTAGCATACCCAAATTTTAATCTAGATTTTATTTTAGACACTGATGCTAGTGATGTGGGTATCGGGTAAGTGCTGAGTCAAGTACAAGATGGTAAAGAGCGAGTTATTGCATATGGTAGTCGCACTCTATCCAAACAGAAAAGAAACTACTGTGTAACTCGTAGGGAAATTTTGGCTGTAGTAGGCCCTAGATGGTGTTAAACATTTTAAACATTATCTTTTGGGTCGAAAGTTCGTGGTGAGGACTGATCATTGTTCGCTCACCTGGTTGATGAATTTCAAGAATCCGTAGGCACAGGTAGCCAGATGGATTGAAGTGTTATCATCATACACTTTTGAAAATTCGCCATAGGGCTGGTAAATTACACCAGAATGCGGACGCAATGTCGCGTATCCCTTGTAAGCGGTGTACGTGTATTGGCATTGCTATGGTAGAAACTGTACCAACTCTCCCGTCAATCACAACAATCGGATAATACTATATCCGTTGTATATAGACTGATTGAAGGAAAGGCTGTGAAACCTCTTCAAAATTACTTGCCTAATACAAAGTTGGCTGTCGTTCTACGTCAGCAATGGGAGTCATTGAAAGTGCGTGATGGATATTTGATCAGGGTTTTGGATGACACAGGGAATACACAAATAATCGTACCGGAAGCCGATAGAAATGCCGTTTTAACCGGGTTACATGAGAATATTGCGGGTGGTGGACATTATGGGATTGACTGAATGATGTCCAAGTTGAAACAGCGTTATTATTGGCCAGGGTGGGTTAATGACGTTCGAACTTGGTGTTTAACGTGCAAACAGTGTGCATCGCGTAAGTCACCTAGTTGCAAAAACCGAGCTGGTATGATGAGTGAAATCCCGTGCTTTCCATTTCAACGTATAGCAGTTGATCTTTCTGGACCATGGCCCGTTACTGATAGGGAAAACAGGTGGATTATGGTAGTGCAAGATTACGATACAAAGTGGGCAGAGGCCTATGCCATTCCCAACCAGGAAGCTGTAACGGTGGCTGGTAAATTGGTGGACGAGTTCATTTGTAGGTTTGGGGTTCCACATAGTTTGCATTCGGACCAAGGAGCTAATTTCGAGTCGAAATTATTTCAAGAGATGTGTAGAATGCTGGGTATAACAAAAATGCGTACAACGGCGTATTACCCGCAGTCCGATGGCCTGGTAGAACGCATGAATAGGACTTTGTCAGACATGCTTAGTATGTATGTGGAGGAATCACAGAATGATTGGTATATTCATTTGCCCAAGTTATTTATGGCCTATCGTAGTAGGGAACAAGAGTCGACGAAGCCGAACTATCTTGTGTTTGGTAGGGAAGTGACTTTACCCATTGAAATAGTGGAAGGCTCGCCGTGTATTGCAAAACCCGTGTCAACTTTTGTCAAGGAAAACTAAAGAACATTTGCAAAATGCATTTAAAACCGTAGGTGAGAATTTAGATAAAAGTCATGGAAAGCAAAAGTTTTACTATGATATGAAATCTGTTGTGCAAAATGTTAAGATCGGTGACAATGTTTGGATGTACAAAAAAAGGGCAAAAAGGGGTAAATCTCCGAAATGGGTAAAACCATGGACAGGGCCCTTGCGAGTTATAAAGAAAATCAATGAGGTTACTTACCGAGTACAGGGTAACGTAAACGGGAAACGTATTAGGGAAGTTGTACATGTCAAGTTAAAATCGGCTGGTAACTATAGGGAAAACTTTGGGGTTGAAGAAAATGCTAGGTTGAGAGAAGTTCGGTTTCACCCGAACATTGTGAACCCAGAAGGGGTAGATAATGATTGTGACGATGATGAAGTTATTTGGTGGCGAGGTCGTGCACGGCAACAACGTGTTTCCGAGCAGCCAACGTTTGTTGGGCATGTGTCTAATACTTCGTCAAGTCGGGATTTGAGAAGTTATACTTCCGGTGCTTCACCCGTAGCGGTTGATAATGAAGTGCGTTTACCTGGTGTTTTATGTGTGTCAGATGATGAGTACTCAGCGGAAAGTGGTAGAAATGCCTAGTATTGTATATAGCGAAACTACTCAACACGTTGCATCCCCTATTTTGAGTAATACTTAGAGGGCGGTTCTGTAGAAACACCTGTAGGGTATGTAGGCGTTAGTCCGGAAGTTGGCTCAAGGGAAGAAACCGATTGCGGTGAGAAGAGGGTTTTCTCGACCCCACCGGTGATGACTAGGATGGGGAGAATAATTAGGCCACCGTCAGATTTGCAGATTATGTCACACATTAATGTCATTAATATGCTATATGGTTTGTATGTCATTTAAATGAGATTGGCGCCAATCGATTGTTGTGTGAATGAGTGAATGCTTTTTTTTTTTTATATTAATACTGGTTTATTTGTGTGACAAGTTTGAAAAATCTGTACATAAAATGTCGATTGTTGGGGTTGATGGTGTTGTATCGTTATCTATTTCACGTGCAATACACAGTTTAGTGAGTACATATAGGATAATTTTATCATCTTGGGGTAGATGTACAGTATTTGACTGGTGATATTGTCATGTGTGTTTAAATGGTTAACTTACTTTACATTAAGTCCAGACTAGTATATATAATTTTATTATAGGGGTGCCGTATTAGTTTATTCTGGGATGGGGTAGTTTGTTAGGCATCACTCTTGTGTGATGGTAGTGTTCCCAGCGGAAGTCCATTGTCACGTGAGTATGTTTGTTGTTTTGTGCCGTTTTGTTTTATTATTTGTCATGATATGATTGGTAGTTTAATGTTGTATGTGTAATGGATTAATTATTATATATTTATATATGGAACTAATGTTTAGCTAGTTTTTCAGGGTTCGTTTTGATGTATGAGGGAATCTATAGATGTATTTGCTTGATGGGCAGTATTGCTGATAACTGTACAAGTGATGGTGGACACGATAGAAACGTCCTGATCTGAAATGTGCTATGTGGCCATGAGGGAGATGACATTGCTTGCTATGGTGCTTTGCTGATGGTGGACGTGAGATGCATTCTTGGAGTATAGATTCGTGGAAAAGAACAGTGGTTTATTGACTTTCACGATCCTTGATGTATAAAGATTGGTTTATGTGTGCTATGGATTCTCTACTCATATAGACAATACATGAAAGACACATTAATAAGCGTTAGTTATGTGTTTTATGATGGATTTAATTCCTCTGGTCAGTTAGGAGTTACGTGATCACCTAGTGTTCTGAAAGGCGTCATCGTCTTATTTTGGTGGGGGGGGGGGGGGGGGGGGGGGGGGATGTAACAGACCAATGGAAAGTCTATTATTGTCTGTAATGAAATAGACTAGTGGAAAGTCTGGGTTATTTTTACTGGCTGCAATGCATTTCATTATGTGCATTATAGGGTCGCACATGCATTGCGAGGGCAGTGATCTCCAGCCAATGGGAGACGGCTGCACTGCAGTGAGAGACAAATAAAAGCGGTTAGCGACGAGCGTTTGGGGTCTTCCGCTGGGAACGTGATTGGGTCGGTAGGTAAAACCGTATGAGTAAATGTTAGGTTAATTGGGGCTGGGGGTGGTCGTAATTTACTGTAGTTATTTAATACATTCGACAGTAAACACTGCGATTATATGTTATGTTTTGTGTTTTGATAATTATGTACTAAATATTATTATTTCAATTGGTGTTTGTGTTTTATTATATATATATGTAGTAATTACGGCATCCGGATGAATGTCGAATCTGCGTGGATGAGCGCCCGTGAGGGAGCCTTCATCTCCTGTCGACATTGACTTGTCGCTCACTCGTGGCCGTTCCGTCCTCGTTGGTGGTCTTATTATTGTTCTAGATTAGGACGGTTACGTGTATTGGCCAATCACTGTACATTAGTTTGAGGACTTCTGAGTTCACTCATAAGACCAAATAGTACAGTAGGCCATGTATTCCAGCTGGATTTGTGTGCCAAAATGGATTTTATTGGCCTACTTTATTGATAGATGTGTGCTCAATGTTAGGTACAATGGGGTTTTTTGGCCAAGGGTTTTAGTGTTCATTTTGAATTTCAAAATGGCCGTCATTTCGTTGTCATTTCTAATGTTAAATTATTTAATTAGTGCTCATAACAATTGTTTTAATTCTATTGGTCAATTTTGATGTATAGGAACCAAAGCATCAACGAATGATACAAATAACATTTAATAAAAAGGGTCAATTACATTATTCTTCATTTTTTCAACAAGTTTAGCTCACGTAGCTCAGTGGATCAACAAACCGCCAAAGGGCAGTTAACGTATCTTCTTGTAATTAGGTAAATCATACTGCGTTTTAATCTAATACCATACATGTAATACTTTTTTTCACAAATAGTTTTCCATATATATATATGTTAGAATTGCCGTCATGTATATGGAACTAATGAACCCGTTACGGGTGAAAGGCGCTTACTCCGTTAAAACGTTGTGAAATTCTATCTTTATTTATTCATCCGATACACTTCATTCTAATAACTTATATGTGTGCGTGCGTGTGTGTGTGCGTGTGTGTGCGTGTGTGTGCGTGTGCGTGCGTGTGTGTGTGTGTGTGTGTGCTTGGGGAAAGCATCTGACGTGTTTGTGAATGACTTTGTTGGTCTAGGTAATCTTTATGAGTGTACTATACCAAATAAAATCCCATAGGCGACCATGTTAACGTTTGTGCTTAAAAACACAATATGCAATATATCAACCAAACTATGACACATAAATATCAATACTACAATCCCGACCTCAAAGTATTAACTGAAGAAAATGGTACCTTTCATGGCTCATTTTCTGTATAACCAGATGTTTTTACATTTGAGTACTTTTTTTTACAGGTACCCCATACATGTTCCATGCACAAGGCTACTTGACACAGTGATACTAGATGAAATAAAATTGCATACATTTTTAGCCCAGATAAAACTAATATTTTTTTACAACCAACACACTCACATGTATAGCCAATCACAGGACTTTATTTGGTTTTGTGCTACCTATACAGATAACATAATTTTTTCAAAAGGTGGCAAATCATGAGTTTTTATGACGACCAGGTTCAGGCGTCTTCTGACATACCTCACTGAAACTGTTGTTGTTTCTACAGTTCAATCTAATATAATGTACGCACCTCACAAGGCACATGTACTGTGTACAGTTTTTGTACAAATACAATATGTCATATTTGAAAAAGATTTATTTAAAAATAATACTCCTGAAGCTATTTACTGTCAGATATGTGTGTGTGTGTGTGCTCAGCTATATATGTAGAGACAACATGGATATTCAGAGTATCTCAACTCCTTATACTTATTCCATTGAAACACATATACTTGACTGACCCCTAGATTATGAAGACCTTAACAGGCACATCAAAGAAATATCAGTATTAAAAAATACAATGTCTGAGGAAGGAAAAATCAACATGACTGCACCTGTATGAAGTAAGGACTTAATGTCCTGCACATCACTGTTGGAGGGAAATCCTGTATGCTGAGTGTGGCTGTCTTCATGTTACCAAGTGCGGGAATTTCAAATCCATCACCTATACTGATTTTCAAAATGGACCATCAAAACCATTGGCAGCCACCAATATTCTTGACTATATTTTATATATACCCTACTGTAGTTGGAGGTTTAAACTATTTGTGATATCTGGAATTATCATGCAGCTTTCACATATTTATTTGTGATTCATTACTAAAAGAAACCTGCTTTTAAATGACATAATTACCCAAACATCTGTTTCATATCATTATTTACAATATGTATATTGTATGTATTCCTAAAATCTCTAATCCAGCATATTATTTAGCTATTAACATTGGATAATACAGCTTTAACAATAAAATAAATTATCAACTTACACCAAGGTAGATAATCAAATCTGCAAAAATTGGTTCTAAATCAATATACATTTAAAATGCACTTCGTGGGAGCAAACTAAGTAAATATATTTTTTTTTAAATATTTGATATGGAGACCTAATGATATGTTTAACAAGCTTATTGTTATGTATAAATGAGAACAAAAGGCACAATAGTGACCCAAAAAATAATTATGGCTTTGGTAAAGGTTTTTTTTATTTCTTTTATTTTTGCATAAAACTACAAATTTGTCTAAATATGACTAGCACCATATAAATATGTCAAAAGGACAATAAAAATCAAGGTCTTTAAAAAGTTAAGCTTTCAGAATTACATACATTAACATTAACTATGTTTATGGAAATTAAAACCATTAACCCAATATTGTCACATGTTATTTTTAATATAAAAATAAATTGCTATTAAAATCTAAGTTCAGGTTGCCCAGATGTATTACCACATTTAAGAGCAGTTGCATATGGCAAGTCAAACACAATGTAAATAAAATATTCAAATCTTTATAGTATGAATTATAGACCAAAACCAACTTTTCCTCAGTGCTAACCTTTATTCAAACTCCATTCAGAGCCATGTTCAGTAATTATTGTCAAGGTCGAGGTCATTATCAACTTGCATGGCCGAGTGATCGCTGATTAATCAAATAGTATAGTTTAATTTAATTTAATGACACAAATCATAATCTTTTATTATGCACTGAATATGTCCTATAGGTTGTACTATATCAAATAAAATCCGATAGGTGACCATGTTAACGTTTGTGCTTAAAACACTATATGCAATATATCAACCAAATTATGACCCATAAATATCAGTACTACAGCCCCTACCTCAAAGTATTAACTGAAGAAAATGGTACCTTTCATGGCTCATTTTCGGTATAACCAGATGTTTTTACAGCAGCCCTAGTTTCGCACAAAATGTGAGTACTTTTTTTACAGGTACCCCATAGTGGTAGTAGATGAAATAAAATTGCATACATTTTTAGTCCAGATGAAATTTTTTTTTTTTTCTTACAACCAACACACTCACATTTATATAACCAATCACAGAACGTGTGATGTTAACTTCTCTATTAAAAGTTCGGTGCATTTTTGCCAACTGTAGTGAACTAGCCAGCTTTTACACGGTGCTAGCTAAATCTGTCCGAACCTAGGGCTAGACGATTTCTAAATACGCCTCTTTTACCATGATTGACGTCATAACTTATGTTTATTTGAGGTTTTTAAATTCTGTCGAATGGCTTATTCCTCAAGTTGCCATTTCACGTTGAATCATGGTTTTAAATATATTTAAACAAATTAATATTTTAAACTTTATATTTATGGTTAAGTTGTTACATTTTTATGTCGTTGCATATGGGGACTATATTGTTCGCGTATGATTAAATGGGTTTGTAGCTGAAGTGTTTATGGATCGTTCTCGGATATACAAATCTTAGCTTACAAAATTAACGTTTTCTTAGTGTAATTAAATGGGCAAGAAAAAAATAATTAATCACCGTTTCTATAAGGGTCTTGGTAAACCTCGGCTCTCACAAAAACAAAACAAAAAAAAACCAAAAAAAAACCCCCACCATTTTGTCCCTTGGGTTGGAATCGTCTTATCTACCGTATATCTCACTACGGTGATAGATTCTATTATTCTGTATAGTTTATTGGATAAATAACACCACAGGGACATGCACAAACACTGGACCTGGAAGGGTGCAGCTGAGAATGTGAAATAAATAAATGTGTGTGTGTGTGTGTGTGTGTGTGTGTGGTGTGTGTGTGTCTGTGTCTGGTGTGGTGTGGTGTGGTGTGTGTGTGTGTGTGTGTGTGTGTGTGGTTAGTGTTAGTCTGTGTGTGTGTGTGTGTGTGTGTGTGTGTGTGTGTGTGTGTGTGTGTGTGTTTCAATCTAAGACTATATGTCAAAATAAACGAATGTTTGACATCCATTACCCGATTATTAATAACTCAATGTGCTCTAGTGGTGTTGTTAAAGAAACAAAACAAATTTAAATTCTTTTAGTGGGAGCAGGTACCTACCAGCTTTAAATCATATAACCTAACCACTCCATCACTGACACCGGTGTATTACACTGGTCAGTGAAGGTTGAATATTCAGGCACTTCTTCAAAGAAAAAAAAATGGTTTTCTTTAACAACACCACTAGAGCACATTAGTTAATTAATCATCGGCTATTGGATGTCAAACATATGGTAATTATGACTCGTAATCAACAGAAGAAACCCGCTACATTTTTTTATGCAACAAGGAATCTTTTACATGCATTTTTCCACATACAGGAAAGCACATACCACGGCCTTTGCCAAGTTGTGGCGCACTGGTTGGAATGAGAAAAACCCAATCAGCTAAATGGATCCAACGAGGAGGTTCGATCCTGCGATGAAAGCACATCAAGCGAGCACTTAACCGACTGAGCTAAATCCCACCCCTCCTTCAAAGACATCCGTGATGTAATGTTGTCTCTTGTGAAGCGTATTGCAGTGTGATTGACATTACACGACCACCATTACACGACCACCGTGATGTAATGTTGTCTCTTGTGAAGTGTATTGCGGTGTGATTGACATTACAGGACCACCGTGGTGTAATGTTGTCTCTTGTGAAGCGTATTGCGGTGTGATTGACATTGCACGACCACCGTGACGCAATGTTGTCTCTTGTGAAGCGTATTGCGGTGTGATTGACATTGCACGACCACCGTGACGCAATGTTGTCTCTTGTGAAGCGTATTGCGGTGTGATTGACATTGCACGACCACCGTGACGCAATGTTGTCTCTTGTGAAGCGTATTGCGGTGTGATTGACATTGCACGACCACCGTGACGCAATGTTGTCTCTTGTGAAGCGTATTGCGGTGTGATTGACATTGCACGACCACCGTGACGCAATGTTGTCTCTTGTGAAGCGTATTGCGGTGTGATTGACATTGCACGACCACCGTGACGCAATGTTGTCTCTTGTGAAGCGTATTGCGGTGTGTTTGACATTGCACGACCACCGTGACGTAATGTTGTCTCTTGTGAAGAGTATTGCGGTGTGATTGACATTGCACGACCACCGTGACGTAATGTTGTCCCTTGTGAAGCGTATTGCGGTGTGATTGACATTGCACGACCACCGTGGTGTAATGTTGTCCCTTGTGAAGCGTATTGCGGTGTGATTGACATTGCACGACCACCGTGGTGTAATGTTGTCCCTTGTGAAGCGTATCGCGGTGTGATTGACATTGCACGACCACCGTGGTGTAATGTTGTCCCTTGTGAAGCGTATCGCGGTGTGATTGACATTGCACGACCACCGTGGTGTAATGTTGTCCCTTGTGAAGCGTATCGCGGTGTGATTGACATTGCACGACCACCGTGGTGTAATGTTGTCCCTTGTGAAGCGTATCGCGGTGTGATTGACATTGCACGACCACCGTGGTGTAATGTTGTCCCTTGTGAAGCGTATCGCGGTGTGATTGACATTACCGGACCACCGTGGTGTAATGTTGTCTCTTGTGAAGCGTATCGCGGTGTGATGGACATTACACGACCACCGTGGTGTAATGTTGTCCCTTGTGAAGCGTATCGTGGTGTGATTGACATTGCACGACCACCGTGGTGTACTGTTGTCCCTTGTGAAGCGTATTGCGGTGTGATTGACATTGCACGACCACCGTGGTGTAATGTTGTCCCTTGTGAAGCGTATTGCGGTGTGATTGACATTACACGACCACCGTGGTGTAATGTTGTCCCCTGTGAAGCGTATCGCGGTGTGATTGACATTACACGACCACCGTGGTGTAATGTTGTCCCTTGTGAAGCGTATTGCAGTGTGATTGACATTACACGACCACCGTTTCCTGGATTTCGTGGGGAATTCCATCAAAGAGTTGTTCATAGCAAGCCATACAATTGCTGCTGTGACTTGGTACTGAACTTATTCATTTATAATGGGTGAACCAGTTTCAGTGAGCATAAGCATTCGGTTCTAAAACGTATCGATATTTATAAACACACAGTTGTTATTCAATTAGCTACCTTTTTATTTGTATTTCTACCCTCCCAGTGAGCAATAAACTGGCCGCTCAGTAGCTAAATTCACTGCACGTCCGTTAAAGACTGTACCATGCATCAGCAGTAAATATTAACTACGTAATCTGTTTCGGTGAGGGAAACGTTTAGTGGTATTGCTTACAGCAAAAACGTTCCAACACAAAACTTTTCAGTGTTTTATCAAAACATATATTTTGTTCAACAAAACATGTACTAATAATAATTTATAAAACAATATTTTAAATATTTTAAGGCCTTTAGAACCAATGTTAACAGACAACTTTTTATGAGTGGGTTACGGTCAATCTTGCTTTCTTTGCTCGTTTTAACTTTATTTTTACGAACATTTCTGTGAGTATGACAGATATTTCTTTACTTTCCTCATGCAAAAGTCAACGACGGCAGAAATATTCAAATGTACATACTGTTGCGCGCAAATGACGCAACCACCGAAACAGGTCCTCACCGAAACAGGTCAACGACCTATACTTACCTTTGCTTGACACCCAATAGCCATGGGCGTAGGCTGGGGGGTTAGGGGGGTTCGAACGACCCTCTCCCCCTGCCCCGCTGAAGCAAATGGTCCGCTTTCAGAACTAAAACATACAGGTTTATACATATGGAGTTTCTGGTGGTGCAGAACAAAATAAAAAAAGGGTCCACTTGGTTCATATTCGACCCCCCCCCCCCCCCCCCACACACACACACACCCACCACCCAGGTCCAGATCACGCTACGCCCCTGATAGCGAAAGTATTTTTGTGCTGGGGGTGTCGTTAAACATTCATTCATTCATTGGCACTGAACATCAGGATGTGTCGTCATCCTGGACGCCTTGACAATGAAAAATTAAATTGACAGGTTCATGACAAGGAACTGAAACCAGCTAAAACCCACTGCCTTCAAGATATTCTACTGTAGCATGAAGCAAAGTAAAACAAACATCACGCTCGACCACTCTCAAAAGCTAAATGGTATATACTGTTGAAAACTGCAGCTTTGTTGACAACTGACACACATTAAGGTCCTTTGTTATTAGAGTTTTGCATAAACATTATGATTAGTTGGAGATCTCTCTTAGAATGAGCAATGATTCGACTGTGTGTCTGGTTATTGTTTTTCTGGTGACAGTATACATAAGGAATAACTGGTTACTGTCTTAAGATATCGGCTTTATCCTGCGATGGTTAGAATGGCGAATGCAGCGAGGCTCTGCTGAAAATGCAGATAAGAATGGTACTTAACTTGTTTGCTTTCAGCATTATCTATTTGGCAGAATTTTACCACAAAATCCATTTTGACACGAGAATCCAGCTGGACCCACATATTGGACATGGCTAGTACAAATGCTACAAGAAGAAATCCGAAACTCCAAACCGAAACATGAGAAGGCTATGACTCGATCATCACACACATACATAGAGGGTAAAGCAAGAGAACAATCAAACTAATAATATACTACGATACAAAATGGTTGAATGGGGATTCATTTTTAATCATTTTCCCTTGACAGTTCTCTAGTTTGTAACAATGTCAAGTAGGTGTTATGTGTTTACTTTTGCTACTTCCTAATCGGCACTTTTTCTATTGTGAATTACTTTCATTAGCATTTAACTGTTGATCTATGTTTAGTATTGGTCCAATTATCTTCCAATCACGTCAATATTATCGAAGATCTCCGTTTGAAGGACTTTGATCGTACTAATCTACGTCGCTGAGTAACAGCATCAATGCTGTCTGGGTACGGATGTACGGGCTAGAGTAATTACACTACATATTCTCGGGTTTTTCTTCTTTTTCTTCTTTCTAAAAAGAAACATGTCTAAGATAGATAGAATCTGTGGTCTACTGATCGACGATCGCAGTTTTGGGTTCGTCTCTGGATACAGTCAGTGTAGGTACATGTTGAATGTAATAAAATGTCTATAGTATGCACCAGTTATGGATTACTGGTTGAAGCATGAAGTAACCTAGCGGGTGCAATGATGATGATCGATCATTCAACCCCCAACAAACATTTAAGGGATCTTATATATTCATCACACTGGATAACAGCCACAAGTTGGACTTTGAATGTACGTATTGTCACACGGGCGAGAAAACGGGTTGATAGTGACATAATGGTCCAGGCGACAAACTGGTTAGTAAAAGTACATTGTCCGACCATTTTGTCGACCAGCGTTAGCGACGGCGCAGATAATTATCTCTGTATTGTGAAAAGTGTATAAAGTATTTGATTAAGACCACGCTCCCACTCTCCAAGCGCGTGCTTGTGGACGTAATGGAAACAGCCCGCGATCTATGAGGATATAGAGAACACCTTTTCTTCATTCCTAAATGTGATTATGACACCACCTGCATTTCTATATCTATAAGTTTCTATAAGTCGTTAGGTAGAGTCGGGAAGTGAGGGTGTGGGAAGAGGTAGCAGGAACTGGGTGGAAATGTAAACATCAGCCAATGACATTATTGAATGGAGAATATATGAGAAAGTGTGGATTTGTGAAAAATAATGCATTCTCCAACTAAATTCATTATTTATTAAATTTTTTAACATCAACTAATATTTTATATTTTAATGAAAAATAGGTTAAAATTAAAATTAAAATAAACATTTTTGAAAACTAGTAATACAACAGTAAAAGTCCCTTTCGGACCAATACATTCTCACCAGTGGGTGATTTCTGATTTAGTATTCGACAAACTTCGTTGTATTCGTCTGAATACAATGTAACATTACTATAACTGGCATCAGGTTTCATAAGCCATACAGTATTTAGAAACCTAAATTACAATCCGCGGGTTGTTAGGAAGATTCAAATCGATGCATTTCAACTGTCAGGTTTTGTATTCAGAATGAAGCCTTCAAACTTGGTAAGATCGCAGAGACTACAGCGTTCTGGAAATGTTACGTATGAAATAAACGAGCTCGGCTATATTTCGTGAATTTCTCTCCTTTAGAGCGAGAGGAAGGATGAAGGTGTTCAAGAGGTCTCTGACTCTCCTTTCTGTAGGTATCGCCGCGGTAAACCGATCTCCCATCCCATATTAATACAATAACACCACCAAGCCGCCTGCATAGCGTATAGGTCTGAAAAGTTCACGACTACTGACACATTGAGACAAAGTAATTTCCCCTCGCATCACTAGCGACCGGACGCGTTGTTCTATAAGTCACCAAGTGTGACACAGACTGTCAAGGCGGGGGGCGCTAGAAGCACACTCTGCAAAAATCAATGAGCTTACACTCCCATAAATCTATCCATGGGTTGGCATTGCTATATTTAACTATACGCAGCAATATTAATTCAAAACGAAACGTTCCAGATTAGTACTAGTATCAGAGTTTAATGAATGATATATATCTATATCTGACACAGGTCATAAGAAATATAATAAATTTATCGTGCAAATATTGTCCCAAGAAACTCCAATATATTTTAATGCACACCATTTTTCCCTGATATATAGGTTCCTCTTACTATAAGTAAGTTTCGACTCACTTTTAGTGGATGTTCCATCCACGTCTTCTGTACCAGAATTGGAGCAAAGGTTAGATGTGTATGATAGCAGTTTGAACTTGGCAGCTTTCTACCAAAAACCATACAAAATAGTCGCTAACTTAGTATAGCATAAACAGTTCTTGATTTCTATCAGTGTTTTACCATAAATATTAGAACTGTATCTTGAAAATCTACTGTAGAACCGTTTTGCGAAATGCCAACAGTTGTACAAACTGCGTATAGAACGCATTGCGATAGCATACATACAATGTATTGCGATGTAAGCTGTTACTCAAAATAATTAACTTCAAACACATTTTATTTTTTCTCAGCGTTGAACTGAATACTTGTGTGGCACGTGTTCTTTCAATTAACAGGCATAGGCTTACGTATAACATATTGAAAGTTTATCGAGCGGTACGTTGACATTTCAAAAGCGTCTGTTAACTTAAGAATCTGTGTTATCGAACTCATTCATGGTCGGTGGGTTGTATTTTATATTAGAGAGACTGTAGGTAGACGAAATACTAGTTAGGTATGGCTGCTGTTTCTGGGTTTTTGGTTGCTCTTATCTGTACTTAATAAGTCTTAAGTCCCAACAACTGTATAGCTGACCAGTTATCATATCTTACGGTTAATGGAGTTTTTTGGTGGCAGTTCAGTTTTCCGAAGGAAATGATAATGTAATAATGTATATATAATGAACAGCAAATGAAACGCAAGTTATAATCAGAATATGAATGGTATGTATTTTTAGAAGCAGTGTAAACCAATGCAAACAAATATTGAAGCCCAAAGTGTTTTAACTTGAAGGAATGTCAATAGGCATCAGTCATAAATGATAACAAGGGTGGATAATCCAGAAAGAGTGATCAATAATCAATACCGTGTGTGTCCACCTTTAGCATTAACAACTGCAACACGCCTGTACATGGAATGGATCAGACGGTTAATAAAGGACATAGCAGGGGACAATATTTCGAAATCTGATGGAACCGGAAGTCGGTTCACGTGGTTCGGTTACGTGAATTATATTTGCATAACCGTGATAACCCGTGGGTTACCTGATCGGTTACCTCAAAATTACGTTGAAATTATATTTTAAATACATAGTTGTTGTTTGTTTTGTTTTTTGTATTTTTTTAAATATTTATTTTACCCAGTCCATTCTGACCATGTCAAGGTTGAGGAGCCTTGAATTCATGGCCTTACATCAAAGTAATATAATTTATATACAAGGACATATATCTAATTTGTTGTATAATAATGTTATACAGTCATATATAACAATTTGATACATAAATGCATTTGTGATGTTAACGAAACAAATTGCTATGACGCATATAATGAAAGGACTTAGTTTTTAGCTGAAACATAAAGTTAAAACAAATACAAAAGAAAACATTTAAAATATAAAAAAAAATGTCTTTAATGCTTGCTAAAGTTAACAATATTATAAAAGAACTGAATATCAGCCCCAGTACTGACACAAAATACAGGGGCGTAGCCAGAAATTTTCTTAGCATTACGCACGCCAAAGCCGTGCCCGAGCGGGGATATTCGGGGGGCCTCCCCTGTGAAAAGTTTGAAACTCAGGACTCCTGTAGATACAATCTGAGCGTATTCGGAGGCTTTTTTTTTTTTTTTTTTTTTTTTTAATCTTTTTTTTCGAGTCAATTTTAAGAGGATATTTTATAGAACAATTACAAACAGCCTCGACCTATTCCCGGATTTTGTTTTTGCATTACGCACATGCGTAATGTGCGTAATGGACGCCACGCCTTTGAAATATATACATAATCATTTGGAGGGATTCCTTTTTGCGTTTTGCGGTGGCTATGCTACTTTCACTTTATCGATGGTACTTCTATACTACAGTGACGTTCTAAATGTTTGGTTTTTTAAAGCTCATTATGCGATGTTAGTATTTTTCCATTTTTGTGACACTTTTGAATTCCTGTTTACGTTAAAACTTTTTTTAACGTGTAAAATTATAGGAAATCCAATATTATGTCTACATATATTCCTTTAGAGATAAAATAGCAGCAGATAACTTAGCCGTCCACAGCGGTCTGAGCACATTTCTTTAAAACTTTTGGCTCGACTCTATACTGAACATTTACTTTAGACTGGTTGTAAATTACAACTGTTGAAATATAACATTGTTTACTGATTTGCTGCGCATCAAGTATCTAAAATTCAGCTTAAAACATTTGTCGGAATACTAGTAGTATGTCTGCGTGAATAAACGTCCTGTAATCGTGAAGTTTACAAGTTTTAATTTCTGAACGTTTACAGGTCATGACGTAACCAGTTTGCAGTTCGCGTAAATTTAACTTTGCGTATCCGACACGCGAACAGAACGGCGGTTTGCGTGAAATATTGTGCCTTGCATAGGGATATGTGGAAAGGTCTGAAGTATGGTTGGTTGACCTCAAACTGAGCTGCATTTCTTGGTCTTACGTGAACTTGTTCAATTCTTCTTTTCAGTTTGTCCCATAAATATTTGATGGGGTATAAGTCGAGACTAAGGGCTGGCCAAGGCAACATGCTGATATTATGCTGCTGCAAGACCTGAACTGTAGCCCTAGCTATATGTGGTCTGGTATTATCATGCTGATGCACAATAGCCGATGTATATTTTCGTGCTTGGGTGTCGTTAAACATTCATTCATTCATTCATTCATTCTTTTATCATGTTGGAACGTGTATTGCGGATGACGATCAAAACAAAAAGGCACTATATGGGGTCTGAGCGCCTGGTCAATGTAACGCTGAGTTGTAACATCATTACCACTTTCAGGACCAATATTCTAGAAGACAACTGGGCCAAGTCTTTGATTCAGGCCAATCGCAGCCCATATCATCACCTTTGGATAACCGCCATGGATCTCTTTCCATTAAAAACTGATCATCATAACGATGTCCACTTCTGCGCCATATTTGAACTTTTACATCAGCGTGGGAAATGCAAAACCTACTTTCATCTGTAAAGATCACATGACCCACTGCAAACGGTTCTGTCGGTGATACTGAGTCAAACTGGGACGGCGGACAGGACAACGACATCTGAGATTGTGTACACTGAGTGAACATCTGACTGTGTCACCACTGATGGGTGGGTTGACAACTGAGATTGTGTACACGGAGTCTACGTTTGACTGTGTCACCACTGATGGGTGGGATGACAACTGAGATTGTGTACACGGAGTCTACGTTTGACTGTGTCACCACTGATGGGTGGGATGACAACTGAGATTGTGTACTCCGAGTCTACGTCTGACAGTGTCACCACTGATGGGTTGGTTGACAAATGAGATTGTGTACACGGAGTCTACGTCTGACTGTGTGACCACTGATGAGTTGGATGACAACTGAGATTGTGTACACGGAGTCTACGTCTGACAGTGTCACCACTGATGAGTTGGATGACAACTGAGATTGTGTACACGGTGTCTACGTCTGACAGTGTCACCACTGATGGGTTGGTTGACAACTGAGATTGTGTACACGGTGTCTACGTCTGACAGTGTCACCACTGATGGGTTGGTTGACAACTGAGATTGTGTACACGGTGTCTACGTCTGACAATGTCACCACTGATGAGTTGGATGACAACTGAGATTGTGTACACGGTGTCTACGTCTGACAGTGTCACCACTGATGGGTTGGTTGACAACTGAGATTGTGTACACGGTGTCTACGTCTGACAGTGTCACCACGGTGTCTACTCTGACAGTGTCATGGGTTGGTTGAAAAACTGAGATTGTGTACACGGTGTCTACGTCTGACAGTGTCACCACTGATGAGTTGGATGACAACTGAGATTGTGTACACGGTGTCTACGTCTGACAGTGTCACCACTGATGGGTTGGTTGACAACTGAGATTGTGTACACGGTGTCAACGTCTGACAGTGTCACCACTTATGGGTTGGTTGACAACTGAGACTGTTTTCACGGAGTCTACGTCTGACTGTGTCACCACTGATGGGTGGGATGCCAACTGAGATTGTGTAGACGGTGTCTACGTCTGACAGTGTCAGCACTGATGGGTTGGTTGACAACTGAGATTGTGTACACGGAGTCTACGTCTGACAGTGTCACCACTTATGGGTTGGTTGACAACAGTGTCACAGTGTCGTGACAGTTTTCTTTGGCATGTTTTGGAGACATGCTTCAAACCGTAAATGCGAAGCAAAAAGTAAAACGTTTGTTTTATTTAACGACTCCACTAGAGCACATTGATTTTTTTTATCTTATCATCGGCTATTGGACATCAAAAATATGGTCATTCTGACACTGTTTTTAGAGGAAACCCGCTGTCACAACATAGGCTACTCTTTTACGACAGGAAGCAAGGGATATTTTATTTGCTCTTCCCACAGGCAGCACAAACCATGGCCTTTGTTGAACCAGTTATGGATCACTGGTCGGTGCAAGTGGTTTACACCTACCCTTTGAGCCTTGCGGAGCACTCACTCAGGGTCTGGAGTCCGTATCTGGATTAAAAATCCCATGCCTCGACTGGGATCCGAACCCAGTATCTACCAGCCTGTAGACCGATGGCCTAACCACGACGCCACCGAGGCCGGTAAATGCGAAGAAAACCAAATGAAAACTGTTACAAAGGACAATGTTCTGCAAAATAAACCATTACGTTACTTGCAAGTGAAATATTTAACTTTTCAATTAATGTTTGGCCTCTTTAAAATACTTGCGTTTCTCATCGTTGAGTATATTTATTTTTTTGCTCTTTTACTTGTAGTAAAGCCACCATATTATTGCGTGAATAAAGTTTTGCTACCATTATTCATTCACAGTTTTCATAATACGTGTTTGATCTACAGTGTATACAAAATGATAATATATAGTATGATCCGTTGTTGATGCAATACGGTTGTGAATTGAAACGATATCGATGTTTGATTATCAGTATGCGGCGCATTATCCCTAATGTCTTAATGCAGTCTACTTAGTTAAAGTTTATTTTGTTTAACGACGCCACTAGAACACAGTCATTTATTAATTGGATGTCAAACATTTGGTAATTTTCCATTACTAGCAAGGGATCTCACATAGAGGATAGCACATACCATGGCCTTTGATATATCAGTCGTGGTGCACTGCCGGGAAGAAGAAATAGCCCAATGGGCCATCGACGGAAATTTATCCCAAACTGACCGCGCATCAGGTGAGGACTTTACCACTGGGCTACGTCCCACCCCTTAATGCAGTCTTATAATTCAATATAATGAAGACTAACATTAAAGAGACATTCCTGAGTTTGCTGCAATTTTAAGATGTTATCGACTAACGGAGACATTTTACTGATTGTAATTAAATATTAGTATCAGTATATTAAACGTGTTTCTGATCGTTCTAATATTTGTACTAGGTTAAATTTCATTTTATTTCCTAAAATATTTTTTAGACAAAATCCAGTTTGGGCTTCTTTCAAATATTAAGACGACCAAAAAAACACATTGAATATACAGACAATGATATTCTAAACAAGGTAATATATTTAATATGTAAGTTTAATCGTAGAAATATTTTATTAGTCGGAAACATCTTACAATGGAGGAAACTCAGGAATGTCCCTTTAATACTTTTGTAAAATATTATTTGTGAAAATAAATTTGAAACATTAAAAAAAAAAAACTTTCAAGGTGTCAAATTTATTTTTGTATACTGAACCAAAGAAGCTACGCATTTCTCCATTCAAATTTATTACATTTTAAAAATTATTTTTGAAAAGCTTCAGACAAAATCAATTGCAATACTCAAAACGTTCAATTAGATATGGCAACAGAATCTTGTTCAGCCTGTTAATGTAGCGTCTGATCTCAAATGGTTGTGATAACATCAAACACCAACGCCTCATAGAGTGGATCTATCGGGCAACTGCTGCTCGACTGTTGTTCTCCCAAGCTGAAAAGATGACCTGGTGCAACTGAGCAACTAGTGTTGGCCTATAACGGATCAATTTTAATTCTCTCAGGACTTGCACCCAAAATTGTTTGATCTACTTCAGGGTGAACTATTATTGCGCTGAAGTAAGTCCTGAGCACAGGCTCCCATTCTTTGTAGATTTTGCCCGAATCTGAATAACAACATGTATTCATATTAGTATTACTCCCAAGCAACTATATAGTGTTGCAAACGAATCACTACGCATTTTTACATGGATTAGAACTAATTCTGAGGGTAGAATGATGGAAATAAATGGTTAAAAGGTTTCAAATTGGCACATTTTGCCCGAATATCTCTATCAGTTTTGCCCGAATATGAAATTTTGCTCCAGCACGAAGCGTGGGGGATGGGTGGTGGGCAGTCGAATTCCCCCTGCCCCCTGTCTATTACGCTTATGGTCCAAAATGATCCTGTCTGAGTGTTTGAATACAATTTCTGTGGGTCTAAAAAAATGGCACAATATTAGATCGTAGTACTTAGTCGATATAAAGTTGAGCAGCTATACTACTTCCACGACCAGGACGAAACGTGTGAAAGAACACTGAGGCAAATTCTGTTCCGCATAAAAAGGCATTGAGAACCATTGGCATTGGTCGTCATCACAAAATCATCGACATAATGCTAACCTCTTCTCCTTGACACTGAGTCTGACACGTCCGATTGCGTTTTTAATGCAGGAACTGGTGAATAGAACGATCCGTCATTGCTGTCAGTTCCAGTTAAAATGGTTTCGTGCTCACTGCAAGCATCGGATGGGTGTATCGCATACACCATGTGCAACCTGCTTTCTAATTTTGGCCAATTATTTCATAAGGTACAGCTATGGATTGAGATCAGTACATTAGCCCATCCTAGCTTAGCTTAATAACTGGTTTAACGTGTCCATATGCCACTAGGGTTTCGAACACGCCTATCCCGAGTCCGGCCTCCGATAGACACAACTACAAATACGTATCACCGGTGAGACTGTTATGAAGTGGATTTACTTACCGAATTTATGAAGTGGATTTGCTTACCGAATTGATGAAGTGGATTTGCTTACCGAATTGATGAAGTCCATCCACACACGACAAATCGTTGGGAGCAGACACTGGAGCTCATATCATATTTGCACAGGGACAGGAATACACTTTATCATTCACGGATTGAGTCCACTGGCAAATTAGTCAATAAATACAGTGACAATCAGACAAACCACAGTGGTTCATTATCATCTATTCGATGTTTTTGTCGATATTGTTAGGCACACTGTGAGGCATACACATGAAGGAGCCTGGAGTATCCGAGTGCTGAGCTCCAAGAACTCAGGAAGAAAGAGATACTGTGTCACCCACTAAGCCATCTAGCTTTGTAGACAGGACATCATCAGCTATGCTAGTCAATGTGATGGTCCAGGTTCAACAGCAAAGGTGGCCTTAAAATCAAGTAACATCATTTCATCTATTCCTACATTAGCCTTGAGATATCGCTTCCAGAGCAAGGGAATCACCACAATGTGTGATGTGCATCACATATCAAGCCGACTAAAGCTACAGAAAGGTGCAAAGATGGTTCAACTCTGAGTCAAATGAATCACTTCCAATCAAAAGTTAATTGAATATTTTGCCTAGAAATGGACGCAATCCAGATTAAACTGTAAAACTTGTAAACAACAACCAAAAAAGATGCAACCAAATAACAGAAGAGTTCACTGAAATGTTAGGGCGTGACCCAATCAAAGAGTCTGATGATCAATATCCTATTTGTTATTCCGTGTATCTCAAAGTGGCATCAAGGCAATTACGATTGCTACAGACGATATACATGTGTATTTCTATTTGCAATATTCAAGCTCTACTGTACATGAAGCACTGAATTAATAGATTTAGGTCTTTCATCGATATTGAAAAATCGACACACTCCATGGTCATTATGCGTGTAAATCAATCTTTTCTATACTAGGTTGTGACAGTAATAGCCGTTTTTGCTATCTGTCTAATGATTATGATACTGATGACTAAGTGTACTAATTTCCATGTGATCTGCTACAAAATGCTATTATACAATGAGAAAATATTTATAATTGTATATAATACTAGGGTTGTGTACACTTGAACATTTTTCTTAAAACGTGAGGGTGCAGAGTTGTTTCTATGGCCATTTTGCCTGTAGAATCAGAATTCGATGGAATTGTTGACGTAGCAGGATGTTTGATATCGGATAATGGCAAAAATTCAGAATGGCTGCCACAAATGACAATGTTTGTAATGTCATTTTATTTATTATGTTCTAAATGTTTTAATGTGCATGTATGTGCTTTATTTTTAATAGCATATGGAACAGAAATAAAATGACAAACTGCTTAACTAATGACATTTTTTTAGTGTCTTTATAATATTTTACCATCTTGTTTATTGTCTGTGTCATTCAATGAATTGAATTTGCATAATATTAATGAATATTTAGATATACTTATTAACTGTTGACAAATTGACAATATTATATTTTGGGGATCCACGAAACTAATATTGGTCGAGGTGACAATGCATATGATAAAATTAGTTAATTAATTCAATGAAAATAGTTATTATGATTCAAAGATGATTAAATAAAGTTTTGAAAATCACCACGTTTTCAACCAATCACAATAACAGTAGTGTAAACAGTGGTGCTATTTAAACAAAGAGCGGTCAGATCCACACTGCTGTCACACAATACACAATAATAGCATTTGCCCCAAGTTTGGCCCCGATATTCGACAATATGTGTCCTGGCGCACACGTCACGTGGGACGGGTTCCGATATGAGATATCTGGCGATCAAGACATTTACATTAAATATTGATCTAGTGGACGTTGGTATTCGCCAAATGTGCTTCTTTACTTGTTGATTTGTTTCTCTTTGCATTCGAACTATTTTCGTATTTTACACACTTTTTTTCGTATCTGTGGTGAAAATAATGTAGATATTTTCATAGTTAAAAGAACTTCGTACGTATGTTTCATAGTTAAAGGTAATTCATACATATTTTTCATAGTTAAAGGTAATTCGTACATATTTCCCTAGTTAAAGGTACTTCGTACATAATTTCCTAGTTAAAGGTACTTCGTATATATTTTTCATAGTTAAAGGTACTTCGTACATATTTTTCATAGTTAAAGATACTTTCAGTTCGTTGCTCGAAATATTATTCGATGCACATGCACACACCTTTTATAAAATTACAAATACAGAGTTCTGTCTTGTACAGGTTTAAATTTGTCGAATCAATATTGAATGGCAGTCCTCCTGCGGCGGATAAACTCATAAAGTTCGAAAAGCGATATCGTTTCCCAATATTTTTATGTTTTTCATTAGTGCCACTAGTAACATATCTGCAGTCTAATTGATATGAAATCCTTCGGTCTACTCTGTCCCTAGATCTATTGGAAACCAGTGTTATCGAATGTCGAAACAACCTTACTCTCGACCTATGACGTAGCTGATTGACAGCACTCGCCAGAGGTCGAAACAACCTTACTCTCGACCTATGACGTAGCTGATTGACAGCACTCGCCAGAGGTCCAAACAACCTTACTCTCGACCTATGACGTAGCTGATTGACAGCACTCGCCAGAGAGATTTGGCATGATGGGTTGGAGGATCAATTCCCAAAGATGTACATGTTGGATTTTCTGGCTCTGACCAGTGTCACACTAATAGAATACGAATGAAAGGCTATGCTATTTACTATTTTCTCTGTGGGGAGTGCATATAAAAACAATTAGCAGCAATATTAGAAGAAGACATATGCCTTTCCTTTCGGGCAGTGAACACAGCGCTTCTCAATTCTCACAAAAATGTCAAACTTTCCATTCTTAAAAAAAATAACAAAATAACATGGATTGTCAATTATTTTGTTTGAGGAAAATATATAATTCCTCTACTTACAGTACACCAGTATTCATGCCAGCATGATAAGCTTTATCGTCTTTGTTTAGACAAGTTTTCATTTCTTCCTGACAAAAAGCACCCACTACTAAAAACGAATAGCCAGATAGCAGGGATTGAAATACCGCCTTCCGGACAGGTTTTTGCCTGTCAACATCACAACGGGCCGGAAGACATTTTCGCCTGCCGTCCCGTCGGTCCGGCAGTTATTTTGCATTTGCATTTTTATGATTATAATATATACTAGTAATCAGGGTTTGATTCAGGCCGGTGTAACGGCAGAATTTGTTGTTGGTCGGATTGAAATACCGGTAGGAATTTCAGCCAATTTCAACCCCTGAATAGGTTCGGGGCATGAGTGTAGTTTAATTACTTGTGACAAGCTAACCGTGACCTCTATGTAAGAAGTCCAATTAGTGGTGTCACTCACTCGCGCATGTTGGTGTCTAAATACTGCGTTGTGTGTATCTGGCATCAGACATTGAGTTGAGCTAACGTGATCACAGCTATGATAGATACCTCACACACTCGTCACCCGTCATGGTCGACACCTGGATGTCAGGCGCGGGAGGACCGATCGACAGGAGGCTTGTATCTGCTACAGTAAGGACGGAGCGAGTATTATCAGATTTTCCTCCAGGTTTTCTTTATGTGCTGCCAATGATGAATAATGTTGTTAGCACAAATACAGTATGGACGAGGTCAAAGGGTTCAATATTAACGACAAAACGTCCAGCATTTTCAAAATCGTATCTCTGCACAAGACAGTCAAAAGAGATCGTGACCCACCCCCCCCCCCCCCCCCCAAAAAAAAAAAAAACACGCGAAATAATAACATCGTTAAAAATCATTCACAAACTGCATTTACTAGCGTTTATCATCAAGACGTTTTCAGGTAGAATACAGGAATTTATATTTCAGGACATCTAGTTTTCAAACTGTTACGGGGGAAGTGGGAGCAGGCCTCCGGGCTCCCTAGAAATGTTGTAGCTTCTTACCCTCCATCTCAGACTACCTCAGTTATCCCCCCCCCCCCCCCCCTGCAATATTTATTGCACACCTGTATGGATTCCTGTGGCTTTTACCGCTGTTAAAACAATTACTGGTTCAAAGTTGAAGCCTGTGCCCACAGTGAGCGTGTTTGAACACTTGGGCCAGTGTTCGAGATTTTAATTTTTGGGCAGTATCCCAGTTGGATAATAACATTTCAAAATCTGGTATCCCACCTGAGAATTTAGTATTATATGGTATCTCGGTGGGATACTGGGTTCTTGAAGTCTGGTATCCAAAATTAAATTCTGGTATCCCCACCGTTAATCTCGAACACTGCACTGGGATATCAACAGATTAACATTTATCAAAGGTATGCGAGAGCGATGTCTGACCGATATTTAAGCCGTGATTTATATTTCAAACTCACATTTGTCATTGCTTGTCAGATACTGGTCGCCACTCAAAACCAGGTCAAGTTAAATTACCCGATATTGGTTGTTTAAGCTTTTGATCTATGGACATGTGACCACTAGCAACACGCACTTTTGCTATCTAAAAACTCGTCCCACGAGGGATGCGCTTCTGTAGAACGAACATACTAATTCAGTAACATGATGCAGAGCAAGTGAAGCCTAAAGCCAGCCACACACGAGAGCTATTAGCTGAGCAAAACGTTACTTGAGCTCAGCTATTAGGTCATAACAATTTCATCTCACACGATGAGCCAACAGCTTACGTAGCCCGCACACGGTGATATTTTGTTTTTGCCACGCGTGACCAAAATATCAAACACGATAGATATTTTCCTCACGACCACAAGAGATGAACAATTCGGCAAATTTGCTCGCACGTGGGAGCTATCAGCTGAGATAAAATTCTCAAGTAAAGCCCCGGTCACACTATCAATGATCAGGACGCCGGGTTAGCCACGGATACAATCCGTTGTGGTTCGTACTAAACTATACCGATCCTTAGCGATCCGTAGCGCTCCCCGTTGTCAACAAACCCCTATCCTTAACAATCCTTGGTTTATCCGCCGAAAACCGTAGTAAAACCGTGATGTATCCGTAGGGGACCGCGGATAGACCACTATCTGGGATCATCCGTAAGGTTTTCATCCGTCGTGGATCCGGCCAGACGACCCTTTGACAGTGTGACCGGGGCTTAACTTTTATTTTTGCTCAACAGATACATGTAGCTCTCATGTGCGAGGGCTTTAAGTTATATAATGTATTGTTTATGACCAGCGTTCAATGTCACAGTATATGCCAACGTTATTTTAATACGAGATTAAAATTAATTTAAGTGTTTTTTGCAACAATAAATTAAAATATGTCAAAAGGTAATTTATTTATGAAAAAAAATATTATAATAATACATGGATTGTTGGTACCTTATATGATTAAGTTCCAATTTTAGGAATTAAACCTGGAAACGAGAGAGAGAGAGAGAGAGAGAGAGAGAGAGAGAGAGAGAGAGAGAGAGAGAGAGGGGGGGGGGGGGTATTTTAAGAATGAACTTCGGCGCCGTAATTGTGAGCAATTATGAAAGTGTTTCGAAATTTTGGTGAGGTATATACTCAGTTTTATAAGGAAAATATTTTATAACAGATTTTCAACATATGTACTTTATTAGGAAAAACAAATATGTTAACATATTTTTTGTACTTAGGTCTTTATTCTATGAAGCGTTTTGTTTAAAGAGGTTAAATCTAAGTTTTAGTTAAAGAGGTTATCCTAAGTTTTTTTTAAAGAGTTTATCCTAAGTTTTAGTTAAAGAGGTTATCCTAAGTTTGTGTAAAGAGGTTATCCTAAGTTTTATTTAAAGAGGTTAAATCCTAAATTAAATTAAATTTAAAGAGGTTATCGTAAGTTTTATCCATTAAATATATTTCCAGGCAACAGTCTTTTTAAATTAATAATACAATTAACTTTTTTTTTTTTGCTTACAATATTAATATTTGTATATGCAATGCGTTTCTGGCCAGCCTAATATTAGTAGTCAATTCAATATTTAAGCGTACTAATTGACAAATGATTTAAAATAATTGATTCAAAGTGAATCCCAAACGCAGGTTTCGAAATAAGGGTGATTATAAACATATATCAGATTTTGGCTTCGGGAGATCCGCTTTTATATACTCCAAGACCATAAGGTAATCAACAGATACCCTAAAACAGCAATACGCGTAGTGTGTACTAGCGACATCATGATTTTTGTATGGTAACACAATGAATGTTAATTTAATAAATTATAATAAGCACATTCAAAAATAAGCTATTTAATTCATTTCAACTCATATCGAATTAAGGTTCAAGGACGCTGTCCTGGGCACACCTCAGCTATCTGGGCTGTCTGTCCAGGACCGTGGGTTAGTGGTTAGAGGTTAATGAGAGAGAAGAGGGTGTAGTGGTCTTACACCTACTCAATGTGTCGTTAAAATTCGCTCTGGATGGGAGCCGGTACCGGGATGCGAACCTGGTACCGGGCTGCGAACCTAGTACCTACCAGCCGTATGTCCGATGGTTTAACCACGACACCACCGAGGCCGGTTAAATGTATTAATGGTTTTGTCGTTCAGGTTTACTGATCAATACTAATTTCTGCGTATTTCACTGTTCTTGTCTTAATGTACAATGGCGAATATTTCTTTTAATAATTCGATCGTATGAAGTGCATGCAGTCCTTCAAATGGCATCGTCACTTTTATGATGAAGTAACATTTTTATGTTAATATGTTTATGTAGATTCAGACATGTAATCTGTTTGATATTTTCTTTTTGAAATAAAAAAGTGAGTACCAGTATTACTTTTATTTTACCTTGTGCAATTTTCATCGAGACAAGTACAATGTTTTATTTGTTAAATATTCGATGAAATCTTACACAAAATTTAATGTTCACTCGAAGCAACCTGGGGAATACATAACTTGATTGCAATATTCCCTGATGCAAGTCCGTAACAATATTTAATGTGTAAGCGTCGGGAGATGTCAGCAACGGGGTTGGGGGCAGTTATTAATTCGCTTTCCGTCCGGGGAATGGCACACTTCAGGTTCACAGCTTGAAGAGCGATGCTCCTCGCACCACAAACACACCAGCCCTACCCCAGAATCCGACGTTTATAATGACAATAATTATTATAACACGACTTATTTATGACCTACAAAACCGCATGATCAATGTAGTTATACTAATGTATTTCTGTGTGCATATCAACGTTTGACTTTTGTTTCATCCTCAGCTGGGTGTGAAGAGGTGGTCCGGCTTCGGTGGCGTCGTGGTTCGGATCCCAGTCGATGCATGGGATTTTTAATCCAGATACCGACTCCAAACTCTGAGTGAGTGAGATCCCTTGCTGCCTGTCGTAAAAGAGTAGCCTATGTGGCGACAGCGGGTTTCCTCTAAAAAAAAAACAGTGTCCGAATGACCATATGTTTGACATCCAATAGCCGATGATAAGATACAAAAAATTAATGTGCTCTAGTGGCGTCGTTAAATACAACAAACTTTACTTTACTTTTTTAAAGAGAAACGTTGAAAACCTGTTCCAAAAAACAGACATTGGGGTTACGTCATCTTCTGCTCTTGTATTCCGTTGAGTGGTTACATGACACAATTTTACGGAAGTAATTAAGCCTTTATCTTGACAAAATGTCAGTATTACGTTGGAGAATGTTTTCACAAATAACAGCAGCGTTCAATCAACCTCAGCTAGTACTTGGTATTGACACTTCAGTTGACGTATAACGCCGTTTTAATGTATTTTTATTGATACTTCAACTAGGGAATCAATATTAGTTTTCATGAACATAATGCGTAATAAATGACCACGAACGTGATATGTCATAGACACTTAACACGATGAGAAACATCTTCCCCCTTGGGAGAAAATTCGTGATATTAATTTTCTCTTTATCTTTCGCTCATAACTTTCAACAACACATTGCAAATTGAAGCAGTTGTGACAACTCTTTCCTGGCAGACGGTATCTGGGTCAGATCAAGTATTATTTTGGTTGGTATAATTTCGCTAAACACTTTACCTAATGATTTGTTTTGTAGAACGTTACTCTCAAAGTTTGTCATTATACTCCAGCGACAAACTGTCTTTTAAGAGATGGAGAGACGGGCAATACCCGAGCCTTGCTTTTAAACTTACATGTCAACACTTTCTAAGACGCTACCAGCCTCGGTGGCGTCGTGGCAGGCCATCGGTCTACAGGCTGGTAGGTGCTGAGTTCGGATCCCAGTCGAGGAATGGGATTTTTAATCCAGATACCGACTCCAAACCCTGAGTGAGTGCTTCGCAAGGCTCAATGGGTAGGTGTAAACCACTTACACCGACCAGTGATCCATAACTGGTTCAACAAAGGCCATGGTTTGTGCTATCCTGCCTGTGGGAAGCGCAAATAAAAGATCCCTTGCTGCTAATCGGAAAGAGTAGCCCATGTAGTGGCGACAGCGGGTTTCCTCTCAAACTCGGTGTGGTCCTTAACCATATGTCTGACGCCATATAACCGTAAATAAAATGTGTTGAGTGCGTCGTTAAATAAAACATTTCTTTCTTTTTCTTTCTAAGACGCTGTGCACAGTTTGCCGCTTTGAAAATCAGTTACAGATGATTGAAACCCCGGCAGTTAATCACGGCAATTGGCAATGCCGTGGTGATTACTGCGGTGTTTTCATTTTTTTTCCCGTGGAACTTTCAATTTTTGTGTGTCACTTAATAAATTATTTATTTTTATAATACTCACAAATTAAACTCCTCTCTTACCCACTAGCCGCAAAACTGCCGTGAAAAATACCGTAGACTATTTATCCACGGCACATGTTTTGCCGTGGCCACGTTTTTAATTGCCTGGGCTGTGAATGAACATTCAAGTCTTATTGCAGCTAGTGATATTAGTGTAAACCACATGGTCAACCTGAGGGCAACCGCAACAATAAATGCCTAATTAACCGTAGTTAGATCACCTGCCTCGGTGCTGTAATCGACGTAAGTTGGTAGGTACTGAGTTCGCATCCCAGAACGAGTTTAACGAGTCAATGGGTATGTATAAAGCTAACCACTAACCCACTGTCCTGTCCAGATAGCTGAGGTGTGTGCCCAAGACAGCGTGCTTGAACCTTAACTGGATATAAGAACGAAATTTCATCAATGAACAGTATTGGCAAATATTGGGTTTGAAGGCAATTTAATATTTAGTACTTGGCACGAACTGAACCGGCACTGTGAAACACTTGGTGCGAACGTAACCGGCACTGTGAATCACTTGGTACGAACTTAACCGGCACTGTGAAGGACTTGGTACGAACGTAACCAGCACTGTGAAACACTTGGTTCGAACTTAACCGGCACTGTGAAGCACTTGGTTCGAACTTAACCGGCACTGTGAAGCACTTGGTTCGAACTTAACCGGCACTATCAAGCATTTGGTTCGAACTTAACCGGCACTATATCAAGCACTTGGTTCGAACTTAACCGGCACTATCAAGCACTTGGTTCGAACTTAACCGGCACTGTGAAGCACTTGGTTCAAATTTAACCGGCACTGTGAAGCACTTGGTTCGAACCTAACCGGCACTGTGAAGGACTTGGTACGAACTTCACCAACTTAACCGGCACTGTGAAGCACTTGGTACGAACTTAACCAACTTAACCGGCACTGTGAAGAACTTGGTACGAACTTAACCAACTTAACCGGCACTGTGAAGTACTTGGTACGAACTTAACCAACTTAACCGGCACTGTGAAGCACTTGGTACGAACTTAACCAACTTAACCGGCACTGTGAAGGACTTGGTACGAACTTAACCAACTTAACCGGCACTGTGAAGGACTTGGTACGAACTTAACCAACTTAACCGGCACTGTGAAGGACTTGGTACGAACTTAACCAACTTAACCGGCACTGTGAAGCACTTGGTACGAACTTAACCAACTTAACTGGCACTGTGAAGCACTTGGTACGAACTTAACCAACTTAACCGGCACTGTGAAGGACTTGGTTCGAACTTAACCGGCTCTGTGAAGCACTTGGTACGAACTTAACCAACTTAACCGGCACTGTGAAGGACTTGGTTCGAACTTAACTGGCACTGTGAAGCACTTGGTACGAACTTAACCAACTTAACTGGCACCGTGAAGCACTTGGTACGACCTTAACCAACTTAACCGGCACTGTGAAGCACTTGGTACGAACTTAACCAACTTAACTGGCACTGTGAAGCACTTGGTACGAACTTAACCAACTTAACTGGCACTGTGAAGGACTTGGTACGAACTTAACCGGCACTGTGAGGCACTTGGAACGAACTTAACCAACTTAACCGGCACTGTGAAGGTCTTGGTACGAACTTAACTGGCACTGTGAAGGACTTGGTACGAACTTAACCAACTTAACCGGCACTGTGAAGCACTTGGTACGAACTTAACCAACTTAAATGGCACTGTGAAGCACTTGGTACGAACTTAACCAACTTAACTGGCACTGTGAAGGACTTGGTACGAACTTAACCAACTTAACTGGCACTGTGAAGGTCTTGGTACGAACTTAACCAAATTAACCGGCACTGTGAAGGACTTGGTTCGAACTTAACCGGCACTGTCAAGCACTTGTTTCGAACTTAACCGACACTGTCGGTCTGGGATCGATTCCCGTCGGTGGGCCCATTGGGCTATTTTTCGTTCCAGCCAGTGCACCAGGACTGGTATATCAAAGACCGTGGTATGTACTACCTTGTCTGTGGGATAGTGCATATAGTGCTAATCGAAAAGAGTAGCCCATGAAGTGACGACAGCAGGTTTCCTCTCAATATCTGTGTGGTCCTTAACCATATGTCTGACGCCATATAACTGTAAATAAAATGTGTTGAGCGCGTCGTTAAATAAAATATTTCTTTGTTTAACCGACACTGTATCCCACATTCCGTGAATATTTGCAATACCTTTAATCCACTGAAAATTCTTGAAAATGTCTTTAATGTTTTTATTTATAATGAAACAGAGCTAGTAATGCAATGTGACCTCAGTCATTATAATTTCGATCACGTGACCAATTGGTCAAATAATGACATCCGATAGAGAGGGTTGCCCCAGTATTCGAACAATAGAAAAGCTACCCAAGAACCACAAATGTACTACTTTTATGTCTTATGGTTCTGTTTGTCAGGACTTAACACGATTATGTTTTCTTTATTTTCAGTTTAATATCATTATCTATAAATTGAGATAGGACCAAAGATAATGATCATTAGAAAGTATGTGAGCCCGTGTGAATGTGTAAACAAGTATGTGCGTGCGTGCGGAAATGCATGAATATGTTTTACAGTTGTTAAAATCAACAGTTATTGGATTTAGTTGTTTGCTTCAAAATTTAGTTTTATTAGTTAATTAGAACGTGGTCATCTTATGGAATCCCCGTTCCAACCAGTGCACCACGACTGGTATATCAAAGGCTGTGGTATATGCTATCCTGTCTATGGGATGGTGCATATAAAAGATCCCTTGCTGCTAATCGAAAAGAGTAGCACACGAAGTGGCGACAGCGGGTTTCCTTTCTCAATATCTATGTGATCCATAACCATATGTCTGACGTCATATAACCGTAAACAAAATGTGTTGAGTGCGTCGTTAAATAATAAAATAATAATTTAAAAAAAAAAAAAAATGTCTTGTCGAATCAGGCACACTGTTCATTGCGGCATTCATACCTACTCTAGTCAGCGTATACTGCATAAACAAAATGTGGGTCTATTTCAGGAATAGCATTGCCAATAAGCATGTACGAGGAAAAACAAATATTGGCAAACATCAATAAATAAAACGAACATGTTATAATCGTTTCTTTCTTAAATGGACGAATACTGTGGCCGTTACCCTACTTTTATCTTGGCGATCCTGGAACCTGGAAGTAGCTGAACTAAAATAGTTGAATAGGTCTACCAGTAAATATCGTAAGAGAAATGTTTTGGAATAAAAATATCTATTAACGGGACATTCCCGAGTTTGCTGCATTGTAAGATGTTTCCGACTAATAAAATAGTTCTACGATTAAACTTACATATTAAATATATTTTCTTGTTTAGAATATCAGTGTCTGTATATTCAAAGTGTTTCTGGTCGTCTTAATATTTGTAAGAAGCCCAAACTGGATATTGTCATCAAATAATTTCGTACGTACGAAAAAATAGTTTTTAGGAAATAAAATGAAATTTAACCTAGTACCTATATTAGATAGATCAGAAACACGTTTAATATACAACCATTAAAATGTATTTACAGTCGTGAAAAAGTCTCCCTTAGTCGATAACATCTTAAAAATTGCAGCAAACTCAGGAATGTCCCTTTAATTTTGTTTGCAGTTTATAATTTAGCTGACGTAGTACGCCAAGATTTGATTCCTGAATGAAGATTTAGTGGGCGTAAATACGCCATGAATTAGATTCTGGGGTGTTACCGCCAGATATATTGTTGGTGTGTACCGCTAGATATAATGTTGGTGTGTACCTCCAGATATATTGTTGGTGTGTTCCGCCAGATATATTGTTGGTGTGTACCTCCAGATATATTGTTGGTGTGTACCGCCCGAGATATTGTTGGTGTGTACCGCCAGATATATTGTTGGTGTGTACCGCCAGAGATATTGTTAGTGTGTACCTCCAGATATATTGTTGGTGTGTACCGCCAGAGATATTGTTGGAGTGTACCGCCAGATATATTGTTGGTGTGTACCGCCAGATATATTGTTGGTGTGTACCGCCAGATATATTGTTGGTGTGTACCTCCAAATTTTGTTGGTGTGTACCGCCAGATATATTGTTGGTGTGTACCTCCAAATTTTGTTGGTGTGTACCGCCAGATATATTGTTGGTGTGTACCGCCAGATATATTGTTGGTGTGTACCTCCAGATTTTGTTGGTGTGTACCGCCAGATATATTGTTGGTGTGTACCTCCAGATATATTTTTGGAGTGTACCTCCAGATATTGTTGGTGTGTACCGCCAGATTTTGTTGGTGTGTACCTCCAGATATTGTTGGTGTGTACCGCTATGGATAGTGTTGGTGTGTACCACCAGATATTGTTGGTGTATACCGCCAGAGATGTTATTGGTGTATACAGCTAGAGATATTGTTGGTGTGTATCGCAAGAGATATTGTCGGTGTGTACTGCTAGAGATATTGTTAGGGTGTACCGCCAGATATTGTTGGTGTGTACCTCCAAATTTTGTTGGTGTGTACCGCCAGATATATTGTTGGTGTGTACCGCCAGATATATTGTTGGTGTGTACCTCCAGATTTTGTTGGTGTGTACCGCCAGATATATTGTTGGTGTGTACCTCCAGATATTATTGGTGTGTACCTCCAGAGATATTGTTGGTGTGTACTTCCAGATATATTGTTGGTGTGTACCTCCAGATATTGTTGGTGTGTACCTCCAGAGATATTGTTGGTGTGTACCGCCAGATATATTTTTGGTGTGTACCTCCAGATTTTGTTGGTGTGTACCGCCAGATATATTGTTGGTGTGTACCTCCAGATATATTTTTGGAGTGTACCTCCAGATATTGTTGGTGTGTACCGCCAGATATATTGTTGGAGTTTACCTCCAGATATTATTGGTGTGTACCTCCAGATATATTGTTGGTGTGTACCTCCAGATATATTGTTGGAGTGTACCTCCAGATATTGTTGGTGTGTACCTCCAGAGATATTGTTGGTGTGTATTTCCAGATATATTGTTGGTGTGTACCGCCAGATATATAGTTGGAGTGTACCTCCAGAGATATTGTTGGTGTGTATCTCCAGATATATTGTTGGAGTGTACCTCCAGTATTGTTGGAGTGTACCTCCAGATATTGTTGGTGTGTACCTCCAGATATATTGTTGGTGTGTACCTCCAGATTTTGTTGGTGTGTACCGCCAGATATATTGTTGTTGTGTACCGCCAGATATATTGTTGGTGTGTACCGCCAGGTATATTGTTGGTGTGTACCTCCAGATTTTGTTGGTGTGTACCGCCAGATATATTTTTGGTGTGTACCGCCAGAGATATTGTTGGTGTGTACCGCCAGATATATTGTTGGTGTGTACCTCCAGATATATTGTTGGAGTGTACCGCCAGATATATTATTGGTGTGTACCGCCAGGTATATTGTTGGTGTGTACCGTCAGAGATATTGTTGATGTGTACCGCCAGAGATATTGTTGGTGTGTACCGCTAGATATATTGTCGGTGTGTACCGCTAGAGATATTGTTGGTGTGTACCGCTAGAGATATTGTCGGTGTGTACCGCCAGATATATTGTTGGTGTGTACCTCCAGATATTGTTGGTGTGTACCGCCAGATATATTGTTGGAGTGTACCTCCAGATATTGTTGGTGTGTACCTCCAGATATATTGTTGGTGTGTACCTCCAGATATATTGTTGGAGTGTACCTCCAGATATTATTGGTGTGTACCTCCAGAGATATTGTTGGTGTGTACTGCCAGATATATTGTTGGTGTGTACCTCCAGATATTGTTGGTGTGTACCTCCAGATATATTGTTGGTTTGTACCGCCAGATATATTGTTTGTGTGTACCTCCAGATATTGTTGGTGTGTACCGCCAGATATATTGTTGGAGTGTACCTCCAGATATTGTTGGTGTGTACCTCCAGATATATTGTTGGTGTGTACCTCCAGATATATTGTTGGAGTGTACCTCCAGATATTATTGGTGTGTACCTCCAGAGATATTGTTGGTGTGTACTTCCAGATATATTGTTGGTGTGTACCTCCAGATATTGTTGGTGTGTACCTCCAGAGATATTGTTGGTGTGTACCGCCAGATATATTGTTGGAGTGTACCTCCAGTATTGTTGGAGTGTACCTCCAGATATTGTTGGTGTGTACCTCCAGATATATTGTTGGTGTGTACCTCCAGATATATTTTTGGAGTGTACCTCCAGATATTGTTGGTGTGTACCGCCAGATATATTGTTGGAGTTTACCTCCAGATATTATTGGTGTGTACCTCCAGATATATTGTTGGTGTGTACCTCCAGATATATTGTTGGAGTGTACCTCCAGATATTGTTGGTGTGTACCTCCAGAGATATTGTTGGTGTGTATTTCCAGATATATTGTTGGTGTGTACCGCCAGATATATAGTTGGAGTGTACCTCCAGAGATATTGTTGGTGTGTATCTCCAGATATATTGTTGGAGTGTACCTCCAGTATTGTTGGAGTGTACCTCCAGATATTGTTGGTGTGTACCTCCAGATATATTGTTGGTGTGTACCTCCAGATTTTGTTGGTGTGTACCGCCAGATATATTGCTGTTGTGTACCGCCAGATATATTGTTGGTGTGTACCGCCAGGTATATTGTTGGTGTGTACCTCCAGATTTTGTTGGTGTGTACTGCCAGATATATTGTTGGTGTGTACCTCCAAATTTTGTTGGTGTGTACCGCCAGATATATTGTTGGTGTGTACCGCCAGATATATTGTTGGTGTGTACCGCTATGGATAGTGTTGGTGTGTACCACCAGATATTGTTGGTGTATACCGCCAGAGATGTTATTGGTGTATACAGCTAGAGATATTGTTGGTGTGTATCGCAAGAGATATTGTCGGTGTGTACTGCTAGAGATATTGTTAGGGTGTACCGCCAGATATTGTTGGTGTGTACCGCCAGGTATATTGTTGGTGTGTACCTCCAAATTTTGTTGGTGTGTACCGCCAGATATATTGTTGGTGTGTACCGCCAGATATATTGTTGGTGTGTACCTCCAGATTTTGTTGGTGTGTACCGCCAGATATATTGTTGGTGTGTACCTCCAGATATTGTTGGTGTGTACCGCCAGATATATTGTTGGAGTGTACCTCCAGATATTGTTGGTGTGTACCTCCAGATATATTGTTGGTGTGTACCTCCAGATATATTGTTGGAGTGTACCTCCAGATATTATTGGTGTGTACCTCCAGAGATATTGTTGGTGTGTACTGCCAGATATATTGTTGGTGTGTACCTCCAGATATATTGTTGGTGTGTACCGCCAGATATATTGTTTGTGTGTACCTCCAGATATTGTTGGTGTGTACCGCCAGATATATTGTTGGAGTGTACCTCCAGATATTGTTGGTGTGTACCTCCAGATATATTGTTGGTGTGTACCTCCAGATATATTCTTGGAGTGTACCTCCAGATATTATTGGTGTGTACCTCCAGAGATATTGTTGGTGTGTACTTCCAGATATATTGTTGGTGTGTACCTCCAGATATTGTTGGTGTGTACCTCCAGAGATATTGTTGGTGTGTACCGCCAGATATATTGTTGGAGTGTACCTCCAGTATTGTTGGAGTGTACCTCCAGATATTGTTGGTGTGTACCTCCAGATATATTGTTGGTGTGTACCTACAGATTTTGTTGGTGTGTACCGCCAGATATATTGTTGGTGTGTACCTCCAGATTTTGTTGGTGTGTACCGCCAGAGATATTGTTGGTATGTACCGCCAGATATATTGTCGGTGTGTACCGCCAGATATATTGTCGGTGTGTACCGCTAGAGACATTGTTGGTGTGTACCGCCAGATTTTGTTGGTGTGTACCTCCAGATATTGTTGGTGTGTACCGCTATGGATAGTGTTGGTGTGTACCACCAGATATTGTTGGTGTATACCGCCAGAGATGTTATTGGTGTATACAGCTAGAGATATTGTTGGTGTGTATCGCAAGAGATATTGTCGGTGTGTACTGCTAGAGATATTGTTAGGGTGTACCGCCAGATATTGTTGGTGTGTACCTCCAAATTTTGTTGGTGTGTACCGCCAGATATATTGTTGGTGTGTACCGCCAGATATATTGTTGGTGTGTACCTCCAGATTTTGTTGGTGTGTACCGCCAGATATATTGTTGGTGTGTACCTCCAGATATTGTTGGTGTGTACCGCCAGATATATTGTTGGAGTGTACCTCCAGATATTGTTGGTGTGTACCTCCAGATATATTGTTGGTGTGTACCTCCAGATATATTGTTGGAGTGTACCTCCAGATATTATTGGTGTGTACCTCCAGAGATATTGTTGGTGTGTACTGCCAGATATATTGTTGGTGTGTACCTCCAGATATTGTTGGTGTGTACCTCCAGATATATTGTTGGTGTGTACCGCCAGATATATTGTTTGTGTGTACCTTCAGATATTGTTGGTGTGTACCGCCAGATATATTGTTGGAGTGTACCTCCAGATATTGTTGGTGTGTACCTCCAGATATATTGTTGGTGTGTACCTCCAGATATATTGTTGGAGTGTAGCTCCAGATATTATTGGTGTGTACCTCCAGAGATATTGTTGGTGTGTACTTCCAGATATATTGTTGGTGTGTACCTCCAGATATTGTTGGTGTGTACCTCCAGAGATATTGTTGGTGTGTACCGCCAGATATATTGTTGGAGTGTACCTCCAGTATTGTTGGAGTGTACCTCCAGATATATTGTTGGTGTGTACCTCCAGATATATTTTTGGAGTGTACCTCCAGATATTGTTGGTGTGTACCGCCAGATATATTGTTGGAGTTTACCTCCAGATATTATTGGTGTGTACCTCCAGATATATTGTTGGTGTGTACCTCCAGATATATTGTTGGAGTGTACCTCCAGATATTGTTGGTGTGTACCTCCAGAGATATTGTTGGTGTGTATTTCCAGATATATTGTTGGTGTGTACCGCCAGATATATAGTTGGAGTGTACCTCCAGAGATATTGTTGGTGTGTATCTCCAGATATATTGTTGGAGTGTACCTCCAGTATTGTTGGAGTGTACCTCCAGATATTGTTGGTGTGTACCTCCAGATATATTGTTGTTGTGTACCGCCAGATATATTGTTGGTGTGTACCGCCAGGTATATTGTTGGTGTGTACCTCCAGATTTTGTTGGTGTGTACCGCCAGATATATTGTTGGTGTGTACCTCCAAATTTTGTTGGTGTGTACCGCCAGATATATTGTTGGTGTGTACCGCCAGAGATATTGTTGGTGTGTACCGCCAGATATATTGTTGGTGTGTACCTCCAGATATTGTTGGTGTGTACCGCTATGGATAGTGTTGGTGTGTCCCACCAGATATTGTTGGTGTATACCGCCAGAGATGTTATTGGTGTATACAGCTAGAGATATTGTTGGTGTGTATCGCAAGAGATATTGTCGGTGTGTACTGCTAGAGATATTGTTAGGGTGTACCGCCAGATATTGTTGGTGTGTACCGCCAGGTATATTGTTGGTGTGTACCGCCAGATATATTGTTGGTGTGTACCTCCAGATTTTGTTGGTGTGTACCGCCAGATATATTGTTGGTGTGTACCTCCAGATATTGTTGGTGTGTACCGCCAGATATATTGTTGGAGTGTACCTCCAGATATTGTTGGTGTGTACCTCCAGATATATTGTTGGTGTGTACCTCCAGATATATTGTTGGAGTGTACCTCCAGATATTATTGGTGTGTACCTCCAGAGATATTGTTGGTGTGTACTGCCAGATATATTGTTGGTGTGTACCTCCAGATATATTGTTGGTGTGTACCGCCAGATATATTGTTTGTGTGTACCTCCAGATATTGTTGGTGTGTACCGCCAGATATATTGTTGGAGTGTACCTCCAGATATTGTTGGTGTGTACCTCCAGATATATTGTTGGTGTGTACCTCCAGATATATTGTTGGAGTGTACCTCCAGATATTATTGGTGTGTACCTCCAGAGATATTGTTGGTGTGTACTTCCAGATATATTGTTGGAGTGTACCTCCAGATATTGTTGGTGTGTACCTCCAGAAATATTGTTGGTGTGTACCGCCAGATATATTGTTGGAGTGTACCTCCAGTATTGTTGGAGTGTACCTCCAGATATTGTTGGTGTGTACCTCCAGATATATTGTTGGTGTGTACCTACAGATTTTGTTGGTGTGTACCGCCAGATATATTGTTGGTGTGTACCTCCAGATTTTGTTGGTGTGTACCGCCAGAGATATTGTTGGTATTTACCGCCAGATATATTGTCGGTGTGTACCGCCAGATATATTGTCGGTGTGTACCGCTAGAGACATTGTTGGTGTGTACCGCCAGATATTGTTGGTGTATACCGCCAGAGATGTTATTGGTGTATACAGCTAGAGATATTGTTGGTGTGTATCGCAAGATATATTGTCGGTGTGTACTGCTAGAGATATTGTTGGTGTGTACCGCCAGATATGTTATTGGTGTGTACCGCTAGAGATACTGTTGGTGTGTACCGCTAGAGATACTGTTGGTGTGTACCGCTAGAGATATTGTTGATGTGTACCGCCAGAAATATTGTTGGTGTGTACCGCCAGATATATTGTCGGTGTGTACCGCTAGAGATATTGTTGGTGTGTACCGCCAGATATATTGTCGGTGTGTACCGCTAGAGATATTGTTGGTGTGTACCGCCAGATATATTGTCGGTGTGTACTGCTAGAGATATTGTTGGTGTGTACCGCCAGATATTGTTGGTGTGTACCGCCAGAGATGTTATTGGTGTGTACCGCAAGAGATATTGTTGGTGTGTACCGCCAGATATTGTTGGTGTGTACCGCCAGATATTGTTGGTGTGTACCGCCAGAGATGTTATTGGTGTGTACCGCTAGAGATATTGTTGGTGTGTACCGCCAGAGATATTGTTAGCGTGTACCGTCAGAGATATTGTTGGTGTGTACCGCCAGATATTGTTGGTGTGTTACCGCCAGATATTATTGGCATGTTGCCGCCATATATTATTGGCGTGTTACCGCCAGATATTGTTGGTGTGTACCGCCAGATATTGTTGGCGTGTTGCCGCCAGATATTGTTGGTGTGTACCGCCAGATATTGTTGGCGTGTTGCCGTCAGATATTGTTGGCGTGGTACCGCCAGATATTGTTTGTGTGTACCGCCAGATATTGTTGGCGTGTTGTCGCCAGATATTGTTGGATATTGTTGGCGTTTTACTGCCAGATATTGTTGCCACCAGATATTGTTGGCGTGTTGCCGCCAAATATTGTTGGCGTGTTACCGCCAGATATTGTTGGCGTGCTGCCGCCAAATATTGTTGGCATGTTACCGCTAGATATTGTTGGCGTGCTGCCGCCAGAGATATTGCTGGCGTGTTACCCCCAGATATTGTTGGCGTGTTGCCGCCAGATATTGTTGGTGTGTACCGCCAGATATTGTTGGCGTGTTGCCGTCAGATATTGTTGGCGTGGTACCGCCAGATATTGTTTGTGTGTACCGCCAGATATTGTTGGCGTGTTGTCGCCAGATATTGTTGGATATTGTTGGCGTTTTACTGCCAGATATTGTTGCCACCAGATATTGTTGGCGTGTTGCCGCCAAATATTGTTGGCGTGTTACCGCCAGATATTGTTGGCGTGCTGCCGCCAAATATTGTTGGCATGTTACCGCTAGATATTGTTGGCGTGCTGCCGCCAGAGATATTGCTGGCGTGTTACCCCCAGATATTGTTGGCGTGTTGCCGCCAGATATTGTTGGCGTGCTGCCGCCAGAGATATTGTTGGCGTGTTGCCGCCAGAGATATTGTTGGCGTGTTACCGCCAGATATTGTTGGCGTGTTGCCGCCAGATATTGTTGGCATGTTGCCGCCAGAGATATTGTTGGCGTGTTGCCGCCAGATATTGTTGGCGTGTTACTGCCAGATATTGTTGGTGTGTTACGCCAGATATTGTTGGCGTGTTACCGCCAGGGTTATGATTTGAGCTATTCTCCGCCAGTTGGTTGTCGGCGTGTACCACAAAGAATGTTGGCGTGTTATACAAAACTATTGGTTGTTGTAGTTGTATGATGGGAATAGTTATTGAATAAGTCCGATAGGTCATACAGGTGTATTATATAGGCTTCTCTGTCATTATTGCGTCATCATTCCCCTCTACATTGTCAATAAATACTTCTTTATTTTAGTAATTTGTTTTACATCTCTGGTTGTTATACTTATTTGTAAATCTGAAGACTCGAGCAAATGAACCCATATTTTGTCATTTTGTCGTTTATCTATATATGAGTATATATGCATACGTTTTAGAATTGGGACATCTGGTGTCTGGTCATGATGTCCCATAAAACTGACAACATCTGGTGTCTGGTCATGATGTCCCATAAAACTGACAACATCTGGTGTCTGGTCATGATGTCCCATAAAATTAACAACATCTGGTATCTGGTCATGATGTCCCCTAAAACTAACAACATCTGGTGTCTGGTCATGATGTCCCCTAAAACTAACAACATCTGGTGTCTGGTCATGATGTCCCCTAAAACTAACAACATCTGGTGTCTGGTCATGATGTCCCATAAAACTAACAATCACGTGACAGACAGTCGACGTTCTTGTGGGAAAAGAACCCGTTATTTAAAATTGGAATATTTTAGGGGAAGCTATAAGGGAAAATGGAATATGGTCACTTAAGAATGACAAAGTAATAGATATTTAGTGGGTATCCTACAGTAAAGTATACCATCTAGGCCAGTAGAACATAAACTTTGAATTGATATGTAATACATGCCACTGACGCATGTGTGGGTATTTTGTGGGTATTAAAGGGACATTCCTGAGTTTGCTGCATTGTAAAATGTTTCCAAAATATAAAATATTTCTACGATTAAACTTACATAATAAATATTTTTTCTGGTCCAGAATATCAGTGTTTGTATATTCAATGTGTTTCTGGTCGTTCTAATATTTGTAAGAAGCCCAAACTGGATGTCGTTTTCAAATAATTTCGTACGTACGAAACAACTTTATTTTAGGAAATAAAAAGAAACTTCAACCTAGTACAAATATTAGAACGATTAGAAACACGTTAATATACAGCCACTAATATTTTATGCAGAAAAATATATTTGATACGTAATTACAATCGTTAAAAAGTATCTGTTAGTCGATAGCATCTTAAAAGTTGCAGCAAACTCAGGAATGTCCCTTTAAAGGTGGCGTCGTGGTTAAGCCATCGGACATAAGGCTGGTAGGTACAGTGTTCGCAGCCCGGTACCGGCTCCCACCCAGAGCGAGTTTTAACGACTCAATGGGTAGGTGTAAGACCACTACACCCTCCTCTCTCTCACTAACCACTAACAACTAACTCACTATCCTGGACAGACAACCCAGATAGCTGAGGTGTGTGTGCCCAGGACAGCGTACTTGAACCTTAATTGGATATAAGCACGAAAATAAGTTCACATGAACTGAAATTAGAGGGTATCGATTATGGCCTAACGTCAACGAAACAAATTAAACACTTGTGACAAATGAGTGCTTTGACCTAATTGTCAAAACAAAAGCACATTCAGTTGTATTTGTTTAGGTAACTTCCTCGCCCAGGACAAATCCATGCCTGTCTTGAAACTAAATAGAGGGTTACTTATTTTATCTAGTTATTTCATCATTTTAAAAGGAAATAAATATCAGAGAAAATGTCCATGGATTGTGTAAGACCTAGAGCAAGCTGTCTATTTATTTCATTCATGTGTGAAAAACCCCCATTAGATTTTGTGCAAGATTTTTTATATCCAATATTTAAAACAAATTGATTATCTACTGAGCTTGTGAAGTAAACTGATCAGTCCACTAGTCAGAATTTGGCACTGAGGATGTTCTTTCAGCGAGGTCATTTTGTCTATTCCAATGCAAGTTGTATTCATGAAAAATCGGCTTTTATGTACAAGCTTACAGAATAATTGTGTTAATGCCAGTTCTGTGAGTGCGGATCGTGTTGGTAATAAACTGACCCTGTCGCCGACTAGCCATCGGGTACTTAGAGATGACGGTAAGTGAATTGTATGATCCTAGAACACGCATAATCGCTTTGTTTTCAATTATTCTTTCTCCTATTCTGCGGTGACGTGCCAAGCGCTCATCTGTTAGCGGAGTTTCAGTGGCAAAAATTACAACGTGTCTGAGTAACCGGTTTAATGCTGACTTCGAGGCGTCTGGGACACTTGTTAATTGATTTACTACCACCTCCGCATATCGCTACTTTTAGGCAACCCATGCCTTTGAGGTGACGCTAATTTAATAAGACCTCCACACAAAAAAACCTTTATGCCAGGCTTATTCTACATATGGCTACTTACTGCAAAGGTTTTTATTCTCACGGGAATATATTTTCGTGATTTCGCAAAAAAATCCTTTAGATATATATGGACAAATCTAATTTAATGAAATAGAGCCGCAAGTCAGAATTGTCCGTCTCTTAACTACGAATGTAACTTTTTGAAACGTGAATTCTGGTATCCAACATACATGTACACACAAATTTATAAAGGTTCTTTTTACATGAATCAGGTTTTTTGGTGTGTGTTTTTTTGGTGCAAATCAGTGTGCTTTAGTGGCGTCGTTAAACCAAACAAACTATATATGTATGTCAGTTTTATTATTGTATGACGCTGTCTTGGTTGCTAAGGCAGGAACACTGACATCTTCCAAACGTGTTTAATCCGGAATAAACATGCCGTTAACTTATAAAATATACGGGTATCATAGTTTCATTGTAATATTGCTATGGACGCCATCTTTGTTAGTATGGAAGGAATAATATCACGTCATCGAAATATGCATAACTGAATCGATCCAGCATTATTTTAAAACAATATTTATTCAAATAAATGAAGTGGATCGGCAAACAGGCGATAAGCATATATAAATGTAAATGCCTCTCGACAGGCTCTCGATCCAGCATACCAAAGGACCCGCAAAGGCGAACATTACTGATTATGTAAGCTACAGTTTTACTGTTGCTACGGTCACGTCTTGGTCACTAAGCAGGGACGTAGGCTAGGGAGATTCGGACCCCCCGGACCCCCCCCCCCCCCCCCCCCCCCGCTGAAACAAATGGTCCGCTTACAGAACTAAAACATACAGGTTTATACATATGGAGTTTCTGGTGGTGTAAAAACAAAACAGAAAAAGGTCCACTTGGTTCATATTCGAATCCTCCCCCCCCCCCCCCCCCCCGCGGTTCAAATCACGCTACGCCCCTGCTAAGGGACCTTAGAAAATCACCCTTCCTACTGAAGCAGCGAACAAATGCTAAAGTTTGTTTTGTAGTAGTGATTAGTTTGTTGTTATTTATCACAAACAACTGTAATATTAGCGACACGTAACACAAGGAACTATGAGACTGCTCCTTTCAGGTTTGCGGCGTATTTATTATTATAAGTTTAAATTAATACCTTGGTATGAGGTTTGCGGCGTATCTATTATTATAAGTGCAAATTAATACCTTGGTATGAGGTTTGCGGCGTATCTATTATTATAAGTGCAAATTAATACCTTGGTATGAGGTTTGCGGCGTATCTATTATTATAAGTGTAAATTAATACCTTAGTATGAGGTTTGCGGCGTATCTATTATTATAAGTGTAAATTAATACCTTAGTATGAGGTTTGCGGCGTATTTATTATTATAAGTGTAAATTAATACCATAGTACGTGGGATTTATTTAGTTTCTTGACATTTTAATGTCATGCTTTGTGACGTTATTTTGTTTATGGTTATATCCATGGTGAAATTGTTCAGATTTGCATTGCAAACGGAATACTTATTGCTACAACAATCGGTATGTGCGGAAATGACTAAATATATAATAAGTCGCGGGCTCAGTTTGCGACTGGTTGTAACGACTTGAAGAACGCAATCGTTCCCACCACACTGATGTAGCCAGGTTTTTCTTTTCTTTTTATGGGGTGGGTGGGGGGGGGGGGGGGGCGGCACACACACACACCTTCTGTGTCGTGTCATGGGGCAACCTACATATAAAAAGGAGGTAGGGAAAATGTCAGTGTTGATCAGTGAGAACATCCATGACATTACGATTTAAATCGAAGCCGTGATGATTAAACGTATCAAATGTATCTGACTACACGACATTGTTTTAACTATAATCACTTATAGGACGGAATATAGCTCAGTCGGGCATGGGCGGATCCAGGACATAATTTTAGGGGGGGGGGGGGGGGCAAGAAAAAAGGACACATTGGCTCATTAAATGGGCATTTTAATAAAAGTTTTAATATTTGCAGCTAATATGAATGCGTTTGTGTATATATCATAGTGTACGAACGGAAGTGTACACTATATGACTAGCTGCATTAATAAAGATTATTGTATGAGCTTTCTGGCCCGTCGGAGCATTTCTCAAAAAGTGGGGTGGGTTAATGATCAGGATTGTTGTTAAGCATGGCACGAGGTGTGTAGGGGGGTCCGGGGGGCATGCTCCCCCGTGGGCATTTTAAAAACTGGATGGCTTTAAATGCCTTTTCTTGGCATGTGAATCGCAAAATTAGCCATTTTTAAACAGTAATTTTATAACTATTTTAAGCATTATTTTGCATTGTATTATATGGGGTTTTTTCCCCCCGTGGCATCTTGATAGCAAAAGTACCCATTTTCAGACAGTGATCACTTCCTCTTTTGGAGTTTTATAAACTAATAAGTATTATTTAGAAGAGTTCAAACCCGTTACTCTTAGCTCTCAATCACTAAATGGTGAATTTTAGCGTTGACCGGGAACGGGGAGGGGGACCCGGGAAAAAGTCATAGAATCAACTTTGCTTCGTATATAAGTATGACTATCATATATTTCATTGTAATTTGACTTTGATAACGTTTTTTAAAGGGCTCTATTCCAGGGGCGGATCTGTCTAGGTAGAGCAGGTATAGCCTAAAGCAAAAAACCGATACAAAGGAGCACTTGTAAGCATTTATCATTTTAAAAAGCACTATTCTGGGGACGGCTCGGTCTAGGTAGGACAGTTATACATAAAAACGATACAAAGGAGCACTTGAAAATTATAACTTTAAAGAGTCTATTCTAGGGACCGCTCTGTTTAGCTAGAGCAGTTATGCATAAAAAAAACCGACACAAGGGGGAATTTGTAAATTATAACTTTAACTGGAAGTATTCTAGGGACCGCTCTGTCTAGCTAGGGCAGTTATACATAAAAAAGATAAAAAGTGCATTTGTAAATTATAGCTGTAAAAGGCATTATTCTAGAGACAGCTCTCTAGGTAGGGCAGATATACATAAAAATTACTGAGCCTATTGTTCATTAGTAATTTTGAAAATGTATACAATTTCAAAGTAAACAACTATTAGGCTATCATTATGCAACTTCGATCACGCAATGTTAAGGCGCTCATTACTCGCGTTAGACAATGTGGTGAACCCCATTGAGACTCCGTAACACAGACACAAAACGAAACAGTACGTTAGATAGACATTGATTTGTGATTTCAACGAGGGTATCACAGGCCGACATTCCATGGAACATAACACGTCTGCACATCGTAATGAAGCCAACAACATCCTGTGTTCCGTTTTCTGTGACATTACACTGCTGCAAACTGCCATGTGCACAAGGGACGGCATGACACAGTAAACAACGTATGGCTGGTCGAAAGCGCATAGTCCATGCTCTAGTAGTAGGTTGATGATGGTGATATGACGTCCTTAGTCCACGCTCTAGTAGTGTGTTGATGATGGTGACGTGACGTCCTTAGTTCATACCGGCCTCGGTGGCGTCGTGGTTAGGCCATCGGTCTACAGGCTGGTAGGTACTGGGTTCGGATCCAAGTCGAGGCATGGGATTTTTAATCCAGATACCGACTCCAAACCCTGAGTGAGTGCTCCGCAAGGCTCAATGGGTATGTGTAAACCACTTGCATCGACCAGTGATCCATAACTGGTTCAACAAAGGCCATGGTTTGTGCTATCCTGCCTGTGGGAAGCGCAAATAAAAGATCCCTTGCTGCTAATCGGAAAGAGTAGCCCATGTAGTGGTGACAGCGGGTTTCCTCTCAAAATCTGTGTGATCCTTAACCATATGACTGACGCCATATAACCGTAAATAAAATGTGTTGAGTGCGTCGTTAAATAAAACATTTCTTTATTTCCTTAGTTTATGCTCTAGTAGTGGGTTGATGATGGTGGTGTGACGTCCATAGTCCATGCTCTAGTAGTGGGTTGATGATGGTGACGCGACGTCCTTCGTTCATGCTCTAGTAGTGGGTTGATGATGGTGGTGTGACGTCCATAGTCCATGCTCTAGTAGTGGGTTGATGATGGTGACGCGACGTCCTTCGTGCATGCTCTAGTAGTGGGTTGATGATGGTGACGCTACGTCCTTTGTTCATGCTCTAGTAGTGGGTTGATGATGGTGACGCGACGTCCTTAGTTCATGCTCTAGTAGTGGGTTGATGATGCTGACGCGACGTCCTTAGTTCATGCTCTAGTAGTGGGTTGATGATGCTGACGCGACGTCCTTCGTTCATGCTCTAGTAGTGGGTTGATGATGGTGATGCGACGTCCTTCGTTCATGCTCTAGTAGTGGGTTGATGATGGTGACGCGACGTCCTTCGTTCATGATCTAGTATTGGGTTAATTATGGTGACGCGACGTCCTTCGTTCATGATCTAGTAGTGGGTTGATGATGGTGGTGTGACGTCCATAGTCCATGCTCTAGTAGTGGGTTGATGATGGTGACGCGACGTCCTTCGTTCATGCTCTAGTAGTGGGTTGATGATGGTGACGCGACGTCCTTCATTCATGCTCTAGTAGTGGGTTGATGATGGTGAAGCGACGTCCTTAGTTCATGCTCTTGTAGTGGGTTGATGATGGTGACGCGACGTCCTTCGTTCATGATCTAGTAGTGGGTTGATGATGGTGGTGTGACGTCCATAGTCCATGCTCTAGTAGTGGGTTGATGATGGTGACGCGACGTCCTTCGTTCATGATCTAGTAGTGGGTTGATGATGGTGGTGTGACGTCCATAGTCCATGCTCTAGTAGTGGGTTGATGATGGTGACGCGACGTCCTGCGTTCATGCTCTAGTAGTGGGTTGATGATGGTGACGCGACGTCCTTCGTTCATGCTCTAGTAGTGGGTTGATGATGGTGACATGACGTCCTTAGTTCATGCTCTAGTAGTGGGTTGATGCTGACGCGACATCCTTCGTTCATGCTCTAGTAGTGGGTTGATGATGGTGACGCGACGTCCTTCGTTCATGCTCTAGTAGTGGGTTGATGATGGTGACGCGACGTCCTTCGTTCATGTTCTAGTAGTGGGATGATGATGGTGGTGTGACGTACATAGTCCATGCTCTAGTAGTGGGTTGATGATGGTGACGCGACGTCCTTAGTTCATGCTCTAGTAGTGGGTTGATGATGGTGACGCGACGTCCTTCGTTCATGCTCTAGTAGTGGGTTGATGATGGTGACATGACGTCCTTAGTTCATGCTCTAGTAGTGGGTTGATGCTGACGCGACATCCTTCGTTCATGCTCTAGTAGTGGGTTGATGATGGTGACGCGACGTCCTTCGTGCATGCTCTAGTAGTGGGTTGATGATGGTGACGCGACGTCCTTCGTTCATGCTCTAATAGTGGGTTGATGATGGTGACATGACGTCCTTAGTTCATGCTCTAGTAGTGGGTTGATGCTGACGCGACATCCTTCGTTCATGCTCTAGTAGTGGGTTGATGATGGTGACGCGACGTCCTTCGTTCATGCTCTAGTAGTGGGTTGATGATGGTGGTGTGACGTACATAGTCCATGCTCTAGTAGTGGGTTGATGATGGTGACGCGACGTCCTTAGTTCATGCTCTAGTAGTGGGTTGATGATGGTGGTGTGACGTACATAGTCCATGCTCTAGTAGTGGGTTGATGATGGTGACGCGACGTCCTTCGTTCATGCTCTAGTAGTGGGTTGATGATGGTGGTGTGACGTCCATAGTCCATGCTCTAGTAGTGGGTTGATGATGCTGACGCGACATCCTTCGTTCATGCTCTAGTAGTGGGTTGATGATGGTGACGTGACGTCCTTCGTTCATGCTCTAGTAGTGGGTTGATGATGGTGACGCGACGTCCTTAACTAAGGTTGGGGATGGTCGGAATAGTGGTAACACCATATTTCTGGTGCAGGCCGGTAGGAACGATATCTGAAGTCAGGATACAAGCTCTAGTGGGGGTGGTACAAGCCATACTTGTCTTCTTATATTGAAGATAAAAACAAACACACATATATAAAACATAATAATAAACTATTTTCGTCTTCAAGTGAGGGCCTGTGCCTCCCGGATTCATTCCAATGATTGGGGTTTTTCTCGTTCCAACCAGTGCACCACAACTGGTATGTGCTTTCCAAGATCCGATGTAAACCATACTAACACCAAAACGAAACAGTACGTTAGATCTGCCGTGGAATGTGCTCAAAGTGCTATGACTCAAAAAGCTTTAGTTCACTGAGGGCGACCAACCCCAGGCGAGAATTCTACCAATGAGCGATGTACAAGGAGGGTTGAATGTTTGACGACACTCGGCATGACCAAGAGTGTTGAAGATGCTTTGAACAGCGATAGTACTACGTCACACAATATAAATAATAGGACATCAAAAGACAGTGGTTAGAAACAGTAGATCTCTACAGGGCTGTCGTATTTATACATGTAAACTTTGATGAAACTGACCACATTAAAAAAACCCCCAAAAAAACAAAAAAAAAACAAGCAGACAAACCCACAACCAACCAAATAAACACTAAAAACACACACACAAAACTAAACAAGCAAAAAACACCCACTCCTCTGAAATACAATGGACCTGCTCCAAAATTCCATCCACTATCCTCCACAATTACTGATTAATGCTTTAACACATAACTAGAACAAAAATCCGAATCCTTACATCCATTAGGACCCAACCCGAAAACTAGTTGTCTAACCAGTAGTATAAATTGCTATCAGTAAAGTATATGACGTCATGAGGTGACAGGTCATCTTAGCTAGCATGGCCGCCGCCTGCATATTAATTCTGATTTTAATAAATCATTATCGGACTCGTCTCGTGTCCATCCTTGACAGAAGCTGGTGTCAGAAGCTGAATTTGGATGCACATGATTTGTGTGAGCAATTTATTATTGTTTAAATAACGTTTGAGGACTCAATCAAACAGGAAAAGTGAAATACAAAAGATTTTAATTCATCGCAGTCCCATAATTGAAAGATAAAATCCTCAATCGGAAAAATCTATTTCCACATTACAGGTATTCCCACCAGAAAGGTTTGATTTTAAAACTCCAGGAAACTGGCAAACATGGATCAGACGGTTTGAATATTCAAGAATCGCTTCTAAATTGAACACGAAACATGGTTCACTGCAAGTCTCTACTCTAGTATATTCTATGGGAGATGACGCAGATGATATTCTGTCTACATTTAGATTGTCCGATCAGGAACTGTGTGATTTTGATGCCGTTAAAACAGGGTTTCATAATTACTTCACTGTTAGAAGAAATGTAATATCTGAGCGAGCAAAATGCAACAAATGAGTTCAAGAATCAGATGAACCAGTTGATACGTTCATTACATCATAATATTCTCTAGCAGAACATTGTGGATATGGCAGTCTTCATGACGAATTACTTCATGACAGAATAATTGTAGGCATCCGTGATCTAAGAGAGTCTGAAAGTGTGAAAAAGCAACAACCACTAATACACCAAGCTTCAGCTGTAAATGATGACCAAGCTTCAGTTGTCGATGAGGTAAAGCGTACGAATGGCTCGAAATTTCCTAAACGCTGTAAGCCAAAACAGCAGGCTATGTGTACAAGATGTGGCAAAGCACAACACAGTAAAGCTGAGTGTCCAGCAACCAAATCTATTTGTCGGAAATGCAAAATGAGAGGTCACTGGGACAGAGTTTGTAGAAATAGGCCTAACCCGGCTCAATATAGCAGAAAGACAAAATTTCAAAGTTGCTGAAATTGAAGAATCTGATAGCGGTTCAGATACTGAAACGTCTTCTGCATTTCGTAGATTAGTTGACAGTGTATTCAGTGTATCTACTGAAACTTATCAATTAGATCCATGGATTGATGATGTGTTAATCAACAACAAAGCTCTCAAGTTTGAAACTGACATAGGTGCTGATGTATCAGTAGCACATGAAACTTCTTACAGGATCGTGAAAGGTCAAAGGTTAACCACACCTAACGGTATATTCTGTATGAACCTGGTAGATCAGCTTTCACTGTTCTAGGAAAATGCACTGTTATCTTGAAGATGTCAGAGATTATGTCAAAGCAGGAAGTGTATGTTGTCAGAGGATTACTGTGACGGAACATGCTCTTAATTTTGTTTTCGCCTGTGGCGATATTAATTGTGTTAGAGGGCCGTGTGCAGTTTCATTACACTTAGGCCAGGTGGGCAACTTGTTACGTAATACTTCTGCGCGACGGTCCTCGAGCTATACTTTCTAATACACACCCAGCCAGGTGCGGAGGCCATGTGGCGAGTAGTTACGTAATACCTCCGCGAGTGCGGTTTTTACAACCGTGATTTGGCGATGATGGCGACAGCCAGTCTGACGATCAGAGAAAAATATACCGTTTCTGGGAGAGGTGGAATATCAGATGATAGGTGAGGTACCGCGTTGTACCCCCAGGCAATATTCGCTGTCTCTGAGAGTTTTGAATAAATAGCTAGGGTTTAGAGATATCTAGGAGAACCATAGGAAGGTATCCCGGGGGAACGTTGTCCGTTTGGACTTTGGTAAATATATTATTTCTGCTCTGTTGTATAACCGTGATTGATGTGACTTTACATATTTTAATACTGTATTATTCCAATATTCTTTAGACAGTATCTTCGGTCATCTGACGAAGTAAATCGTAGTCTTACTGTTCTATATTTATACGAGTATTTGGTAATATAAAGCTTAGCCAGTCATCCTAGAAGACCTAGGTAAACTGTAGGTTATTGTCTTTATTGTGATAGGTACCAGTATTAATTCTGTGTTCAAGGTTACTGAATGAGTAGTTAAGGGTAAATTAAAAATTAATCAGTTAGGAATAGTGTTGTAATTCCTTTATTAATTAAGTTCACCTAGAAGCGTTTCTCAATTATCACACGTGTGGGTGTTATGTCACGGTGAAGTGATTAGCATAGTGTGTAAACTAGACACCTAGAGATTAACTAATTAAGTGATCAGTTCTGGGTTGTTATTATTGTTGTTATTAATTAACTACTGCGGCAGTACATTTGTCAGCGTAGGTTAATACAGATTCCAAAGTGTATTGTGTTTTTGTTGTGTTTTCTAGTGAACTAAACGTGCTATAATAATATATACTTTATATAAGATCGTATCTCTGATCATACCTAGACGAGCCAAAGCGGTTTTGAACTGCCCGTTACAGAGAGATCTAATAGATATACAGTTAGGAGAGATATTTGGACAATCGTGTTTTATTCAGTTACGGGTATTATAGAATCCCCGTGACAGGAGTAGAAAATTGGGGCGCTCGTCCCGGATCTGAAACGGGACAGGCATATTTAAAAAAAGTATTGTTGGTAAATGGGGGCTTTATAAATTATTTTTACAAATTACCAGAAGTAGCAACGTTGTTCACTAGAAAATTAATTAATAATAAGTGCGTCATATCTAAACATGGATAAGAATTTGCTGGATAGGCCTACGCTCAGTGTAGTGGAGATTAAGCGAGCACGTAAGGCCGAGTTAGTTGAAATCGCGCGTGAGCGAGAAATTGATTTAACATCAGCTAAAACCTTAGGAGATATAAGGACAATTAATATCCAGGAAGTTTTTGGTGATAGTCCTGTTATGGAAGACAGTGAGATTGTTCCAGAGATAGAGATAAATGAGTTCAGTGTGGAACAACAATTAGCTTTTAAAAAGCTTGAGTACGAAAGAGAAGAACGTGCATTAGAGAGAGAGAGAGAGAGAGAGAGAGAGAGAGAGAGAGAGAGAGAGAGAGAGAGAGAGAGAGAGAGAGAGAGAGAGAGAAGGAAGGGATAGAGAAGAGAGAGATAGAGATAGAGAATTCCAGTTAGCAAAATTAAAAGTGGAACATTAGTTAAAGTTGAATACTAAAGAAGTTAGACGGGAAGCCGGAAATGGTTTTAACATGTCGGAGGCTTATAGATCAGTGCCTGTATTTGATGACCAGGAGTTAGATATGTTCTTCCAACTTTTTGAACGGGCCGCTAAGCAGCTAAATTGGCCGCAGTCTAAGTGGACATTGTTAGCCGTGTCTAAGTTTAAGGGGAAGGCTAGTGTAGCTTATAATTCAATGAGTGATGAGCGAGCAAGTCAGTACGACCTAGTTATGGCGGCAGTGTTGAGAGCGTATGAATTACGACCTGAGGATTATCGTTTACGGTATAGCGAGTTGAGAAAAACGCAGGGTCAGTCTTATAGTGAGTTTGTGGCTAAGAAGGCAGGGATGTTTGATAAATGGGTGGTGTCTCATCAGCTAGAGTCATATACCGAGTTACGGGAGTTGTTGATCTTACAGGACATTAAAAATGGATTACCAGTTAGCTTACATATTCATTTAGAGGATCGTGATGTCAAAAAGATAGAGGCAGGCATAGTGGCAGATGACTACGTGTTAATACACAAAGCTCAGGCAGTACAGGGTAGCTCTATACAACAGGGTGATAAGAAGAAAAATCAGCCAGGTGTTTCCCGGGAAAGTAACTATCGGGGAGGAGTCATCTACTTGGTCAGCTAGTCAGACAAGGAATGCACCTGGTGGGCAAAGTAAGGATAGGTCTGCATTATCAGCCAATGCACGAACTTTTCGTCCACATTGCAGTTACTGTAAAAAGGATAACCATCTTGTCGGGGACTGTTTTAAAAGGAAACGCGATAATGCGCAAGTGGTCGGTTTAGTGAGGTCAGCTCCGTTAGCGAGAGAGTTAATGGTTAGTCCCTTGGCAGAGAAAGTAAACCCGTATGTGTCCACTGGTATGGTTTGTGATGTGAAACAAGAATTGAGTCCTAAGGCAATATCAATCTACAGAGATACCGGGTGTAGTAAGAGTCTGATCACGCAAGAGTGCTTAGCTGGTATTGAAAATTCAGATACAGGACGTAGTTTGGCTTTAACCTCAGTTACTGGAGAGAATATGGTTGTCAGGTTACATAACGTTTTCTTGTGTTCGAAGTTTGTGACGGGACCAGTCGTTATGGGTGTTGTAAAGGACTTGCCTGTTGAAAACATAGGAGTTTTGTTGGGTAATGATTTGACTAATCGGTGTTGTCAGCCGAAATGTGACCAGTTGTTAATTAAAGACAGCACTTTACCAATAGAAGAAAGTGAGGTTGATGAGATTAGATATCCTGCGTGTGTAAAGACTAGGGCTATGGCCAGAAGGGTAAAACGAGACCGAGAGGATATTTGTGATTTGTCTGATACGTGTTTTAGCAATGAAATGGGAGTGGATGAAGTTATCAGTAAAATGGTAGATAAGTCAACTGACGAACTAAATGTGGTGGAACCTGTTGATCTCCCGCAGAGGGGAATTGAACCAGTTGTGTTTGATAGAGGGGATTTACCTTGTAATAGACAAGAGTTAATTCTAGAGCAGGGGGCTGATCCAAAATTGTTGGCAGCTCGCACTACATTGTTAACAGAGGGTGAGAAGGAGGATCAGATGTCAGATTATGATATGGACAAGAAAGTATTAATGAATAAGAGAGTTAGAGATAGGAGGTTGCCGGCGACCGAACTAGCTAGGAAGCAACCGAGCCATGCTCAGAGCAAAATAAAATCAGTGTTTGATAGGAAGGCTAGGAGTCGGAATTTTAAACCAGGGGATAAGGTGCTGCTGTACCATCCCATTAAACGGGGTTCATTACAGAACAGGTATTTCGGGCCCTATGTTGTGCACAAACGGGTTAATGAGACAAGGTATGTGATAAACACTCCTGATAGGGTTGGGAAAAGTAGGTATTGTCACATCAATTTGCTAAAAGGTTGTTTTGACAGACTGCCGATAGTTCCAGTGATACCGGTCCAAATTGAGAGTCACTCAATTTCCTGTGATGACGTCAAGACTGCAGAGAGAAAATTAACCAACAGCCAGATTCTAGCAGACTTGAACCCCCAGCGAGCAAAGTTGACTACGTTGAAACAAGACAATGTTTCCATTTGTCAGAACCTTCCAACGATTACCAACACCTTAAGCCAGGATGTGCGCTTGGAACCCAACGCTACACCGATTCGACAGCATGCCTATCGGAGAAAACCTGGAAAACGTGCGACACTGAAAAAGAAAGAAACGAAGTTCCAATGGTCAGGTGAATGCGAGAAGTCATTCAACCGTCTCAAGCAGAGGCGCTACTCGTCTCCCGTGATGGCAGCACCAGACTACCGAATGCCTTTCAAGCTAGCTGTGGATGCCAGTGACGTGGGAGCTGGAGCTGTGCTGTTCCAGGAAGACGAAAATGGACTGGACCATCCTGTAAGCTTCTTCTCCAAAATGTTTGACAAACACCAGGTGAACTATTCCACTATAGAGAAGGAAGCTTTGGCCATGGTACAAGCTCTGAAGCATTTTCAGATCTACGTGAAATCGGCAGTGCATCAAGTGGTGGTCTTTACTGATCATAATCCGCTTACCTTCATTCACAGAATGAAAGCCACCAACCAGAGAGTTTTGAGGTGCAGTCTTCTTCTGCAAGAATACCCAATTACCATTGAACATATCAAGGGCACATCCAATGTAATCGCTGATGCCCTGTCCCGAAGTTGAACGTTATGATAATGTGTTGACATTCTTGATTTCTGTTTTGTTTATATATATTTTATTTGTATACCAGGGACTCGGCGACTGAGTGTGATTACTGGTAGTCACCTTATTATTACATGTGTTATAAATGCCCGGATGCGTCGGTTAACGCACTTTTGTTTTAATGTAGTATATTTCCCTATTCCTAGAGTAGAGGAAATATCCTTTTTGAGGTAGGAGTGTGTGACGGTACATGCTCTTAATTTTGTTTTCGCCTGTGGCGATATTAATTGTGTTAGAGGGCCGTGTGCAGTTTCATTGCACTTAGCCCAGGTGGGCAACTTGTTACGTAATACTTCTGCGCGACGGTCCTCGAGCTATACTTTCTAATACACACCCAGCCAGGTGCGGAGGCCATGTGGCGAGTAGTTACGTAATACCTCCGCGAGTGCGGTTTTTACAACCGTGATCTGGCGACGATGGCGACAGCCAGTCTGACGATCAGAGGAGTTTTGAATAAATAGCTAGGGTTTAGAGATATCTAGGAGAACCATAGGAAGGTATCCCAGGGGAACGTTGTCCGTTTGGACTTTGGTAAATATATTATTTCTGCTCTGTTGTATAACCTTGATGTGATTGATGTGACTTTACATATTTTAATACTGTATTATTCCAATATTCTTTAGACAGTGTCTTCGGTCATCTGACGAAGTAAATCGTAGTCTTACTGTTCTATATTTATACGAGTATTTGGTAATATAAAGCTTAGCCAGTCATCCTAGAAGACCTAGGTAAACTGTAGGTTATTGTCTTTATTGTGATAGGTACCAGTATTAATTCTGTGTTACAAGGTTACTGAATGAGTAGTTAAGGGTTAATTAAAAATTAACCAGTTAGGAATAGTGTTGTAATTCCTTTATTAATTAAGTTATCCTGACAGCGTTTCTCAATTACCACACGTTATTGAACGAGTAGTAAGGGTTAATTAAAAATTAACCAGTTAGGAATAGTGTTGTAATTCCTTTATTAATTAAGTTCCCCTAGAAGCGTTTCTCAATTATCACACGTGTGGGTGTTGTGTCACGGTGAAGTGATTAGCATATTGTGTAAACTAGACACTTAGAGATTAACTAATTAAGTGATCAGTTCAGGGTTGTTATTATTGTTGTTATTAATTAACTACTGCGGCAGTACATTTGTCAGCGTAGGTTAATACGGATTCCAAAGTGTATTGTGTTTTTGTTGTGTTTTCTAGTGAACTAAACGTGCTATAATAATATATACTTTATATAAGATCGTATCTCTGATCATACCTAGACGAGCCAAAGCGGTTTTGAACTGCCCGTTACAGAGAGATCTAATAGATATACAGTTAGGAGAGATATTTGGACAATCGTGTTTTATTCAGTTACGGGTATTACAGAATCCCCGTGACAATTACAGATCCCACTGCTAGGCAAACCTGCAATTGAAGCACTAGATCTTTTCGTCGCGTAAACACTCTTGACAAAATGTCTCCAGAAGTAGGACTAATAAAGCTTAAAGGTGAATACGAAATTAAGCTGATTGATAATGCTAAACCTTTTTGTCTGAATACACCTTGCAGAATACCGATTCCACTATTGCTAAAGGTGAAATAAGAACTAGAACAAACGCAATAAAAGAAACGGTGTAATTTCGCGAGTCGACCTGTCAACAGATTGGTGTGCAGGTATGGTAGTTGTACCAAAGACAAATGCTAAGGTAAGAATTTGGGTTGACTTAACAAAGATTAAATCAAAGTATGAGACGTGAAAATTAACATAGAGATTATATCTTCTAGTTGGGCCTCATGCCTATTTTGAGCTACGTGTATGGGTGTTTTTGATAATGTGTCGCCTGAATACAGATTTTTACAATTCCAGTTGTTGATCATACTGTAAAGCAACTGAATGGAGTTCGATACTTCAGTAAACTCGACGCTAATTCTGGATTTCATCAAATTCCATGACAAAGAATTCTGTATTAGTTACTACATTTATTACACCTTATAGATGTTTCTGTTTCAACAGACTACCATTCGGTATCTCTTCTGCTCCAGAACATTTTCAAATGCGCATGAACCAGATCTAAGTAGGTTTATATGGAACAGTATGTCACATGGATGATATTCTTGTGTAGGGTTCCACACACAAGGAACATGATAACAGACTAGATAGAAGCAGTCTTACACAAACTTGAAAATAGCTGAATAACATTAAATGAGAAATGTGTGTTCTCAAAAATGTGTATCAATTTTCTTGGGATACGTAATTGATAAAAATAGTCTGCAGGCAGATCCAGAAAACGTATGTGCTATATCAGAGATAGGAGCACCAACCAATGTTTCTGAGATTCGACGATTCTTGGGAATGGTGAATCAACTTGCTAAAGTTTTGCCAAATCTTTCCGATGAAATGAAACCACTTCGTGATCTTCTTGTTAAAGACAGACTGTGGACTTGGAACATTTATCAAGACACTGCGTTTCAGCGTATCAAGCAAAAACTATATACTGCTCCAGTGCTAGCATATTATAATCCACCAGCAGATACAATAGTCTCATCCGATTTATCATCCTATGGATTAGGCTCAGTCTTATTACAGCAACAGGGTGATTGTAAACTAAAACGAGTTGCTTATGCACCCAGAGCCTTAACTCCTACTGCATAAAGATATGTTCAGATAGAGAAAGAAGCTCTTGCAATAACAGAGCATGTGGAGGATTCGGAAACTTTTTGATTGGAATCACTTTCAAAATATAGACTAATCATAAACCACTGATGGCACTCTTAAGATACAAAAACTTGGAAGAATTGCCCTTGAGAATTCAAAGATTGAGAATGCGACTCATGACTTACCAATACACAACTTGACATGTACCTGGTAAAAAATCTGCATTCAGCCGACACATTATCAAGAGCACCGATGAAAGTAAACCAAAATAGGCACGATGCCCAACTAGAAGAAGATGTAATCTCTAAGTTAATTCAGTTATTTCCTCATTACCTGCTACGGAACAGAACTTGTTGGGAATTAAACATCATCAACAGGAAGATAGTTAGTAATCTGCTGATAACTTACCTTTTGGGTGGATGGCCACAAATTTACAAATGCCAGAATGTGTTAAGCCCTACTGGCAACACGGGGGTAATCTAACTGTTATAGATGGACTGTTAATGAATGGTTCAAGAATTTTCATTCCACCTAGTCTTAGGTCAGGTATTCTAGATGCACTCCACCAAAGTAACCAAGGCATAACCACACGAAGAGCACGAGCTCGATGTTGTGGTCAGGACTCGGTGTGCAGCTGGAAGAGATGATTCACAGTTGTAAACAATGTGCCCATGAGAGAACAAATCTTTTGGAACCACTCATTCCTTCAGATTTGTCTGACCATGGCAAAACGTTGGGATGGACTTGTTCGAATTTAACAGTTCACCATATTTTACTTGTGGTTGACTACTGTTCTCGGTACATTGACATTGCGAAGCTGAGTTCAACTACAGCAGCGAATGTTATCAATCATATTAAATCAATATTTTTTCTCGTCATGATATTCCAGAGTCAGTGATGCCAGATAATGGAACACAGTTTTCTGCACAAACATTCAACGACTTTGTAGACAGTTACGGATTTACACATACAACAAGCAGCCTACATTACCCACAAAGCAATGGTGAGGCAGAACGAGCGGTGCAAACTATTAAAATTATTCTCAAAGAAGAGCAAAGATCCATATTTAGGACTCTTAATCTATCGTACAACTCCACTAGCAGGATGATATAGCCCTTTAGAGTCACTGATGGGAGAAGACTGAGAAATACTTTGCCGATTCATCCGGATCAGTTGTTACCAAAACAAGTAGACATTAATTCATGCCGTGATGACGAGACCCGTAGAAAACTGGAACATTTGATCAACATCACAAAGTTCGCAAAACTACAAAGTTTAAAATCAGGTGATCACGTGTTTGTTTGAAATCCTGACGGTGTTAAACCAGGCATTGTTGAACAGCAGGACTCCACTCCGCGTTCTTATCAGGTTGTGATGAAAGATTCTGTAGTACGTAGAAACAGACGACATTTAATTCTTACAGATGCAAGATGATAATGCATGTACTGAAACAAGTGACAATTCTCCAGTTGAAGATGTTGCTGAACAACCGCAAAACAGCTTTGTGTTAACACGATCGGGCAGACATTCAGTTAAACCAAAGAGACTGGATTTATAATATTAAAGTAATATTTGGACAAATATATGATGCCAGTGCGTTAAACATTGAAGTTTACAGTTCAGACTTTAATTTTTGATGTTTCAGATATTAATATTTAAATATCCTTGATTCTTTAAAAAAAAAACCTGACAATTCTCCTTTAATTATCCATTAAGAATATTCATTCTTCATTACCTTAATATGTTACTGTTTTAAGCACAGAGTTGATTGTTATTATGAAACAGCGGCCTATTATATTCATGTTCTTGTACATCTATTTAAATTCTTTATAACGTTTAAAAAGCATAATTAGTGACATTCTTTCATACGTTCTCGAAGACTTAAAGGTAGGGTCAACTCAAACAAAAGCCTTATGTGTTGGAAAGATGCATACCCAGACCACCAACACATACTGACACTTTAACAAATGAAAAATGCGTAATTTTAGAGTTAATAAAAAACCATGATTATTCCTGCTAACTGGGGGCAGCCATTTTGTTTCGTTTTTGTGACGTCCGGTGGTATAGCTTAGGGCGAAGTGACGTCAGTTCCGTCCATCTTCTCTATGCACAGTGTAAACAAACGCTCTAATTTATGACAAGGCGCTTCGCTTTCATCAACCTGACTTGTAAAACAACATAAATGACTTGATAGTATAATAAACTATTTAATTAAATATATTTCAGGTTACATCAATAGAACGAAATGGAGTTATATTATTTTTCTTTTTTTTTAAATCCAAAGAAAACAATGCATACTATTAGGCCTATTCCCTAGTATTGGTAGGGCACGTTCAAGCAAAAACCATCACTCACGATACCCCAAGTGATACTTTTCTTTTCTTTGGGACGACGTAATTGGTCAGTTTTGTGATTTTAGATGGGGAAAGTCTACTTAATCAAGGGTTTTACAGAATTACTTACAGTAATAAAACAGGGCGGTTGGTAATGTCCATTACGATTTGAGGTGTATCCGTGCTGTTATCACACAATACCCTGTGATCTTCATAAAAGAGGCACATCTGTTTAGTGTGTCTAGCCACAGTGTCTGCGGACCGTCTGAATATACACCTGCCAACCAGGAACCACAGAAAGGCCACGGAAAGAAAAGACCAGTTAACCAAGAAAACACTCCGATTATTGTTTCAGTACGTGGGTTAATTTATGTACGAAACATAATACAGTTATTTCAACACTTTGACAATGGTGGTTTATTTTGTATTGAAAAATAGTATATAATTGGTGCTGGCTTACTAGGATGGATATAATTACAGAACACTGCGATGCATCTGCAAAAAATCAGGTATCTTTTGTTTCTTCATTTCGAAGACTAATTCCTGACGTGACACGTTAGGTATTACGTAACCACCAGCTCGCCAGAGGGCGTATTCACTGGGATGGTACAAAATGGCTGCGGCCGTTATATATAATAGTCGTCACATTTCACCGTTTTATTAATTAACTATACGATTATACTTGTTGATATTAAGCAATAATGTGCATTATATATCGTTGAATATGCATATCAGGCCAAATGCCTTGATTGTCCCCTCCTTTAAAGAGGGAGATGTGGTATCAGTTACATATAGTCTAACTAGTCGTCTAACGAATAGTATAGATTGCTATTAAAGTATATGACGTCATGAGGTGACACGTCATCCTAGCCAGCATGGCCGCCGCCTGTACATTAATTCTGATTTTAATAAATCATTATCGGACTCATCTCATGTCCATCCTTGACAGAACAACCTGTCCCTCCAGTTGGACAGTTCTGACTTCCCTGCTTGTTGGAGAGAAGCTAACGTAATACCTATCCATGCACGAGTAGCGACACCTTTCGAAGTTGTGAAGATTCATTCACCGATGTTTGAAAGCATCTTCACAACTCCGTCTTTAACTGTATTAATCTACTTGTTGAAGAATGACACGATCGTAATGAAATACCAATCGGGCGTCGTTCCTGGAGACTCCACGCTTAACAAATTAAAGGATCAATAGAAGTCTCACAAGCGGTCTCTGGGGGTTTCGAATTCGACCAATGATTATTTTTAATTAATACAAATGACACTGTAAAGGATATCAAGTCAAATAAACGACATTTTTGCACAAGACATTTCAATCTGCATAGAAGTAGGAAACTCTTAGACCCATTTATAGTGTAATTACTTTGAATCGTCATTTAGATGCAATCAGTAAATGACCTAAATGTATATGCGCCTGAAAAGCGATCGATTCGACCTTGTATTTAAACAATAAACGTATATCAGATGTTAATTATCAGAGCCATTTAAAGCTGATGAGTTGGTCAATCGAGTGTGGAACAGCGAAAGATATCTCACGAAAAGCTAGTTCTTTCATTCAATTGACCAAAATACGTAAGCACCATTATTTATAGGCATACTGTGAAAACTGATCCCTTACACCCCACGTACTTTGTCACTCCAATTACTGTGACCATTAAGTGATAACTCCATAATACAGACTGGGGGAATAATATCGTTTACTACTAGCTTTTCCTTTTGAAAATCATTTATGAAAAAATTGTGATGGTTGCAGTAAAAACAATACACCCTTTCTTTTCTCTCTCATCTATTTATTTTGTTTCTTAACTTGTATTTTATTTATTTCATGTTAGTTTTGGGGATTTTTGCACCTGAAAAAATTAAAAAGATATTTCTGTTTATTTGGTAAAAGACGCCAGATATGACAAGTTAAACATGGTCTTGGCATCAGTGAATGTAACAACCAGTACTTCTCCCACTTCACTCAAGATGAACTCCACTGTCTTTGTAGGCATTTTAATGCAAACCTACTTTATTTTAATGTCCCACGTGTAAAGAACACCGAATTAATAAATGTCCCTGCAGCCATGTCAGATTGGGAAACTTCATCTATGTCAATAGACTTGAAAAATCCATGGCGTCGTGGAAACACACTCGAGACCGCACACAGCGGGCAAGTGTGAGACGTAAATTATCAGTGTCGCACGATTTGTGCTCAAACAATCGATTAGTTCTCTGCGTTAGAGGTATAATTACCTACTTAAAATGGTACAAGTAAAACAAATAAAACAAAATTTATAAAAACAAGAAAGAAAACAAAAACAGAGAAAACCCCCAAAAAGGAAACAAGATGTCAGCTTTACACTTTAGATGGAAACTAGATTTGTATTAGGCCTAATTTCAAGACAAAAAGGAATAGTCACATTGTGGACATAAGAGGCCAATCGAAAAGGTCAGCACAACGGGTGCGCCTCGTTCTATCAATATATTGACAGATTACTTGAAATTCTTTACATTTACTTTCGAAGTAATAATCAATAACGTTCAAGCGCATGGTCCGTGGGTTCTTGCCGCAACTATTAACATTATTTCTGGTATAGATAGCGCTGTTGTAGCTACCGAGGAAAATTTGACAACTGAAAACAATGTTGATGCACAAAGTCAAAACTGATGCGCGCGCTGTCCAGAGACTAGCATATTTAAAATATATATATTCCCAGCCTCTTGTTTACATAGTAATATATCTACATTATTAATATTTGGATCGCTGGGAACAAGAAGATGCACAATGAAAGTTACAAAATTAGGTCTGTTCAAAAAGAATGATACATTGACAACTTGGTGACGAATTTATTAAGATTGTTCTCATTAAAATAAATACTTTTTTTCTACTTCATATCTTTGTTTATCTTCGTTTTAGAAATGGATAATATTTATATTTATATATAAGTATTTAGCTAATAATAATAACAGCCTCACGTCAAAAATGTTATCTGTTTTAATATTATCTTTACATCCAAATATCACTAGCTCAAGAGAAAGCTTTAAATTACATATATGCTTACATGATTTTGATAACCAATTTAAATAATCATTCCAAAAGTTCTGAACAATTTCACATTCTCAAAATAAATGTACTATAGATTCTTTTTCCTTCATGACAAAAAGTACACGTTTGACTGTCAATTAATTTTAATTTATATGCGAAACTATTAGTAGTTAATATTCTGTGAAGTACCAGTGTCAGTTGATCATAAATGTGTTATAAAGACACGAAACTCAGGACAGTCTCTTTAATGGTTAGTGGGTAGCGAGAAAGGATAATTGAAATTAAGGGGCGGGTCTACACGGTTTAGGGATTGGGTGCTACGATGTGTTCTTTTCTTTACTGTGCTTTTTGTACATTTTCCAAATAAGTACCAACAGCACTAGTCCTGACGCTTATGCATACCAATTTAATGTATATTCTATTGTATTCACGTTCAAATTGAAACCTAATTATTGAACTCAGAGTTGTAATAATTTTAAAACTATAGTTTGACGTGACAGTCTGTTACATGTACAATTACCAAGACAATTTCCGCTTGCTTCCGATTACTTTTTTTTCCTTCTTTTCAAAAGTCATTATACTGCAGGTCCCCGTTAGATTATAAAATGTCACTAGGGGGAGCACACATAAAGGCTCGTCAAATACGTCTCAACCTAATCAGATTGCAGAATCAGATTGATTAACGCCAGGTCTAACCTGGTAGCAGGCATATTGGGTAATAACTATTATTCACTACCCAATATACAATCATTTTTTTTCTTTTGTAATGAAGTTGGCACTGGTTTCAATCGTAATTTGGATGAACTCTTCGTCAATATTTCACTCCTCGTATGCAGGCAATTTATGTCCAAATCTAACTGGAAGTGAACCGATTTATTTTTCTTCCGTGAATTGTAAATGAAACTCGATGGCCAATTATAAATTTAATATTGGGTTTTCGTTCAATTATGATTATTATTATAATCAAAATGGGAGCGGGGGATGAAATTTTATTTGACATTTTCAGGACACTCGAAATACCGCATATCGAACATCATAAAATATTCTGTTTAAAAACAAACTTTCTGTCTGTGGAGGGGCCAATTAAACGGACAAAACTATATATATATAAAAAAAACCCACAACCCCCCCCCCCCCACACACACACACACACACAAACAACAACAACAACGGAGTTGTTCATTTATCCTTGTAGTCCAGTAAATTTAAACCAAAATGTAGGTGAAATTGCATTAAGAAGGTTAATATATAGTTATATACAATATTGTTAAGATCATCCCACTGAACATTATTTCCAAAATGGCCGTCAATACCAACTTTGAGGACCTATATTTCCTAAACGGTTGATTTTAGTCCACATTGATGTATTAATAGTAGATAGAAATATGATACCAAAGAATCAAAATATTTTGTTAAAAATATAGTGTCACGCACCTTTGACGTCATGACGCAAATATGACGTCACATTGCGCCGTCAAGACTCAAAATGGGTCATATTTAAGGTAAACACGTATAGTTTCCAGCAGATCCGATAATATACTCATAAATGTACCCACCGACTTCTTAATAATGCTTAAACCGTAATGATGTAATATCAGAAATAATAGACAGGATGATGTCACGGAGTAAAGCGAATATATTTAAATGTCGCAATGTGACATCCAGTGTAATATCAGATAATTTATGCTGAATTTATTCTCTATAAACATACATGTGTATTTTGACAACTAACACATTTGGCTTTGCAATGATCACATGCAGATGCGTTGAAATGTGAAAAATCACAATCATTTTACATGGGGACATTATAAACTTCAGATCGATTCTTGTGAGGAGATCATTTAGATTTAGTTCAGCTGTTCCCTGTCTGAACAGTCACGCCAAGATTTCTGGCTTCGGGTCATCTTTTCCCATCCAAATTTGAACCTGATAGTACCACATATGGTAAGTGTCATACCTGGCTGCATTCGACATTAGTGGATTGTTTGTACTTCCAAGTAGTGCACCTTTCCTAGTTACAAATAATCTTGAAGTGTAACACAACCACAAATAAATAAGAACGAGAAGATGGGAAATACGTTTTCCCCAAACCAGTTACCTGGCTTTCAAAGTTAACTAACATATCAAAATCTTGTTTGTCCTCGCCAACAATATTTCCTTTTCTTTATTTGGTTGTATGGCAAATTGGTACAGCAGTAAGGAATGAATTTTTACCTGGCATCCCTCTTTGAACGTCTGTAGTTGATGGCCCTTTATATCTACCAAAATCTTGGTGAACCACATTTTGCTGGAGGTATATTGGATAGAAGAAATGTGGTGGAATCGTTTCCGAACTTTAGTTGAATTTCTAACAAGATACTGACTTTTATTTCATTTTAAGTTATTTACCTGTGATATTTATATTTTTGCATACTTTGTTTTAGCTTAACTTCGACTTTTTATATTGGTATGGTCATTGTTCGTGTACCTTCCTTTGTTTGATACTCAGTAGCGGAGGTGCAGTTAAGTTACCAGTCGTTCATTCATCAAAACTTTGGCCTCCTCAATACAGAGACTCAAAATGACAATAGACTGCAAACTAAGATACTTGACAAAAGGGATGTCTTCTGCATTCTAATAGTAAGATTTTCCTTTGTGTTAAGCAATATTCATTCTTCTTAAGTTTTTGGGGCAGTGGTATGTACTATCCTGTCTGTGGGATTGGTGTATATAAAAGATCCCTTGCTGCTAATCGAAAAAGAGTAGCCCATGTGTCCGACGCCATATAACCGTAAATAAAATGTGTTGAGTGCTTCGTTAAATAAAACATTTCCTTCCTTCCTTCTTCTCAAGTGTTTGGCGTTTGCTTCTGAAATACCCCCAGGCATGCTAAATGTTTTCCCATTTCGCATAACACCATATAATTGTTGCACGGAAGTTGTTTAATCAAGTTTATGACATTCAAAGACTAATTAATGCTTTCTAAAACAAATTTGAAAGACATAGAGTCTGCATATTCCAGATACGACGTATCACTGGCTAAAATGATGCTATAGCTACACTATTTTGATTTTGTACAAACCTTTTCATGTTTTTGGTGAAAATATCGTACATATGTTTTATCAATAAGATGAAAACAATAGATGTGACAACTGAAGGATGTGGTTATATTGGGAGTCACGGTTGTGGGAGGATGTGCTCATCTTTCGCGAATACCTGATTTCATCACTGTTTTGACAGAGATTCAAGAGAACATGCCATCAGAGTTGCAGGCAAATATATCTACGGAGTTCTGTCTTGTGTAGATTTAAAATAGCAGTCCTCTTCCAAGACTGGACCCAATTTCACAAAACATCGTAAGCCTAGTTTTCCACGTAAACGTAAATCTACGACTAATACACAATTCTTAATACTCACTAGCAGTATAACTAATATAGTTAGAAGTGTACATATTTCATTTTCGTTAGTCCTTAAAATGCTCCATTTTCCATAATAATATAATTTTCTGCGTGAAATTGGCTCCAGGTCGGGAAGGATGTATTGTTCTAGTATATAGGGAGTAGCAGTCAACACATAAACAAAGCACCTGATAGTGCATCTTGTTAGCAATCATTACATTGTCAAAATGTACCCTTGATTATGCTTTGTACACATATACACATTTTGATTATGGTACCAGTTTTGTTGTTCAGATTAAATGGAAAGTTGCAGTCAAACGGTTTACACAGGTTAATGCAGATCAATCTAGGCACTACATTTCTGTTAGTAAACAGTAGATAATATCAACTTCAATATTTACTATGTCATTGCTACCATGCAAAGTCCAGAACAGATTTTTAAATTTGATATCCAAGAAAATGACAGCTTGTACTTGAATGTAATTTTGGACAATCTTTTGTTGAGGGTTACTTTGTTGAGTACATTTCACATCTTCCACTGGTAATTTCTAGTTGCCGTACAACCTCAAGATTATTTGTAATATGAAAAATACAATAGTTAAGATGGTACAATTGTTTTGTGAAGTAGCCAGGTGTTACATGTATCATCTATACAATCCGGCACTAAAACACCGAACATAAAACAATGAACTCCCCACAAATTTGCAAGCATGGGATTATCCCGAGTACTCCGACAGTATGAGATCTAAACGAACCACATGTTTGGCCTCCTCAATACAGAGACTCAAAATGACAATAGACTGCAAACTAAGATACTTGACAAAAGGGATGTCTTCTGCATTCTAATAGTAAGATTTTCCTTTGTGTTAAGCAATATTCATTCTTCTTAAGTTTTTGGGGCAGTGGTATGTACTATCCTGTCTGTGGGATTGGTGTATATAAAAGATCCCTTGCTGCTAATCGAAAAAGAGTAGCCCATGTGTCCGACGCCATATAACCGTAAATAAAATGTGTTCAGTGCTTCGTTAAATAAAACATTTCCTTCCTTCCTTCTTCTCAAGTGTTTGGCGTTTGCTTCTGAAATACCCCCAGGCATGCTAAATGTTTTCCCATTTCGCATAACACCATATAATTGTTGCACGGAAGTTGTTTAATCAAGTTTATGACATTCAAAGACTAATTAATGCTTTCTAAAACAAATTTGAAAGACATAGAGTCTGCATATTCCAGATACGACGTATCACTGGCTAAAATGATGCTATAGCTACACTATTTTGATTTTGTACAAACCTTTTCATGTTTATAGCGCTCTCTAACCGGTCAGTTTAAAGTTTGGTTTGTTTAACGATACCACTAGAGCACATTGATTTATTAATCGGCTATTGGATGTCAAACATATGGTCATATTGACACAGTCATAGAGAGGAAACCCGCTACTTTGTTTTCATTTGTAGCAAGGGATCGTTTATATGCATCATCCCACAGACAGTATAGCACATGCCAGTCGTGGTGCACTGGCTGGAACGAGAAATAGCCCACCGACGGGAATCGATCCCAAACCGACTGCGCATCAAGCGAGCGCTTTATCACTGGGCTACGTCCCGCCCCCTGTAACCGGTGAGAAAGCAATCTACATGTATATATCTGCCCCGGGTTGGGCCCCTGGCCTCTCAGAGGTCCAACTCCGGGACAGACATGCTCGAAACCTCTGTGGTATATGAGCATGTTAAAATATTACGGAACGGAACATGTATATAAATGCTGCGCAATCTCTGCCTACCACGCGGTAGTCAAAGATTCCCGCCCACTCTAATGCAACAACAATCCTAGGATTGACATTAAATAGCTTCACACCGATCATTTACGAGTTTCTTGATAATTGCTTGTTTTTCAAATCACATATTAGTAATCACTAATACACACACACTAGAGGAAGAAACGTAAACTACGTATTGAAAGGGGAAGCTGTTGGGTTTCTTCCTATAGTGTGTGTATTAGTTATTAATATGTGAAAATAATTATGAGAGAGCTGGAAAATGTTCGATGTAAAGGTATTTAACGTCAAACATAGGATTGTTGTTGTATTAAAGCGGGAATCTTTGACTACCGTTTGGTAGGAGATTGTGCAGAGTTGATAAAGATTGGTCTCCGACTGTCCACATCTACGTCTAGCTCTCTAACCGTCAGATTGCTCAGGCTAGTATGATATGTGATTGAACAAGGTCTATTGTAATCATGCGTATGAATGTTCTTGTGTATGTGGTAATTCCAAAATATTTTGGTTGATGCCAGATAACTAGATGATCTGGGACTAGTTGTGGAATTATGATTTGAATTGCTTTGTTGATTAAATGCAACATAAATTTTCTGATATTATGTTAGATAGCACAGGAAATTCTGGGCATTATTTTAGACATTCGCTCTCCTCCAAGACAATATGTCTGTACCTGACAATACATTATCATTCTGCCTATCATTTGTGATATTACATCATTACGGATTAAGCATTATTTCTCTCTTAAGTTGCATATCTTCGGCAATTTATGACATAAAAAATGAATGAATTGTTCTTTCCTAGGTTGTTAACCATAAGGAATTCAATACTATGATTGTTTAGTTTTTTTTAAATACAGAAAAGGTTTCAAAAGGACAAATATATGGCAAAATGGGCATCCCCCAATATCAAGAATAGCATTTTTCTTTGTCATATTAAACTTTGACAGACACTATTTTGAAATGTTAAGTAAAGAAGCAATATTGAGTTCACTCTCAAATTAATATATGAACATTTTCATGTATAAGAACCATGAAATGTAGTTTTTTTAATAAGCATTGTAGTCAAAGTTGCCGTCACAATAGCAGAGCGCTGTACATTGTAGAACTACCTTAACACACTTGCATTGCCTCCTACACCCCTTCTTGCAACCACATCGTAGAAACTCTGAACAAGACACTGCAGCTTCTGGAATTAATGCCTTGTAAACAAAGGCACCCTGTACGAATTGCCTTGCTACATCTGGAACTCTGTAATACAATGTCGCCATATCACGTATGTGAACGAGAAGCTACCTAGACTAGTGAGTCTAATTCAGGGCAAAACACCATGGAGCTAGTGTTGTTAGTATAGAAACGGAGAGTGAGAAGTTGGATTCACAAAGAGATTGCACATACACCATTATGAAGATCTGAAGCTGCATTACAGTAAACCAATACTGGAATTGTGGAAATGTCTCATCTCGTTTCAAGCACCAGGCATCAAAATGAATTGGTTCAGTTTCTTCACTGCTGTATGCACCATAGGCTTTTTGAAGGAGAATTAACTAAGCACCGCATGTCACCTGGTGTGCGTATCTCGTCCGTGTGACGTGTGAGCATTTGAGAAAGGAATCAGCCGTTCCAGGTGTAGCAATATCTGTTTGGGTCAGAACATTTGTCCAACCACTACCTTCCAGAAAATATCCAAGAGTTCTCAAGGCGGCTATTTCAATGTATAAGCCACCAAGCACAATGACAAACATCTGTACTCCATATTTATCTGCCCAGTTTAGCAATCGTGAACAGTGCCTGATCCAGTGTTAGCACAGGAACCTATCCAGGGTTTTAAAAATGGACAGCATGCTGGCAACACCATCGAATGACGAATCATAGACACTGTGTTAGAATTATCAGAGAACAATGGTAGAACTGAGTTGATGGTGACGTTATAGTTGTCTGGTTGCAGTGCATTTGAATGAAATGCAGCCCATGAAATTGGACCCGACATATTTTGTTTCTCTTTGCTTATGACCAGCTGTGTTTGTTTTTGCCACTTCTTCTCATCTTCGAGGGCAGCCTTTAGCAAATGGTCATCGCCTGTGAGAGTCCCTTCTATGGAAGGGATGGGAGGGTCCTTGTTCTTCAGGGTCACAGGGGTTGTGTACGATTCTGGTAGTGGTGGGATAATATTGATTGAAGGTCCAGTCTTCAGTGTAGCTCATTCACGTTTAACTCCACCAGACTCTGATGTACGAGTTTGTAACAGGGATATGCCTGTACCATGAAACGCACCAGTAGCAGTCGCTGAGCTGGGATTGTGGTTATAAACTGCAGCTGTGGTGAACAGATTCGTACGTAAGATATATAAACAAACTACTTGCTCGGTTTCATATTGCTCACATGCTGACACTGCCATTTGTGTGAAACAAATACCAACGATTGAGTTGTGGCAATGAGTTCGGCGTTCTGATCTCGGACACATCCATATTATTCTAGCATGCGGATACTCTCGCACACCTGCAATGGCTCTTCCATACACTACTTACTAGATTTATGCACGTCCTCTTTTAACGTTGTCACTGAACACCTGTAAAACATGGTGATATTATGTGACAGGTTGATCTTTCAAAGAAGCCAATAGATGACATTTTCAAACATCCACAGGCATAATAGCAATTGTTATAACATGACAGCAAGTTGTTCACATTGCCTAACAGGTAAGTGGCATGAACTTACAACACTTCCTTTTCTATGAGAATCAGTCATTTCATCCACCACTATCACTTGACTATGATAACGTAAGGCTTACTGGAAAACAATCCAGGTGCTTCATTTGAAATGTTTTGTGCAAAACTGGTGCCTTGAGTTCCTGTGTAACCATAATTAAGTGTTCACGGTATTACAAAGTGAAAGAGTAGCCACCAAAATGTTTGATGATAGTTACAAAGAAAAACAATATTTATCCAAATAAATCAAGTGTTCACGGTATTATAAAGTGAAAGAGTAGCCACCAAAATGTTTGATGATAGTTACAAAGAAAAACAATATTTATCCAAATAAATCAAGTGTTCACGGTATTATAAAGTGAAAGAGTAGCCACCAAAATGTTTGATGATAGTTACAAAGAAAAACAATATTTATCCAAATAAATTAAGTGGATCAGCAAAGAGGCGATAAGTCTATATAAATTCCTCTCCACAGATGTAATGTGACCAGAGCCTGCTAATGCAAAGTATTCTTCAGCATGTACACACGAGAAAATACACACACGCATATTTCTTCAAACTGCTGATGCTACAAAACATTACAAAAGAATACAGATTATAACGGTACAATAAATAGAACGGCACTCGCCAGCAGAATCAGATATGCATTGCCTTTGTAACAGAAAGTCATATATAAATTTGTACCTCGATGCAATTGTTATTGCATTGCCATTGAACAAAGCCAAATGCAGTGCATAGTCAGTCTTTCTTGTTCTGACTAGTTGTGTGCTGTTTGCAATCTCAAAATGTGAAGCAACAGATAGTTTGAACAATGTACTAGCATCCATTCTAACATACATAAAAGGTATGTATCACCAAGGAAGAGCAGAAAGTAGTGTAAGCAGAGCCATAAAAGTCATGTTCACAAAACATCAGAGGAATAGAAAGTAGTTCATCAAAACAGGATGCACTAGTCCAACGTCTTGTTCGTGGTATGGGGTACCAAAGCAGACCTCGGTATTCTTCAAAAGAAGGACTGTTGCGTGGAAGGTGAAATGGACGACATTAACAACCTGCATAGAACACTGCAGATACATACACGTACAGTAACAACAATCTGCAAGTATGTAGGGTGTGATCAGGAACGGGAAGTGGGCTTGATATCCACATTAACACAAGCTTTGCTAAATAAAATGTAATATTGGTATCTTTAATCAATAATCGTAGTTATTTTATTGTATCGTTTTATGAAAGGCATTTCATTCATGTTTTCACGTCATATCTTGGATGTTTCCCATTTGTGGGCACTAGGAGAAATATTCAGCTTGGCACTATATATGAAATCATTTAAGATATGTTAAACATTATATATGCCAATTTTGGTACTTTTATCACAAAAGCCACACTGTTTTTTCACATATCTGCCCCACTAATAATATATTTATGGCGTCTAAAATCAACCGTTTAGGAGATTTTTTTTTTTTTCAAGTTCCTTTTATTGCCTTAAGTTTTACAACTCATCAGCATCATACAAACAATATAGCATATATTATACAGATATGTACACAATAATGGGTCATCTTAACAATATAAACAAACCTAAAAAAAACGTCGCCTCTTGCAATTTGTTCTAGGTTCAGTCATATTTTTACTGGACTATTGGGTGTTTATTTTATTATGGTAACCACCCCCCCCAGTCCACCCCCACGCCCCCCCCACCCCCCCAAAAAAAAAAATAATAAACAACCTTAACGTTCATTCGTAAGTCACATCAAAGTTTTGACTGAAGATAAATACCAGTTGTTTTTGTCTATCGCTTATTCATAAGAACTCTGAATAAATTACATCCGCAAGGAGCTTCTTAAATGCAATTACTATCTGTTTATCGTCTGAAGAAACTTTTCTACCCAATTAAATATAGACATCAATATTAACAGTTTAATTACGTAATATGTTAGTTTTATCCTTTGAAGCTAAAAACTAGGAACTCGGCCAGGCTTGTCAAACAATATTCTTTTTTTCCTAGCCAAAATTGTTTCTTTCTGTCCTGTTTCTTTCTTTCCGTTTACCATGGACAACAGTGGAAAACCAAGAAACACTGTACAGACAATTAAAAATCTGGAATGTCATAAAATGTTCATCCCTGGGCATACAGGCTACTCGTTTGAAATGTATGTGGTGTATAAACTACTAATGTGTATAGTATATATATATACAGACTACTGGTATGGTATGTATGTGTGGTATACAGGCTACTGGTATGGTATGTATGGTATACAGGCTACTGGTATAGTGTGTATGTTTGATATACAGGCTACTGGTACGGTATGTATGTGTGGCATACAGGCTACTGGTACGGTATATATGTGTGGTATACAGACTACTGGTATGGTATGTATGTGTGGTATACAGGCTACTGGTACGGTATGTATGTGTGGCATACAGGCTACTGGTACGGTATATATGTGTGGTATACAGACTACTGGTATGGTATGTATGTGTGGTATACAGGCTACTGGTATGGTATGTATGGTATACAGGCTACTGGTATAGTGTGTATGTTTGATATACAGGCTACTGGTACGGTATGTATGTGTGGCATACAGGCTACTGGTACGGTATATATGTGTGGTATAGAGGATACTGGTATGATATGTATGTGTGGTATACAGACTACTGGTATGGTATGTGTGTGTGATATACAGACTACTGGTATGGTATGTGTGGTATACAGACTACTGGTATGGTATGTATGTGTGGTATACAGGCTGCTGGTATGGTATGTATGTGTGATATACAGGCTACTGGTGTGGTATGTATGTGTGGTATACAGACTACTGGTGTGGTATGTATGTGTGATATACAGACTACTGGTATGGTATGTATGTGTGGTATACAGACTACTGATATGGTATGTATGTGTGGTATACAGACTACTGGTATGGTATGTATGTGTGGTATACAGGCTACTGGTATGGTATGTGTGGTATACAGACTACTGGTATGGTATGTATGTGCTATACAGGCTACTGGTATGGTATGTATGTGTGGTATACAGGCTACTGGTACGGTATGTGTGTGGTATAGAGGATACTGGTATGGTATGTATGTGTGGTATACAGACTACTGGTATGGTATGTATGTGTGGTATACAGGCTACTGGTATGGTATGTGTGGTATACATGCTACTGGTATGGTATGTGTGGTATACAGACTACTGATATGGTATGTATGTGTGATATACAGACTACTGGTATGGTATGTATGTGTTGTATACAGACTACTGGTATGGTATGTATACTGACACAATGAAAACGGAAAACAGATATTTTTCACTATTTTGTTGTGATTAATGAAAAATATATTTATAGGACTTAAAATAACAATTTATGAGAGGAAGCCATTGATTGGTACTTTTGTCTGGGTTTTAATCTTGGTTTTGTTCTTGTTACACATACAATAGCAGAAATACACAAAATGGTGTGAAATGCGTTCACTACATGCTCAATCATGCTGCATGCAATGCACGTGAAATGCCTGTATGTGGACACATAAAGTCACGTAACGGTGTCATATTCCTCGTCACATTAAGTATGCCACCACTCAGAGAAGAACAAAAGGAGAGAGCTTTGGGCATGGTTCAAGGGGGGACTTCGCAAAGCCAAGTTGCTAGGACATTCAGAGTCCATCCATAAACTATTGGATGACTTGTTAAACGTCATCAACAGACCGAGAGTGTCCGTGATCGACTTCGACCTGGTCAACGTCCCGTTACGACCCTACGCAAAGATCGGCAGATTCGACGACACCACATCCGTGACCGGTTCAGAACTGTGACGATGACAGCAAGCAACACGCAACACGATAGGACGTCATGGAAGGCCTATCCATCCGATGAATGTCATCAGTCTACTCAGAATGGCTGGACTCAGATTCGTCCCGTTTCTCTGTCTCCTTTGCCGATGGAAGAGCACGTGTGTACAGGAGACTCCGTGAACGGTACGCTGACGGATGTGTGAGGGAACGTGATCGGTTTGACGGCGGTTGTGTGATGGTATGGGGAGCAATCAACTGTGATTTCAGGAGTGATCTCATCATTGTCCACATTGCCCTTATAGCCCAGCGTTATGTTGACGTTATTCTAAGACCAGTTCTCCAGCCACTTTTGCGCCGTCACCGAAGACCAGGAGGTCCCCTTCTGTTTCAACAAGACAGTGCCCGTGCACATACTGCAACAATTACCCAGGCATTCCTGCAGCAAGCCGGTATCACCGTTATGAACTGGCCCGCCGTTTCACCGGATTTGAACCCAACTGAACACATGTGGGATGAGTTGGGACGTCGTGTACGTTACCGCCTGTCACCACCGCGTAACGTCGCTGAGCTTGCACAGGTGTTGCAGGAGGAGTGGAGGAACATTCCTGTGGCTTATTTGAGATATTTGTGCCAGTTCTTTTCCCGTCGTCTTCACGCATGCTCACGGGCCAATGGTGGACACACTCGATTACTGATGATAACTGGCCATGTTTCCATGTGAATGTATCTCATGAATACCAGTCATTAATGTCATATTACATTATTACATCAATTCATTAATAGTTTGTCGTTATTTTCAATGAAAATGCGTTTTCATTGTGTGTCAGTATATGTGTGGTATACAGGCTACTGGTATGGTATGTATGTGTGGTATACAGGCTACTGGTATGGTATGTATGTGTGATATACAGGCTACTGACATGGTATGTATGTGTGATATACAGGCTACTGGTATGGTATGTATGTGTGGTGTACAGACTACTGATATGGTATGTATGTGTGGTATACAGACTACTGGTATGGTATGGTATTTGTGGTATACAGACTACTTGTACGGTATGTATGTGTGGTATACAGGCTACTGACATGGTATGTATGTGTGATATACAGGCTACTGGTATGGTATGTATGTGTGATATACAGACTACTGGTATGGTATGTATGTGTGGTATACAGGCTACTGATAGTAAATGTGTATGTGGTATACATGCTACTGGTATGGTATGTATGTGTGGTATACAGGCTACTGATAGGAAATGTGTATGTGGTATACAGACTACAGTATGGTATGTATGTGTGGTATACAGGCTACTGGTATGGTATGTATGTGTGATATACAAGCTACTGGTGTGGTATGTGTGGTATAGAGACTACTGGTATGCTATGCATGTGTGGTATACAGACTACTGGTATGGTATGTATGTGAGGTATACAGGCTACTAGCATGGTATGTGTGGTATACAGACTACTGATATGGTATGGTATGTGTGATATACAGACTACTGGTCTAGTATGGTATGTGTGGTATACAGACTATTGGTATGGTATGTATGTGTGATATACAGGCTACTAGCATGGTATGTGTGGTATACAGACTACTGATATGCTATGTATGTGTGGTATACAGACTACTGGTATGGTATGTATGTGTGATATACAGACTACTGATATAATATGTATGTGTGGTATACAGACTACTGGTATGGTATGTATGTGTGGTATACAGGCTACTAGCATGGTATGTGTGGTATACAGACTACTGATATGGTATGGTATGTGTGATATACAGACTACTGGTCTAGTATGGTGTGTGTGGTATACAGACTATTGGTATGGTATGTATGTATGATATACAGGCTAATGGTACGGTATGTGTGGTATAGAGGATACTGGTATGGTATGTATGTGTGGTATACAGACTACTGGTATGGTATGTATGTGTGGTATACAGGCTACTGGTATGGTATGTGTGGTATACAGGCTACTGGTATGGTATGTGTGGTATACAGACTACTGATATGGTATGTATGTGTGATATACAGACTACTGGTATGGTATGTATGTGTTGTATACAGACTACTGGTATGGTATGTATACTGACACACAATGAAAACGCAAAACAGATATTTTTCACTATTTTGTTGTGATTAATGAAAAATATATTTATAGGACTTAAAATAACAATTTATGAGAGGAAGCCATTGATTGGTACTTTTGTCTGGGTTTTAATCTTGGTTTTGTTCTTGTTACACATACAATAGCAGAAATACACAAAATGGTGTGAAATGCGTTCACTACATGCTCAATCATGCTGCATGCAATGCACGTGAAATGCCTGTATGTGGACACATAAAGTCACGTAACGGTGTCATATTCCTCGTCACATTAAGAATGCCACCACTCAGAGAAGAACAAAAGGAGCGAGCGTTGGGCATGGTTCAAGGGGGGACTTCGCAAAGCCAAGTTGCTAGGACATTCAGATTCCATCCATAAACTATTGGATGACTTGTTAAACGTCATCAACAGACCGAGAGTGTCCGTGATCGACTTCGACCTGGTCAACGTCCCGTTACGACCCTACGCAAAGATCGGCAGATTCGACGACACCACATCCGTGACCGGTTCAGAACTGTGACGATGACAGCAAGCAACACGCAACACGATAGGACGTCATGGAAGGCCTATCCATCCGATGAATGTCATCAGTCTACTCAGAATGGCTGGACTCAGATTCGTCCCGTTTCTCTGTCTCCTTTGCCGATGGAAGAGCACGTGTGTACAGGAGACTCCGTGAACGGTACGCTGACGGATGTGTGAGGGAACGTGATCGGTTTGGCGGCGGTTGTGTGATGGTATGGGGAGCAATCAACTGTGATTTCAGGAGTGATCTCATCATTGTCCACAATGCCCTTACAGCCGGGGACCAGACAACTCGGACCCATGGACAACTCGGCCCAGACAACTCGGCCTCGGGGCCGAGCTGTCCGAGACAACTCGGCCCCGAGTTATTGATACGGGTTCATTGATACTTGCGGAAAGCGGCTATATGTCGAAATCAGATTTTCAAGAAGCAGAATTGAACAGTTTATCCTAGTATTTCTCAATCAATACAGTATTCATATGCCAAAGCAGTAAAATTACGACAGTATTACAGGTGCGGTGTTGCCATCGTGAACAAACGTCGCAGCGTAATGCATGTTGTCTGGGTCGAACTTCATTGGAACAAAAGGAACACGGATATGTCGGCATTTTGTTGGAAAGTGATATTAGAAAGTGATAAGTCCAATAATTCGGACGGTTATATACATTATTTGAAAATGGCATCATGCTCACCAATTGGAATTACTTCTTAAAAGCAGGAAGTCAGGAGGCTATATCCGCGAGTGTTGTTACAACGATAAATAACTTTTGCATGTTTTTTCTGGGATCATCTCCAATGTTTAGGTCACTGATTGTAGAACAAAAACAAATTATTCGAACAGCGGAAACTATCTTCAAAGATAAATGGATCAGCAATTTATCAATCCGACATGACACTTCGTTTCGGGACGTTTATGTTAAGGTGAGACTAATTCAAAACTAACAAAAAACACACTCTTTTATTTCTGTGAGAATACTTTAATTTAAAAAACAACACTTGTTCAACAATATTTTTCAACAATATACAATATTGTGCATGTGCCGAGTCGTCTCTGGACTCCGGGCCGAGTTGTCTTGAGGTGGGCCGAGTTGTCTCAGAACTATGGGCCGAGCTGTCTCGACGTGGGCCGAGTTGTCCCGAGTTGTCCACGGGTCCGAGTTGTCTGGCATTCTTACAGCCCAGCGTTATGTTGCCGTTATTCTAAGACCAGTTCTCCAGCCACTTTTGCGCCGTCACCGAAGACCAGGAGTTCCCCTTCTGTTTCAACAAGACAGTGCCCGTGCACATACTGCAACAATGGGCGTCTTAGCTGAAACAGGTGGAGATAACTCTATTCCAGATGGCGCGACGATCGACAGGGTCCCAGAAAGCTGGTTTGTCTATGACTGGCTTCAGGTTATAAGCGACCAACTGTAACAATTTACATTGCGACAAATTTGTTTATAGCACTAAACATATGTAATAATACAATTTAAATGCCATTGATGTGTTGTTGTGTGCCTGGTTGCCATAACAGAGGCGGGCATCGGTTTCCAAAGAAAAACAAAACTCGTGAAAATTGGTTATTTGCAGTTCGTCGAGACAAGTGGAAGCCAAACGACTCCAGTGTTGTTTGTCATTCACATTTTAACGACGAAAACTACGTCCAGAGAAACACTTATGGTAAGCATAAATAATAACTTATCATACCTGCATGTTGGACAACATAATGAAATAAATTACTCTTTCAAAGCGGTCTGTCGGCGCCCATAATAGAAAACAATTTAGTTCTATTTTCAACAATTTTTAGAGAGTATTTTTTTAAAAATTACAACTAAAATGTGGTTAATTATAACCAAATTTTATTAGGATAATTATGGTTGGCTAATTTACTTGATAGTTTATTTTACACAATATTATTAAAAAAACCCAAAAAAAAAAAAACTTGGGAATAATAGTAAATGACAACTTTTTTTTAAGAATTACATTAATTCAGTCAAAAATCTGTCCCGATAATGAGGAAGCGTATATTATTTAATTTGATAAAACACATTAGAAATATGTACCCTGCATATATCATTCAAATAATGACTAAAACCTGTAACTTTTTAAATGTCGGTACTGAGTACACAAACATGGCAAGTCCTCAGATCACATAATACAGATTAAAGGTGCTAATTATGGGCAATTTTATATAAACCTCAGGTATCTGTAAATTACAGGATTATTAATTTTATATAAACCTCAGGTATCTGTAAATTACAGGATTATTAATTTTATATAAACCTCAGGTATCTGTAAATTACAGGATTATTAATTTTATTCGCACATTTTATTTTTGTTTAACCCATAAATTGTTTATGCAATTTTTTAATTCTTATCATCATTTGTTCAAATCAAACATGGTGTCAAATATCACAATGATGTCATTATGCATATTACACTATTATTGATAACAAGCTTGTACATGTTAAAAATTTACTATGTATGTTATATCATTTCAGGCAATGTGTCAGCAGTCCCGATGTCAACAGAGACAGGCACTTCCAGTACCGATTTGTGCAGAAGTACCGAAACAGAACAGTGAGTCATTGGAAATAGGTGCTGAAATCACAGTCACATCAGATTCCTGTATAACAAAATCTCAAGAGGAAGAATACAAAAAAACAAGAAACATTCACACTCACACAAACACAATTCCTGTTAGGACAATGTCGGCTGTAAAATTCCAAGATGACCCCGCAGGAATGCATTACTTCACAGGGCTTAAAAATTATGAAACATTTATATTCGTTCTTAATACATTAGGACCATCAGCAAACCATCTGATGTATTACCGGTACTACACTGAAACTGTGGACAATCTCAGCATCGAAGACCAGGTTTTTTTAGTTTTGATTAAGCTTCGAAGAAAAGAAACACACTTTATGCAATCTCGACTGTTTGAAGTGTCAGAATTTACAGTGGCAAATGTATTTATTACGTGGATAAATTTCATGTTTTTGAAATGGAAATCGTTGAATTCATGGCCTGACCGTCAGTTAACCAAGTTCTTTGCTCCTGTAGACATGAAAGCACAGTTTCCAAATACATGTATCATCATTGATGGTACCGAGATACCAATAAAAAAACCTAAGGCGCCATTGGCCCAACAAGCAACATTTTCAACATACAAGAATAGAAACACTGTTAGTGCTTGTTGGTATTACCCCTGCTGGTCTTGTCTCATATGTATCACCAGCATTTGGAGGTTCTATCAGTGACAGACAAATTGTAGAAAGATCAAATCTTTTTTCTCTATGCGACCCCAAGGATTCCATTATGGCAGACAAGGGTTTTAACGTTCAGGATCTGTTTGCACCACATGATGTTCGCATCAACATGCCATCATTTTTTAGGAAAAAAAAAATAGAATGTCAGGGGGAAATGTTTTGGAAGATAGACAAATTTCAAGTAAGCGTGTGCATGTGGAGAGAGTGATCGGACTAGCTAAGACATATCGCATGCTAACACAGCCAATGAATCACACTGAAACAAAACTTGTCACTGAAATACTTTTTGTGTGCTTTATGCTGTGCAACTTCCGGGACCGGATTGTGTCTACTGATGCGTAAAATAAATGAACAAAGCAAATACACATGTAAAATATATTTATTTGGATGAATAAAAATATTAATTACAATTGCATTAATCTTCACATTATCAATAAGATGTGGAATTTAATAACGTATATACAGAACATAATTAGTGAACAATATTTCATATATATATATATCTATAGCAGACCCAATGCTTAAATTTTTTGCCCAGTATATTCTGCTTCACATGGGCAGTCATTGAAGCGAGTACATGCTTTTATAATTTAAATTGCTATATCAAACATGTTATAAACTAGCACTTCTCAAATACATTTATTTAAATATTTCAGACAAAAAATAAATACGGCATTCTGTTTGTTACAATGTAAATAATTTGAGGGATTAAAGCTATTTTATTAATATTATTAAATATTGGTATCATTCTGATGTGAAATTGTGCATATTTTCAAAATGGTAATTGTCAAAGCATATATATCTCTCATTCCTTTACTTACTTAAAAGGCAGTTTAGATTAGTAACCAAAATGTCTTTATAATAACTGCATGGAAGAAACTCTTATCGTTACCAGTGATGTTCAGTTTTTCAACTTTTCTAAATTTGATCTGACCTCTGTATCTACTTTCATACTGCAATGTGCCTATGTATTTCTATTTTTGAAGAGAATATAACAGAAAACATGCAACAAAATTACCGAATTTAACTTACTGATACTTATTTATCCTTATTTATCATGCATATTTTATCAGCAATGTCCACTTCATTCACCAAAATGTACGATTATGATGCTGGAATCCACTGTGATTAAACAGCTTGTATAAATAAATTATTTGAGTTGCAGTATTATGAGTTGTTTTGTAATGACTGACAGAAGCTTACTGAAAGTTAACAAGGACTTGATACCTGGGTTTTTGTAAAAAAAAGAGAGAAAAAAAGAGTAAAGTTTGTTTTATTTAACGACACCACTAGAGCACATTGATTTTATCATCGGCTATTGAATGCCAAACATGGTCATTCTGACACTGTTTTTCAGAGGAATCCCGCTGTCGCAACATGCTACTCTTTTACGACAGTGTTTTCTGCACTTACAATCATTTTAGAATCCAACTATTTTTTATACCTGTACAATGAACAATATATAATTAATTATCTATGCTATTACACACAAGTTCTTTAAACACACGTTAACTCATAAGTACAAGTTTGAATATTTAAAATAAAAAGCATCAAGAACTGCTTTGCGGAAATGTTGTTAAAAAAAATTTCCAACTGAACAAGCATTTTTGCAATGAACACATTATCCCTAGCAACTGAAATTACCTTGAAGTCACAGAGTGTGAAAATGCAAAAATCACGTGTTTACTTTCCACTACAGTACAACTGTCCTTGAACTTGATAGAAATAATCATGAGTGTTTTTTAAAGCAAGAGTGCCTTCTCTCTCATAAAGATAAGGCACTGTTGCTGGGCAGACTGACTTATTTCTAGCAGTAAAGGGGCATTTTATTTCAATCAGCCTTTCGTCTACAACACCATCTGGAGAACAACCAATGAAGGGTTTCAGTTTGTTGATAACAATGCCACTTTGTTTAACGTTGCACTTTTTTAACTCTTCATATTTTGCTATGGCAACCGACTCATATTTTCGCCCATGTTTTATTGGAGCAGTACTTATTTTGCTTGATTTGGTCAATGCCCGTGCCAACATTGGAAAGTTAGTTCGCTCTGTTGCTTTGCAGATCTGTCCAAATCGAGATGTCTGTAGCCGTTTACACCTCTCTTTATACCATCTCTTACATGAACACTGTTTTCTGGTAGCAACCTCAATTTCTCTAATCTGTTCATCACTGATATCTGTTATTAAAGCACTTTCTAAAAAACAATCCTCATTACTTTTACCAAAATAGCTGTGGTCATGAGCATATGTTTCCATGTCACATGGTTTGTACAACTGGCTAATGGGCATCTGTCCAAAATTCTCCTTGTTTTTTACTAACGTTTCTAACCTTGTATTTGTTTGCTGTGGGTTAATATACTGAGGTTTGACCGGATCAAATCGATAGTCAGTTTTATCTGTACCAGTTAAGTTTAAATCAAAAGATTTAATTGGCGAAGCAATAAACTTTCTGGTTCTGTGAAAACTCTGCAGTTTTTGTGTACATGTCCTCCGTTTTCATAGACTTCCTTTCATAAAACGGACTCATGGCATAAAGAAGGGTACATACATGTTTACAGTGTGCTTCAGGCCCCATCCCTGCACCGCATTCACATTGGCATTCTCTGACACAGCCAAACGTATCAATTATAAAACTAATGTCCACAGTGTATGTGAGGTTTTTCTTCATTTCAGCTTTGCACACTGACCTAACAAAAACCAAATCGCCATCCGACACATACCTCACAAATTTAAAAAAACAGCCATCGTAAAGATCTTTAGGTTTTTTGTCAAACACTTTTCCGAGTTGTTGCAAATATGTTTCAATCCTCTCAAAAGGAAATGCGGGAAGCTGGCTTTCTGAGTTTATGTCCTTGTAATTGGTCACATCTGGGATTTCCATGTTGAATTCCTTAGCAAGGTCATTTGCATTACCGAAATTGTCATTGCGTCTGTATGCTTCAAGTCTGGAAAAAATAATAAAATAAAAATAAACTGACAATCGTAGACACTCTCTATATATATATATATATATGTAGTAACAACCTACTACTCAGTTAATCATTATCAAAGGATACAATAATCATGGAATACCTTAAAGGGAGGATCAACTCAAACAAGATGTGTTGGAAAGATACATACCCGGACCACCAACACATACTGACACTTTAACAAATGAAAAACACATAATTTTAGAGTTAATAAAAAACATGATTATTCCTGCTGACTGGGGGCAGTGTAACCAAACAATCTAATTTACGACAAGACGCTTCGCTTTCATCAACTTGTAAAACAACATAAATGACTTGATAGTATTATAAACTATTTAATTAAATATATTTCAATTTGCATCAAGAGAATGAAATGGAGTTATAGTATTTTCATCTTTTAAAAAATCCAAAGAAAATTTTTATATTATTAGGTGTATTGGTAGAGTATGTTTGATATTATTACAGAACATTCTGATGCATCCGCAAAAATCAGGTACGTTTAGTTTCTTCAGTTCGAAGACTAATTCCTGACATGACACGTTAGGTATTACGTAACCACCAGCTCGCCAGAGGGCGTATTCACTGGGATGGTACAAAATGAATGCGCCCATTATATATAATAGCCATCACATTTAACCGTTTCATTAATTAACTATACGATTATACTTGTTGATATTAAGCAATAATGTGCATTATATATCGTTGACTAGGCATACAAGGCCAAATGCCATAATTGTCCCTTCCTTTAATAATTCATTACTGGATATAGATAATAGATTTTTAATTATTTTACTGAAATAATTAGAAAATGCTAACGAGCATAGAATGTCAATGAATAAAGCAAGACCATTAATGTATTTTTCATATTGCTAATTTAAAAAAAATACATTAAAACAAAAAACTGAATTTTTTTATCTCATTAGCTCAAAATATATTCATTCATGCCTAATAATGGGATATATTTTACAAACCAATTTCACTTGCAACAAAAACCGAGTAAAATAAACATTACTGCATCATTTTACATTGTCTATAGGGAAAGAAAGAAATGTTTTATTTAACAATGCACTCAACACATTTTATTTACAGTTATATGGTGTCAGACATATGGTTAAGGACCACACAGATTTTGAGAGGAAACCTAAGAAACACACACACTTTCACATGCCTCTAAAGAAATAATACACTAATTGTTTAAATTAAAAGTAACAAATAATTGGGGGTGAACTGACTAAAAGTTTAGGGCGAACAGATGTGCCCCCCCCCCCCCAACCCCCCACACACACTTTTAATTAAGATATTTTTCCTTATAATAGTGTAAATGTGTGTAAATATAAAAGTGTGCTCCCCACTTTTTGGCACCTTCCTACGCGCGTGGAAAATAAACCGTTGACAATCGAAATACCCCAAGATAATGAAAATTACAATTAGTGAATTACGATAATACGTTGTTCGTGCTAATAATGTAAAGTAAAACATTCTACTAACCTTTCCACCAAGTCCCGCTTTCTTCCTGATAATTTTGCGCCTCGTTTTCGTAATTCATCTTTTAACTGTTCAATTGTCATTCCCTCACAAATGTTCCCTTTGTCCATCGTGGTATAACAATGAATGACAAAGCAATGAAAAATACAGCTATTGTCAAAGTTTGTTGGACCCTGACGAGTGACGCGCCACCTGTTTTATTATCTCCCCTGTTCTGAGCTAAGACGCCTATTACCCAGGCATTCCTGCAGCAAGCCGGTATCACCGTTATGAACTGGCCCGCCGTTTCACCGGATTTGAACCCAACTGAACACATGTGGGATGAGTTGGGACGTCGTGTACGTTACCGCCTGTCACCACCGCGTAACGTCGCTGAGCTTGCACAGGTGTTGCAGGAGGAGTGGAGGAACATTCCTGTGGCTTATTTGAGATATTTGTGCCAGTTCTTTTCCCGTCGTCTTCACGCATGCTCACGGGCCAATGGTGGACACACTCGATTACTGATGATAACTGGCCATGTTTCCATGTGAATGTATCTCATGAATACCAGTCATTAATGTCATATTACATTATTACATCAATTCATTAATAGTTTGTCGTTATTTTCAATGAAAATGCGTTTTCATTGTGTGTCAGTATATGTGTGGTATACAGGCTACTGGTATGGTATGTATGTGTGGTATACAGGCTACTGACATGGTATGTATGTGTGATATACAGGCTACTGGTATGGTATGTATGTGTGGTATACAGACTACTGATATGGTATGTATGTGTGGTATACAGACTACTGGTATGGTATGGTATGGTATGTGTGGTATACAGACTACTGGTATGGTATGGTATGTGTGGTATACAGACTACTTGTACGGTATGTATGTGTGGTATACAGGCTACTGACATGGTATGTATGTGTGATATACAGGCTACTGGTATGGTATGTATGTGTGATATACAGACTACTGGTATGGTATGTATGTGTGGTATACAGGCTACTGACAGTAAATGTGTATGTGGTATACATGCTACTGGTATGGTATGTATGTGTGGTATACAGGCTACTGGTATGGTATGTATGTGTGATATACAAGCTACTGGTGTGGTATGTGTGGTATACAGACTACTGGTATGCTATGTATGTGTGGTATACAGACTACTGGTATGGTATGTATGTGTGGTATACAGGCTACTAGCATGGTATGTGTGGTATACAGACTACTGATATGGTATGGTATGTGTGATATACAGACTACTGGTCTAGTATGGTATGTGTGGTATACAGACTATTGGTATGGTATGTATGTGTGATATACAGGCTACTGGTATGGTATATATGTGGTATACAGACAATTGATAAGAAATGTGTGTGGTATATAGGCTACTGGTGCGGTATATAGATAACTGGTATTGTATGTATGTGTGGTATACAGACTATTGGTATGGTATGTTTGTGTGATATACAAGCTACTGGTATGGTATTGTGTCTGTGTGGTATACAGACTACTGGTAAGAAATGTATTTGGTATACAGACAACTGATAAGAAATGCATGTAGTATACAGGCTACTGGTATGGTATGTGTGTATGGAATACAGGCTACTGATATGAAATTTATGTGTGGTTTATAGACAACTGATAAGAAATGTGTGTGTTATGCATGCTACTGGTTTAGAATGTAATGCTGTATACAGGTTACCAGTTTGAAATGTATGTGTGGTATACAGACTACTGCTTTAAAATGAATAATCTGCATCTAAGGACCAAAAAGCATGCTTAGAAGTTACATGTACATCAAATATTTCCCAATATGCAGATCTGTTAGTGAAAAAGATTGATGTTGAAAATTCTGATTGATATTGGCATCAGTAGACACTTGAACAACTCTGTGGCCTCTGGGGACATGCTCCCTGGAAACCATTTGAATGACAGATGCTCTCGGGAGCATACAAGCAATTTAAAATATGTTCTTCATCAATTTAGAAGTCAGGTTGAGGATAATTGTGGTGTGTCAAAAACAGACACTACAACACTGTGTTAATTACACTGGACAATACGATCCTATAATGTTTTTTATTGCCAACAATCTCAACGGAACTGTACTGATTAAACACATGTAAGAGAGATTTTTTCTCTTCAAAGCAGAGATTAAGGGTGAGTGGAATGGAACACAAGAAACGGAGTAAAGAAATATCTGTTTTTACAAATCACAACTTCCTCATCTCATCTCAAGTTGAGCAGAAGACTTTTCTCTGCATATTGGTAACAAAAAACAAATATTGAAAAAGTTAGATATAAAAGTTTATTATATTTACTTAATATAAAAAAGTATTGTTTTGTGCTAAATGAGAATATTAATGTCTTTATGACAATACTTTTTAATAAATGAAAGACATATAATTGCATTCACGTGGCTTACCCACTATTTTAATAAATTGCATTGGTGTATTAATACTGAAATATTAACATCTTGTATACATACTGACTGACTTTTCATTGATATTCTCTTACTCACTCGCTCCCTTTCACTATCCAAAATGTGATATTACATACACAAATTTTCATATTTTGGAATGACTAATGTAATGACAATAAAGATTCCATCAAAACATCTTCTCTGCCAATTGAATAGGATGTTAAAGGCATATTGTCACAGACCACTGACCTATTACATGGCCTAACAAAGTATTACTGAAATATATATATCTTTGATTAATTGTTCTTAAATGTACTGTACTTTATTCAACCATCTACGTAACCACCATACTCTACTGATTAATGATATTTTGTAAAAATAATTGAATTATGGCAATGGTCCATAATTCAAAAACTAACATCACTGAGAGGGTTTACATGGATTTCACTCCATCATTGTGTAGTTAAACTGATGCAATATTAGCTAGATTTGGTCTGTAAAAAATTAATGTAATTTTGATTTATTATTCATTTTTAGAGAAATAAGGTCCTTAAATCTGTGACAGTATGCCTTTAAGATACTGCTTCATATGATATTCACTATATTATGTTGCAGGAAAACCATGGGTTTTTTTCAAACTAATGTAAATGAATATTTTTGCATTTTGGAAATGAGACCAAACTAGTAATACTTTTGTATTATCCAGTTAATAAACCAATACAGTAACTGTCTAATAGAAAACCATTGCCTTGAACAGATTGTTCTATATTGTCCACAATAATTGCCCGTCTGGATTCAGTGTGACCTTCTCGCTGGCGATGAGCTCCAGTGCTTTAGGAAAGGCCTTGTGTTCAACCATGCGGACACGCTTTGCCAGGCTGTCTTCAGTATCTCCTGGGAACACCGGCACCGATTCCTGGACTACAATAGCACCTGAGTCCACAGCTTCCTGAATAATCAAACAAAACATCCATTTAGAAGAAACACACCTAACAGTCAATTAGGTTTTGTAATTCAGTTATTTTAAGTATATAGTCACATCAGAATTAAAGGATCACACATCTTAAACATTGAATACTGGTTACATAATTTGTGTTTAACATATCACAAAGAATTAAAACAAAACAATAAGATGTTCCTATCCACAGACCCCAGCCTTAACCCCCAACCACCCTGGGTAATTTTGTTCTTTGTGCCATATCTAAGAAAAAGATTTAAAAAAAAAAAAAAAAACCTAATTCATTGAGCTATTGTACAAATTCTTTGGAAAACAGTTCTACATGCACATGTACATTATATAAAATGATATACGCAGATACTAGTATGGAACCAATACATGTAACCACTCCCACTTACTATATGTCACGCAGGGTTTCTGCCAGAGGGTAAAATGGGTATGGTGCCATACCCAAATATTTTGCCAGATTTGGGTTTTTTTTTAAGTTAACCTTTTGATAAAATTAATTACCCTTATCATTACTGTACGATTTTCTTAACACTAACCCTAAACTTAACCCATTTTCTTTCTGGTGTAGACTCTCATATCCCCTGTAGACTGTGGTTGCATTCAATTCCATATCACCATACCCAAAATTTTCTTTCTGGTAGAAACACTGATGTGTAGGTACCATATTATAACATTATTTATGTAACATGTAGTTATGAAAATAGTTATATAAAAGGTACATGTACATATATATTTACAAATTAAACTCTTTTTTTTAATAGGACATATGTCACGCGCAGGGCATAAAATTTGAATTTTTCAGACAACCAATATGTCGTTCGTGTGGTTTTAGTGATTACACGAACGATTTTCTTCAATAGTTAGATAGAAATGAAAAGGTTAATGGGCAACGATAATCAAACGAGAATCTAAGATGTGTGATTTTTGTAGCTTGTCTCTATTACGAAAATAAACTTTTGTGTGCTAGGACTATCTTGAAAGCTGCCAGGCGAAAATAAAAAATCAAGTTAGTTTTGATTCGTTGAAAATTAGGAATTCTGTAAAATGCTATTCATAGTAATGAGAACAGGATTGTCTCGAAATCTTGCGCACCGCGGTACATGTTAATAATACTACATGCTCTTGTGACAGGCAAAATGGATTTTAAACTAATCAGTCTAACGGTAGCTGCACAGTTAATAGCGGTCATTTTGTCCGACACTAATTAGTACAGTCGCTAGAATGTCATCGCGTTTGTTATTAATAGTTTCGAATCAGTCCAAAAAGAAGCTACAAGTGTTGAACTCTGTGGAAAATCCATAATCAGCCGACTTATTCTGATTGGCTTGGAGTAGCGGTGAGAGATTTCCATGACACCCATATATAATAGGTGTATGGACTTCCATTTGTGTAGGTTTTTGCCCAAATCTGGATAACATCATTTATTCATATTAGTATTACTACCAAACAGCTATATACATGTAGGGTTGCAAACGAATCACTACGCATTTTTACACGGATTACAACTAATTTTGATGGTAGAATGATGGAAATATATGGTAAAAAGGTATCAAGTTTGCACATTTTGCCCGAATATCTCTACCAGGGTTGAAAATTAGCAGTTGCCTGGTCGTCCGTAGCGACCTTTATTGGCTAAGGTGGACTAAGAGTTTTACAAAGGTAGTCCGTTGGGCGACCATCGATTTTAGTGTCTGGTGAGTATGGCACTAGCTAAAAAAACTGAAACACACTGATAGTGATATTGAATCGATTGTGACAAAACACAATGCATCTGTGTTGGCACAAACTACAGATATGGCAACAGAAGACCTAGAACCTGTTCTATATTTTGACAGGGCCAACATAATGAATAAAGATAAAATTCATATAAAAACATTAATGTATTAAGTTTTAAACCATACCGTCTCAAATAACATTTTATTGGGGGTAAAAGTGCAGTATAAATTAAAACAAAAATTCTTTACAAATTACCACCAAACTACAAAGGTTAACTTATTTTTGTGATACAAGTTCGAAAGAAATTGATGGGACATCCAAGGTAATCTGAATGACACAACCGTAATACATGATCAGGGTCATATCTCTGCACAAAGCAGAGTCGAATGGGCATTTGGCAAAACAGTGGATGATTCCATGGATCTCTATCTAGGAGAACAACCATTCCCGAGGAAATCATTTGCTGGGAATTTTACCTCTCTTGTATTACCACAAAGTTTATTCCATCCCTCTTGCATAGCCACAAAGAGGACTGCCACTCTAGTTTACTAAAGCACGCACAGTTCTACATTTAGTCTGTTTCAACTACCTTATTTTTTTTACCCTGTATTGAAAATAGGATTTAATATGTTTAATTTAATGGTACTTTGTAAAGAAACATGTTTATTTATACTGGATTACTTTTTCAACGTTTTTTTTATTTGAGTTGGTATGGGTTTAAAACTAAACAACATGTTTTTATATCGATTTTTACTTTATTCATTATGAAGTTAAACATCGATTCATGGGTTTTCTTTAACACAAACGGTTATTAATTATTCAACAAAAAACACTATAGTTTTAATTTTACCTGTGCAGTTAAATTACAATGTGATAAATGGAGAGCTAGTTGAACTTGATAAGGGCCTGTAAGATTTTTCTTCAACTGGCCCTGCTGGCGACCTTGGTTTTCATGTTAATTTTCAACTCTAGCTGCTCTATCATTTTTGCCTGAATTTGAGGTTCCACCCCCATCTCATACGCTTATGATGACACACGTCTATTTTTATTTTTAAAACATATTTTGTTTTCATCCTTTTCATTAAATTGCATCGGTATATAATATAATATTGTAAGATACTCATAAAAGTTCTGTGACGTGCTTCAAACACCAGAAATGTCCGTAAATTGTAAACATGTTGGTGGCATGCCAACGTAGGTAGCGTTTTATAAAGAAAGTGACGGTAGTCATGAAGAAAATAGTTGGACACGTTGAACGACGGAGGGAAAGCTGGTCAGAACAATACCATCAAGCACATATTGGTGTAGCATTTAATTTAGACTCCCTAAGAATATACGTGTGATGTCATGTCATAGGGTTTTACGTGCACATTCAGAACAAGCTGTTGTAGCACACGCCTGTCGTGGGCACAAGAGCCGGTCCTGGCCGGCTCCTCGTCCATGACAGGAAAGGTGGGGGGAAGGGAGAGGAGGGACCGCCTGCACTGGCAGGTGCAAGGGAGCACCAGCAGCCCGATCAAATCGGTAGCAGGCGGGTGGGGGTGGTGGTGGTGCTATGGAATTTGAATGGAGCAGTTAAATGCCAAAGAGAATTTTGATTGAGGGAATTTGGCACAATTTTGAACGGTCGGTCGAAAGGTAAATGGCCGAGCTAATAAGAATATACACTCCCCAGTCATTTTTATACGTATAATTTGCATTCTCCCCAGTTATTATTATACATATAGTACGCATTCCCCTTGAATTATCTGCACTCCCCTGGTTATTATTACAAATATAATATGCACTCTTCACTACTCCAACATGTATGTTTAAATACTGAGTACATTAATTGTTTCTTAAATGAACTTTGGATTGATAATAATTTAAGTGCTATTCAATGAATATAATCCACATTCATTATTAGACCCCTATCGGTCCAACCGGAGGGGGTTATAGGTTTCATCTCTGTATTTCTGTCTTTCAATCTGTCTGTCCCATATAAAGTTTTCTTGATGGGTTTTTTCTCACAATTCCTCGAGATATTGAACTGAAATTTTGTATATAATTTTATCATATACCATTACATATAAAGTTTGACTTTCATAACGATTTACACATTTTGACTGAATTGTGATCCTTGAACTTGTTTTCCGGACTCCTCCCCCACCCCACCAATGCCTCAATATATTTAGCTGAAATTTTGCGTGTACCATTACAGATCCTGTTTGACGTTCTTGACGCTTTACCTATTTTTGACAGAGACATGACCCTTGAATTTAGGAGATACGACAATTTGTTTCACAGTGCGTCAATATATTGAGCTTAAGTTTTGAATATACACTGTAGCTTTATCATATACTATTATTATTTTCATAATGATTTACACATTTTTGATAGAGTTGTTGTCCTCAACATATTCAGCTGAAATTTTGTGTGTAGCTTAAAATTTACAGATCAAGTTTGACTTTCATGACAATTTATCTATTTTTTGCAATGCTCCAATATATTGAGCTGAAATTTTGTGTATATCTTTAACATGTTTGATCAAGTTTGACTGTAATTGTGACAGTTTACCAATGTTTACAGTTTTAGCCCTTGAACTTAGGAGATACAAAATATTGTTTGGCCCTAGCTGTAGGGGACAAGTATTGCTTTAGGTAGTACTAAACCAAATAACTTCCGGCTGGGTCACAGTTCGAGGTGCACCCAACTTTTGATAGAGAAGTGAACACCACAAGTCCTGTGATTGGTTATAAATGTGAGTGTGTTGGTTGTAAAAAATAATAGTTTCATCTGGGTAAAAAAAAATTGCAATTTTATTTCATCTAGTACCAATGTGTCAAGTAGCCTTGTGCTTGAAACATGTTTGGGGTACCTGTAAAAAAAAGTACTCGAATTTTGTGCGAAACTAGGGTAGTCATAGACGCTACCCGTTATATCAGAAATGAGCAGCTTGACCCCCATTTTTTTCTGATTCACTTTAAGTGTAAGGGGTGGTAGTATTTATATCCATGGCGTTTATGTCGGTTGATACGTTGCAGGTAGGAGTTTTAGCCACATATGTTACTATTGTCGTCTATGGGATTTGATTTGGTAGTATACACCCTATAGCACATATTCAGTGCATAATAAAAAATATTATGATTTTGTCATTTTATTTAATTAAACTATACTGGTTGATTAATTAGCCATCACTCGATCATGCAAGTTCACAATGACCTTGACCGTGACAATAATCTCTGTACATGGCTCTGAATGGAGTTTGAATCAAAGTTAGCACTGAAGAAAAGTTGGTTTTGGCCTATAATTCATACTGTAAAGATTTCAATAATTTCTTTTTACATGGTATTTGACTTGCTATATACAACTGCTCTTAAATATGGTATTATATATATGTGCAATGTGCAATTTTATTTCATCTAGTACCAATGTGTCAAGTAGCCTTGTGCTTGAAACATGTTTGGGGTACCTGTAAAAAAAAGTACTCGAATTTTGTGCGAAACTAGGGTAGTCATAGACGCTACCCGTTATCTCAGAAACGAGCAGCTTGACCCCCATTTTTTTCTGATTCACTTTAAGTGTAAGGGGTGGTAGTATTTATATCCGTGGCGTTTATGTTGGTTGATACGTTGCAGGTAGGAGTTTTAGCCACATATGTTACTATTGTCGTCTATGGGATTTGATTTGGTAGTATACACCCTTTAGCAGTACTTTCAGAATGCTTGTTATACATCTAATCTACACTCCACATTCATTACTATTCATCATTAATATGCATTCCGTGTTTATTAGTGTAAACACTCTATTCATTATTATACATATAATCCTCACGCCAGGTGCATTAGCATACATGTACACTTCACATTTATTATAATACATACAATCTACACTCCACATGCTTTATTATACACATGATTTACACACTTTTCTTTTATTATTTATACAACCTACATGTACACTCTGCATTCATCAATATAAATGCATTCTGCATTCCATAATTATGATTATATATATGTTCTACACTGCACATTCATTGCTATACATATAAAACGGAATGTGTTGTCTAGATTATGTGTATAATAATGAACAATGAATGTTGAGGGTAGGTTACATTTACATGTACATGTACATGTATATAGTAAGAAAGGGAGAGTGTAATATTATATATATAGCAATGAATGGAGAGTGTATATTATACATGTACATGTATGTATGTATAATTATGAATGGGTAGTGCAAATTATATGTATAATAATGAATGGGGATTGTATATTATATGTATAATAAAGCATGGGGAGTGCAGATTTCATGTATAATAATGAATGGCGAGTGCAGATTATATGTATAGCAATGAATGGAAAGTGTAGGTTATATGTATAGTAATGCATAGGGAGTGTATATTATATGTACAGTAATGAATGGGGAATGTAGATTATATATATATCTAATAATGCATGGGGATTGTATATTATATGTATAATAATGAATGGGTAACATAGATTATATGCATAGTAATTAATGGGGAGTGTAGATTATATGCATAGTAACGAATGGGAGTGTAGATTATATGTATAATAATGAATGGGTAACGTAGATTATATGCATAGTAATTAATGGGGAGCGTAGATTATATGCATATAGTAATGAATAGGATTGTAGATTATATGTATAATAATGAATGGGTAACATAGATTATATGCATAGTAATTAATGGGGATCGTAGATTATATGCATAGTAATGAATGGGAGTGTAGATTATACATGTATGTATAATAATGCATGGGGATTGTATACTATATGTATAATAATGAATGGGTAGTGTAGATTATATGTGTAGTAATGAATGGGGAGTGTAGATTATATGTACTCTGTATAATAATGCACGGGGCCGGAGTGCAGATTATATGTATAATAATGAATGTTGAAGGTAGGTTATATGTATAATAATGTGAGTTTAGATTATGATTAGTTAGATTAATGAATGTCGAGTTTAGATTACATATGTATGTGTATAATAATGAATGGGTAGTGTAGATGATATGTACACATGTATAGTAATGAACATGGAGAAGAGATTTAATACTAAAAGATGTGTAATAATTAATGTGAGTTCCAGGTTATGTGTATAATAAATGATCTATTTATTATAAGACACTGAATTTAATAAATTGTATAACATCAACCAATCTAATTAAAATTAGCTCCACTATTACATGTGGATCTAACACCAGCCAGTTGGAGCTCATGTCCACCAATCAAAACCTTACTTGCAGAATCCTGCCAGTGATTTAAAACTAACAACACTGCGTAGTCCCCAATGTCCAGGTAACATTTTGTCTGTAAATAATAATTTAAATATTGACCAATCACACTTCGCCTTTTATAACGTTATTTGGGAGCATACAAATTCTAAAAATATCGGGCGAGTCTATTTTAGTGACCGCAGTACAGCGAACCATATCTATACGTACGGGGTGGGTTATCAGTCTTCAATTTTACATTAAAAATTATTTATTTATTTATTAAAAAAACACCCCTAAAAAAACCCTAAATCAGTCTTCAGTTTTACATTACAAATTATTTATTTTATAAAATAAAACATGTTTTAAGGCATTCGTAATTCAAACAAAACATGTCGTATACCCTCAAGATAATTCGGAATGTTTTCAAATTATTTTTAAATCACTGGCAGGATTCTGCAAGTAAGGTTTTGATTTGTGGTTTGGCGGATCCAGGAAAGTTTTGGCCCCCTTTGGTCCGCCCCTGATTCATATACCCAAAACCCTATCTAGATTCGCCACTGAGTTTTATACCAACTTTTAGAAAGTGCACTGGCCATACAAACATAAAACAAAACTTTAAAAAATATAATTATGTGAATGCTTAACAAATTATTATAGCCTACATGTATGTATAATACAGACTGGCATATTACTCAGAGGGAGTGCATATTATACATACAATATAGACTGGGGGAGTGTATATTACATGTATAATATGCACTGGGGAGTGCTTATTGTACGTATAATCTTGACTGGGGAGTGCAAATTATTTGTGACACTGGTATGACGTACATCTAGGTGGTCAGAGATTTTTCACTGAATGTACATGTAGGTTTCCAAAACATTGATGACATTAGCTAACACACAGGTTTTTTTCTTTTTCTGACGAGCGATTACAGCTTTTGCACGAACGATCTGTTGTTTATGTTGATATTGGTTTTGCATAACCGAGTCCATGGAGTGTATTTGAAAGTGGGGTGGGGATGCTGGTGGGGCCATTGCGAGTGTGATAAGCTGGGCAATGTAAATATATGTAGGTTATTTGAGGACCCAAAGAGTGTATTTGAAAGTGGGGTGGGGATGCGGGTGGGGCCATTGCGAGTGTGATAAGCTGGGCAATGTAAATATATGTAGGTTATTTGAGGACCCAAAGAGTGTATTTGAAAGTGGGGTGGGGATGCTGGTGGGGCCATTGCGAGTGTGATAAGCTGGGCAATGTAAATATATGTAGGTTATCTGAGGACCCAAAGAGTGTATTTGAAAGTGGGGTGGGGATGCTGGTGGGGCCATTGCGAGTGTGATAAGCTGGGCAATGTAAATATATGTAGGTTATTTGGACCCAAAGAGTGTATTTGAAAGTGGGGTGGGGATGCTGGTGGGGCCATTGCGAGTGTGATAAGCTGGGCAATGTAAATATATGTAGGTTATTTGAGGACCCAAAGAGTGTATTTGAAAGTGGGGTGGGGATGCTGGTGGGGCCATTGCGAGTGTGATAAGCTGGGCATGTAAATATATGTAGGTTATCTGAGGACCCAAAGAGTGTATTTGAAAGTGGGGTGGGGATGCTGGTGGGGCCATTGCGAGTGTGATAAGCTGGGCAATGTAAATATATGTAGGTTATTTGAGGACCCAAAGAGTGTATTTGAAAGTGGGGTGGGGATGCTGGTGGGGCCATTGCGAGTGTGATAAGCTGGGCAATGTAAATATATGTAGGTTATTTGAGGACCCAAAGAGTGTATTTGAAAGTGGGGTGGGGATGCTGGTGGGGCCATTGCGAGTGTGATAAGCTGGGCAATGTAAATATATGTAGGTTATTTGAGGACCCAAAGAGTGTATTTGAAAGTGGGGTGGGGATGCTGGTGGGGCCATTGCGAGTGTGATAAGCTGGGCAATGTAAATATATGTAGGTTATTTGAGGACCCAAAGAGCCCAAAGCTGCTAGGAGGTTTCAGGAATATGCTCCCACGAGATATGTTTTTTTTGGTCGTCTCTTGAGTCATAATCAAAATGAGATTTTCAAAAACAGCCAGGTGTTCTAATTAATATGGCATTTCCTGCCTTTCAGTACTGAAATGTCATCTCTTGGTGCTTAATCCAAACAAGATTTAAAAAAAAACCAAGACAGCCAGGCCGGTGTTCTACCGAAGAGCACAATCTGACAACGTAATTAAAGAAAATCAATCATCGTAATATACAGCGTTAAATTTAAATCAAAATAATCATTAAAAGTACCATCTTAACCATGGCTTTTGAATATTAAGGAATTATCACGAAATTTCAGAATGTGCTCTAGTGGTAACATTAACCAAAGCTTTTGAATATTAAGTAATTATCTAAAAAATTCGGAATGTGCTTTAGTGGTAATATTTCACAAAGGGAAATGTAGCAAATAATGTTTCAGAAATGAAATCCTATTATTACTACATGTATAGAGTCCAGCTGATAAAGTTTAATTAATGATTGGCTAATAGATGAAAACTGACGAGTTTTGTACAATGTACATAATCTGCATGGTGACAATTTAGTATGTGGTTATTATTAACCCCTTGTTTCTCAGAAACCAGTAAAAATACGAATGCATGATCCACATCACCTGGACAAAAGCACTGACCCTCCATGAAGGGAAGACTTAATTACCTGATGTTTTTTGGTTAAAAAAAAAAAAAAAAAAAAAAAACATTTTTATTGTTAGGCCTACAATAATTTAGAAAAGTGTCAGAGCCTTAGGTTTTCTTTCCAGGTATTCCAAAGTCAAATACATTTACTTACTAATTAAAGAGAAATCATTGTTTCATCAAATTACAAAGTCATGAATTTTCATATTAATTACTGAGTGACACCAGATATTGATTTATTAGCATTTAGTATGACAAATAATAATTAGATTGCACTAACATGTTTTCTTTAATTCTTTGGAAAAACAATTTATTTTTACTGGCAGGTTACTTAGGCTCTTTAATACTTGTTTCGATTTTGTCCTTATCAAACACTTTGCGTATACAGTGTATTAGTTCAAATTCTTCAAATTAATTTGCCACATGTTACTTCCTTTTGAAGGTCACTGTAGACTTCAGATGTATTCGGAACTCATCGGTATTAGTTTCGGAACTCATCGGTATTAGTTTCGGAACTCATCGGTATAAGTTTCGGAACTCATCGGTATTAGTTTGGGAACTCATCGGTATTAGTTTCGATCTAACAGTGAAATCTCAAATTTCATGTGTTACATGAGAATCAAGTTATGGAAATTTCACTTTCAGTTGTTTCTATTGTCAAATTTATGACTATTCACTACTTGTAAGAAACTCATCCATGGAAAGGAGCTAGTATAGAAATATCACAGAAATAACAAATACTAAAATGATGTTCATGATTTTGTGTTGATCACCAGTGTTAGAATTCATGATGCATCTACAAACAATTTACTCAGTGTGTTCAATGAACAAAAATACACCTGCTTGTTTTTCCCAGCCTCCATGACATGGGCAATACATTTGATCAGGTTATGTTGGCTGCAACATACACATGTACAGAAGAAAACAGGTGAATTCACACACCTACTGTAATAATGGGGGAATGTAATAGAAAACAAACATATTTTTGGAACACATTGAAAATTTGGCCTAGTCATGGTTCTCATGAAGCCCCCAAAATACACAAATACTTACCGAAACAAAATGGACGGTGCATCCAGAAATGAGGACTCTTGCTTTGAGGACTTGTGAGTGAGCATCAATCCCCTTAAACGAAGGCAACAACGACGGATGTATGTTGAGCATGCGGCCATTCCACTTTCGTACAAAGCCACCTGTAGAAATAGAAGCAATACACAATTTCTATCATTCATATTGCCATGGTTTGAGTTATTGAGGACAACTACATTTATGTTGTATTTGACCATTTACAAACATTATTGCTGGTTTTATTTAAAATATAATAGTAACGAAGACAATACTACAATCACAAATACATGTAAAATGGTGTTAACAAATTCCATACACTATAGATACATGTACACCTGCTGTTTTTTCCAGAACTTTAATTTTAAGCATTAATTATTCAAACCAGGGACAGAAACTAACATTTGCCCCTCAACCCGAAGTGAATAGTTTGTTTAACGACACCACTGGAGCACACTGATTTATTCATCATATTGGCTATTGGATGTCAAACATATGGTAATTTCTGACAGTCATAGAGAGGAAACCTGCTACATTTAGTAATTTCGACATATACAGGTAGTCTTAATTAGAGAGGACGCCTACTACACTTTTTCATTAGTAGCAAGGGATCTTTTATATGCACCATCCCATGCAGACAGCTAGGATACCACATACCACAACTTTTGATATACATGTACCAGTCGTGGTGCACTGGCTGGAATGAGAAATAGCCCAATGGGCCCACTGATGGGGACTGCATGATCCCAAACAAAACACCCATCAAACGCGCACTTTAACCACCACCACCACCCCACAAGTGAATAGAATGAATGAATGTTTTGCGACACCCCAGCACAAAAAAATACATCGGCTATTGGGTGTCAAACTATGGTAAATGCAAAAATGTAGAGCAAAGTGAATAGAAAGCAGTTTAAAATGATGCTAGTTTCTTAGGCAAGGAGAAAACACTGGGGATGATATTTCTAACATTGATTTTATTTTCATTTCATTTCATGATTTTAAGTTTAGCAAATACATATTCTGTACCTGTTGAGTATTCTCATAAAGTTGGACTAAACGACTGCACCGTCAGGTATTAAAGAGTACATGTGTGTATGACACAAAGTTTACCTGCGAGTATTCTCATAAAGTTGGACTAAACGACTGCACCATCAGGTATTAAAACGTACATGTGTGTATGACAAAAAGTTTACCTGTGAGTATTCTCATGAATCCTGCCAGACATACAATCTCAACTCCAGCTTCTGTTAGTGCTGTGTGCAGAGCGGCATCAAACTTCTCACGCTCCTTGTAGTCGCTGTGTGTGATCACCTACAACACAGTCACGCAAGTAATGGCAGAAACAGAAGAAGAGTTTTCCTCCATTATTTCTTTCACATTAAAGGGATTATCCGGAGTTGCTCTTAGACAGGTTTCACAACCACACCTTTACAGTTACGGGTAACAATACATCACCACTTACATGTAAGTGTAGTTTGTGACGTCACAGCAAATGAGACATAATTTGCTTACTGATTTTTACAATTAAAAGGCCTGCAACATTAAATTATTTTTAGTGTAATAGTTTTTTTTATGATGCATAGCACCAAACAAAATTTATAGTAAATACATTATTTTGTTCATGTAAATCCAGAGTTGTAATTCTGTTACTGGCATTCAATGTTGTATAACAAAGATTGATAAGATAATTTGTATTATTGCACACCAGTGTAAGATATTGCTCATGTCAATATAGTGTAATATTGGCACACGCAGACTGGCGCAGATTTGTTTTCAACTGGCCCTGCTGGCAACCATTGTTTTTATGTTAATTTTCAGCCCTGATTCATAGAAAAATAACCTGCAGTAGGTCTCGACATCTGCTTCTGCATTGCAGCTTCTTTGCAGTTTGTAATAAATAAAATACTAAACCAGCTTACCATTTTTATGAAACTTGTGAACAGTGTTGGTATATCTGACTCACTTTCGCTCTTCAGATACCAAAACTGTTCACTCGTTTAGTATTCTATATATATAATTTCTATCTTGTTAGTCACAAGTCATTAGGTCATCATTTCATCATGAAGATAAACAATTCTTTTATCATACTTCACAATTTTGTTTGTAAATATTTTCCATAACTTTTTAAAGTTTAATAATAATTCAGTACACTTTTTTAAGTATTCATTCACAATAATATTTCAACTGATGACTAGTTTCAATATCATAACATCTACGTACATGTATAGCCAGCACTGAGCTGTATACATATTAAATTAGAGGGGGGTGATAAATACATTGATTTTTTTTAGATAACAAAATATCAAAACGAAACCACTGTCACTGTGTTTAGATTGAAAATACCTTTCCATTGAGGTATTATTTTTGATAGCTTTAGTTGTGACCCCTCCCAACCCCCAGAATAATTAAAATGGCAAGTCACAATTAGCAATTATGTCACAAACATCACATTTTGTTTCATAAAATGTTTTGTTTTGAGCCTATACATGTATAATAAATTAAGGTACCAAAATACTAATCTTACTATCACAGGCTCCAGGCCTGCAGAAATGCACTTGACAGGTCGCCCGAAGGGGTAACACTGTTGGATAAGCCAAAAAAAAAACAGAAGAAAAAAAAGAAGAAAAGTAGCCCACAATGCAAGCTATAATATTTTGTGTTCTGCAATAATAATTTTGTTTGAACCTTTTGGTGATCAAAGAAAAATCCAAGTGGGGTCTCCAATGCCAATTAAGCCATTGGACATGTACTGGGTTCGCAGCCTGGTACCCACTCCCACCCATGTTTCCAATGCCAATTAAGCCATCGGACATACATGTAAGGCTGGTACAGGTAGGTACTGGGTTCGCAGCCCGGTACCGACTCCCACCCATGTCTTCAATGCCAATTAAGCCATCGGACATACATGTAAGGCTGGTACAGGTAGGTACTGGGTTCGCAGCCCGGTACCGACTCCCACCCATGTCTTCAATGCCAATTAAGCCATCGGACATACATGTAAGGCTGGTACAGGTAGGTACTGGGTTCGCAGCCTGGTACCCACTCCCACCCATGTCTCCAATGCCAATTAAGCCATCGGACATACATGTAAGGCTGGTACAGGTAGGTACTGGGTTCGCAGCCCGGTACCCACTCCCACCCATGTCTCCAATGCCAATTAAGCCATTGGACATAAGGCTGGTACAGGTAGGTACTGGGTTCGCAGCCCGGTACCGACTCCCACCCATGTCTCCAATGCCAATTAAGCCATCGGACATACATGTAAGGCTGGTACAGGTAGGTACTGGGTTCGCAGCCCGGTACCCACTCCCACCCATGTCTCCAATGCCAATTAAGCCATTGGACATAAGGCTGGTACAGGTAGGTACTGGGTTCGCAGCCCGGTACCGACTCCCACCCATGTCTCCAATGCCAATTAAGCCATTGGACATAAGGCTGGTACAGGTAGGTACTGGGTTCGCAGCCCGGTACCGACTCCCACCCATGTCTCCAATGCCAATTAAGCCATCGGACATACATGTAAGGCTGGTACAGGTAGGTACTGGGTTCGCAGCCTGGTACCGACTCCCACCCATGTCTTCAATGCCAATTAAGCCATCGGACATACATGTAAGGCTGGTACAGGTAGGTACTGGGTTCGCAGCCTGGTACCGACTCCCACCCATGTCTTCAATGCCAATTAAGCCATCGGACATACATGTAAGGCTGGTACAGGTAGGTACTGGGTTCGCAGCCTGGTACCCACTCCCACCCATGTCTTCAATGCCAATTAAGCCATTGGACATAAGGCTGGTACAGGTAGGTACTGGGTTCGCAGCCCGGTACCGACTCCCACCCATGTCTCCAATGCCAATTAAGCCATCGGACATACATGTAAGGCTGGTACAGGTAGGTACTGAGTTTGCAGCCCGGTACCGACTCCCACCCATGTCTTCAATGCCAATTAAGCCATCGGACATACATGTAAGGCTGGTACAGGTAGGTACTGGGTTCGCAGCCCGGTACCGACTCCCACCCATGTCTCCAATGCAAATTAAGCCATTGGACATAAGGCTGGTACAGGTAGGTACTGGGTTCGCAGCCCGGTACCGACTCCCACCCATGTCTCCAATGCCAATTAAGCCATCGGACATACATGTAAGGCTGGTACAGGTAGGTACTGGGTTCGCAGCCCGGTACCGACTCCCACCCATGTCTTCAATGCCAATTAAGCCATCGGACATACATGTAAGGCTGGTACAGGTAGGTACTGGGTTCGCAGCCCGGTACCGACTCCCACCCATGTCTTCAATGCAAATTAAGCCATTGGACATAAGGCTGGTACAGGTAGGTACTGGGTTCGCAGCCCGGTACCGACTCCCACCCATGTCTCCAATGCAAATTAAGCCATTGGACATAAGGCTGGTACAGGTAGGTACTGGGTTCGCAGCCCGGTACAGACTCCCACCTAGAGTGAGTTTTAACGACACAATGGGTACACCAACTTCTCTCTCACTAACAACTAACCCACTGTCCTGGACAGACAGCCCAGATACCTGAGGATCTTAGCACTACTATTGCCGAAATGTTTTGTCTACGATAGCCAACCCGTTCCACAACGCAGCATAGCTTATTATCGTTGTAAATTACTGTGAAAATTTACAATAGGTACGAGGCAGTTGTAAGCCACTAATGTAGCTGACAAATGGCAGTTAATTAAATCCACTAATGTAGCTGACAAATGGCAGTCAATTAAATCCACTAATGTAGCTGACAAATGGCAGTCAATTAAATCCACTAATGTAGCTGACAAATGGCAGTCAATTAAATCCACTAATGTAGCTGACAAATGGCAGTTAATTAAATCCACTAATGTAGCTGACAAATGGCAGTTAATTAAATCCACTAATGTAGCTGACAAATGGCAGTTAATTAAATGATGACTTTGTCATTTTCTAAGAAGGATACTAACTTTTTGTATAAAATGGATCTAATATATAGCAATTAACTTTTATAAAATTTGGCGTTCAATGAAAAAACATTCTAGGCCATAGACTTTCACATGAAAATATGGGATATAACTCTCATGTCTTATGCATTCGGCAATTCTCGCTTAGCAAATAAACTGACAAAGTTACTTCATGGATGTCCGATACCAATGAATACATCTAAGATGTTCCGAAAAGTCAGTAACCAATTCATTATTTAACCAATTCGTACTTCTTCGTAAAGAATATTTTAATCATTAAAGGGGCACTTACGACTACCGTAAGGTTGCTTTAATTGTGGAATGGCTGTAAAGTTTACTGTGCCAGTTGTAAAATTCATCGTAAGTCACTACAATTAACCTTTGCTACAATTCTTTTGTGGAATGGGGCCCAGGACAGTATGCTTGAACTTTAATTGGAATGAATGAATGAATGTTTAACGACACCCCAGCACGAAAAATACATCGGCTATTGGGTGTCAAACTATGGTAATGGAAACAAACAAGGTGATGATCAACATCAACAGAAAAATTCAAGATATAAATAAAAACAGTGTAAAGAACTGTGCAAAAATACAAATACAAATATCACAGATAAGATACTGACTTTTACTCTAAACTTCAATTTGTACTGTATTGGCCATTCTCAAAGAGAATGTTACACCCCTGCACCACGGTGAGGTTACAGCACGCGCAGGGGAACTTTAATTGGATAGAAGTACAAAAATAAGTTGAAATTAATGAATGAAGAATATTTTTAACATTTAAGTATTTAGATAATCATCAACTTTTCTTTTCTTCCTCTTGTGTGCAATTGTTCTATTTCTTTTATAAAACAAAACCACTAATAAAAGAATATTACCTTCAATTACATGGCTACTGTACACAAATTCAGTGTGTATTGCAGGAGTGTCATACATGTATTTTTAGTGACAGTGTCCTCACAAAATGGCTAAAGTCAACTACAAGCATTTATTTTACAATATTTTACTTTTCAGATTTGGATTCTCCAGACAATTTTACATTAAAAACAATCTTAATATATAAGTAATATCATGATTTAAATTTTTCACTCCATGTCCACTTTGGCGCAGAATTAACTGCCCAACTGTAAGATTCCCAGTCTGGAGCTACACGCAGTAAGACGTGTTTGTTTCGTGTGTGCACACTGCACGTGCTTTCGTGTGCTCGACTTGGGTTTTCTACTGGGATGTATGCGGCCATTGGAACTGATTGAACACTGGAACGCTTCTCGTTTCGACAGCCTGCACCACCAGGTTGGATTCTTTTTTAGCGAGATTCCTTGCCTCCACGTCATTTCTCCGTCTGACTGTCGACTTGGTTTTTTTACGTGACTCGTATGACAGCCATTCTGCAGAACGCCACGGTTGTTCGCGTTTAGTCTCTACATGTCCGAGCCTGTCCTAGCAGCACTGGAAGATTGACCGCCCCACTCTAAGAAGAAATAGGAAGCAGGGTCGGCCCCATCTACTCTTTTTCTAGGCTTTACTTTGTTTTATTGTGATACCATATCGTATCCTCTGGAGTCGGGCCCGTCCGCACCATATACCAACCCATGACGACTGGACTATACCCTAGTCTGATACTCTCTCTCGTTCAGACGGATCCGGCTTCTAAGCTAGGTTAACCCAGTGTTAATGACCCTTATTAAATGTAACTAGCTTTCAAATTATTGCATTAGAAAAAACTTATAGCACTAACAAAGAAAACAAAATGGCAGTTTTATTTTTAATTGAATTTGTCTACAATTGATAGTTGTCTGACTTAACTTAATTAGAATATCAAATTACTTTTTCCTCCAGTCAATAATTGAGTCCTGTCAAACATCTGTCACTAACGCTTAATATAGACAGCTTTTTTTTTTTTTTCTTTTCTTTTTTTTTCTTTTTTTTACGTCATTAAACCTTTGGGAACCATACAGTACAAATACTTGTAGTTGGCCAAAACGGTTGGCCGAAATTAGGCTTGGCATCACTACTATACGTACAATACAGGCATGTCATACATCTACATATATAGTCCAGGCAGAATAATATTTAACCTCACAATAATTGCAACAGAAGGTTTCTCTGCGTTAAATGTATCTATGATACCACTCAGACCTGTCAACCATACCGGATTCCGCGGGAGTCTCCCGGTATTTGATCAAATCTTCTTTTCCCCTGTGCGGGAGACAGTTTCTCCTGTTAATTGACATTTTTGTAAGCATAAAAAAAAAAAAATCTATCCTCTCTTGTCAAAATAACATAAGGGAAGTAACTCTACCTTTTTTTTCTCATTCGGAAAATGTTGACTACTTTCGTTTTCTGAGAATGTAACAGGCCGAATTGTCCCGACTGTTTAACCTTTGCTGAAGTGAGAATTGTGGGATAGCCTATTTATATGGTTAAAAAAGCACATGGAGTTTATAAAATGACGTGTTATTATAATGTTTGTTGTCATCGTAATGGCTACGAAGTGTGTTGTCGCTAATTCAACAGGCTGTGTATTGACATTCAGTGTTGCATAAAAAAAAAAAAAAAAACTATCCAATTTAGTTCTAATAACACCTCTGAATTGTAAAATGTCTTCCCACTGGATTACATAATGCAACTATGAAAAATCTGAGTTGACAGCGATGCATGTTAAAATCACGTCACAGCAAGACAACGAAAAGACCAATTAGCTGTATAAACATACTTGTGTCAGTTAATTTTGTATGTTTGTGCAGTAAAATGTTGGTTATAAGGGTACTCTTCAGTGTGTGAAGACTTTCCCATGCTCCTATACCACTAAGGCTTCGAGCATGTCCATCCCGGGTTCGGTCTCTGGAGGCCAGGGGCCCAATCCGGGACAGAAATTACTTAGGACAATTTTGAAATTAAACCAATGGGGAATACGGATATTATATAATTAGTTTTTATTTGCGCAATTCCAAAAATAATAATTAATATAAAATATATAATCCATTTAATTTAAAACTTTGTCGCAAATTTAGAACGAGCATTTCAAAAATACAAATAGTACAGAAACTCTTTATTTTAGCCCTATTATTATTTAGTAGGAGGTTGATTAAAGGAGGTTAAGCAGCCGCCACAGGGTCCCATTTCCCTCTATCTCAATAAAGTTAAAAACATGTATAAAATAAATTAAAACAAATTAAAAGAGCACGCTTGTAAACCTATCAATTTTAAAACATAAACACCCAATAAAAATTAAAAGCAGTTCATACAATATATTTGGTCGGCGAGGAGGGGGCTGTTACTGCCAGATAGCAACCCCATCATCAACCCGAAGTAAAAAAACAACTAAAAAATTCATTCAAACACCCACACCACAATATAAATTAATTTAAAAATTAAAATAAAATATACTATTTATATACAATAGAATTAAAATAATTTTAAAACCGGTACATTACATTAAAATTAAAAATCCAGCAAGCCAGGCGCGACATTGCAGATGGAAGGGGCGAAAGACCGGACAGTAGGGGCGCAGGTAACATCCTTCCAACCCCAGAAGGGGTGAGGAGCAAACAATAATGAGTGCTATTACCCAGCCCACCAACAGTGATTATTTATTGTGGGTCCCATAAAAGGAACGGGCCTGCCACATTTGCACCAATCTAACAATGCCTAGGCTATGGCAGGAACCGCCCCCAGGAGAACCCTATAATATTATATATTTATTTTAGATTGATATACAAAAGCGACCATATTGTATTTTTATATTCTTTAGGTGGATTTAATAACTTATAAGCATTAAACTCTAATTTAATTTTAATAAAATAATTAACCAGTTTCAGTCTAATTTTGTCATGATTAGTACATTTTATCAAAAAATTATTAACATCTTCGATTGTATGACATACTAAAGAGTTGGGTGACTTAACTTTTTTAATTTTAAATCTAACATCATTTAAAGCCGAAGAGACACTCATTCTAAGTCTTGCAATAATTCTAGTTACCTTAACATTAAAAGAAACTGGCCCAGGAGTGGTTGCTTTTGGTTTAATGTAGGCATGCCACACCCTGGCTCTGTGGTTCCATTCGGTTTGCCACAGAGCCACCAGGTGTGGCTCAGCTATGGAATTTATTTCGTTAACATTATGTTCTACTGGAACGCCGACTGCCGGTTCCAGCAAACTCTTTTTAGCGTTGGCATCGGCTGCTTCATTACCAGATATTCCAATATGAGCCGGAACCCATTCCATAACGACTTGGATACCCAGAGCAGCAATATTAAAATATATTTTATAAATTTTATTTATAATTTCCGATCTGATACAATGGGCTCCATTGATTGCTTGCAGAGCACTAAGACTGTCAGAGAAGATGACATATCTATTGGGGCTATTATTAACATGATATCTTTCAATCCATTTCAGGGAATACAGTATGGCCATTAATTCTGATGTATAAACTGAAATGTTATCCGATAGTCTAGCCCTAATGGCTATCGGTTTCCTTAAATATTTAAAATTATTAATAACAAAGGCCATTCCTGTTTTACCAGTGGTTGGGTCTTTCGACCCGTCTGTATAGACCTGAGTCACATCCGGGTAGATTTCTCCAACCACTGCTTTAAATATAATATTTTTAAAATTAGGATTATTAGTTTTAATAATTTCTTCCCTGATATGGTAATGCACTTTTGGGACATTGGTCACCCACGGCAGATCCACCGATGTCTCTATTCTGCTTAGCGGAAGGCCAACAATCCCAAAGTCATTTGCAAACTTATTTAAATATGAAACAATAGATATGTCCCTATCTCTGTTTATATTTACTTTAACAGGTTTAAGGTTGTTAACTGGAGAATCAGGCACAAGGCTATGGATTTTATTAATATATTTCAACCCCTGCCTGATCCTCCTAAGGGCCAATGGCATTACCCCCAGCTCTACCAAGACACTAGGTACTCTTCAAGAAATTATTTTTGTACAATTAAAAAATGTTCTGTTTGACATAAAGTTACTCACGGAAATGGGTATAATTCCGGTATATTTCACACGATGTCCGTAATGAGGTTTTACTTATGATTAATGAAAACACAATGTTTATTGCATCATTATAATGATTTTAAATAAGTACCACGCCACTGTTCCTCATTATAGTAAAAACTGAATATTAATTTATAAGATTTATATAAATTTGTCTTTGGTATTTAGGTACACTAACCACAAATGATAATGTAACGCAACCTGTAACTTGTGTAAGGCTGTAAGTGTAATACCGTAAATGTAAAAAAAATTTTTTTTTAAAATATGTATTAAATCATAATAATATTTAAACTAAAAAAAAATGCCAAGATCTAAGGTTAAGAAGTATATATGACATTATATAGTATTCATATAACTTATTGTAATAATGTTTTTTTTAAATCTTGCGATTTTGGGTTAAATTGTGTGAATTTAACAAATCTCCTGCTTTTTCAACACACACCTCCTGCTTTCTCTTGACTAAAGGATGACAGGTCTGATACCACTAGAACATCATATTAAAAGTCTTAATAAATCGGTGCATGCGTTATATGTTTAATTTAATCTCACAGTTTGCAACATTTGTGAAATGGCACGATCAATCTAATGGCGCTCCATAGAAACAAAGGGAGATAAACCACGCTGTCGACAACAGTAGAACTTTCTAATTACGTGATTTATTCATCGATACAACGTCGTTATAATTTGAATATGGAACACATGTTGGTAAGTATATACACATACAACAGTTACACAAAACAATTATAAAACAATTATAATATATAAGTACAGAGAAAATTATATATTCTGACATAAACAACCGAATCAACGTTTTAACGTTGACCTTGATCTTGTTTACATATCTGGCGGTGATCTGATCAGCTGCTATACACATTTCTAAACTAATCAAACGCTGGTAATTGCGTTCGTTGTTTTTGTAACACACATACATATTGATTATAACTACGAAAGGCGCTGAGATTTCATATTTTGTATTAATAACGAGAATTACGTCAAAACAAATGTATGGAAGCCCAAAGGGGACACATTATTGAATTTATCACTTAACCTTCTGACTACTGCAGGCGAGATATCTCGCCCGACGTCACGTCAATCGATATACTGTACACTGTATACAGTGCATTCCCCAATTCATATTTCCCGCCGTTTTGCACACAACACTCACTGGAAACGGAAATATAATTAAAGAAAAAAGATTTTTTTTCAAAATGGTGGTTTTTGTTTTGATTTTTTCAATTGAAAATACCTTGAAATTTTGAGTTCAAAAAGTGGTTTTCGGCAAGTATTTTCGCTTGACAACAATGGCGGCACGTCGCGGTAATTTTCAGGGATCGATAGCTAATTGTAACAGCTAATTTGATAATAAATTTGATCGTTTTACCAACAACGAAAATTACCAAATATTGCAATATGAATAGTAGTTCGGGTTTTAAAAAAAAATTCTGGTCAGAAAACCACTGTTATCGGGAATAATGGACATAAATACTGGACAGCTGGCCACAAATGCCCGTAAGTAAACGCAACTTTTTCGATTTTTTGCCTAATTTTAATCACCATTAGCCGATCTAAAATAATAAAAATTACAAAAAAAAGACACGAAAATAATACTTACCGATTCATATATGAACTTTATTTCATGTATTTATGAAACATTTAAGTGAATATATGTGAGTAAAAATTATAAACTTGTACCCACTCAACGTGGTTTTTGTTCAAAATTAATCCAGTAGTCTAAATAACCTATCTTACATGCGGTAGTGTTTTCCTAAACCACATTCTATACTCAATAAAATTCATGAAAGGGCCAGTCGACATTTTGGACATATAAATTTAGCTGTATATTAGTTTAACAATGAAGAATTTCCAAACATATACAGGCATCAGGTTCTCTTCAATAACTTGCATAAGCATTGAAAAATCATGGTTCCAGATTCCTAAAGCCAAGTTCTGAAATTTGATAGAAACCTTCCCCACACAATATCTGCTGGCCCTTAATTTGTTTTATTGAGTATATTTAACAACATTTTTTAGATATAGGACATTAATTTAACTTTCTAGGACAGCAACAAGCACGTCCGAATGATAATGGTAAAAGAAGTCCGAGTCTTAACTAATGGATGTGTCTGAAGTTTGTGTAATTTGTAAAGAGACATTAGATGGAAATACTTCAACAGCAGCAATTCCTGGGGAGAAGGGGAGTGAGAGCATAAATCAAGCAAGTGTTGCACGGAATGACAGTAATACCTCCTCTATACCTGGGCAAAAGGTACACCAAGAATGTAGGCGAAAATACTGCAATCCACAACAAATATCTAAAGATATTAGGCAGCAGCAGCAACAGCATGGTTATGATACAGATAGGAAAAGGCGTGTTCTTCGGTCGAGTGAAGATCAGTTTCACTACGATGCTGACTGTCTCTTTTGTGGCCAACCTGGGGGAAGCAATAGAAAGCATAATGTATTATCAGTGAGGACAATTGAATTCAAGAACAGTGTCCTTGAAGCATTTCGCAGAAGAGGCAATGCTTGGGCAGAGACTAGAAGCTAGAATTTTGCATGTTCACAACCTCCCTGCTGCAGATGCTATCTACCATCAGGAGTGTAGTGTGAATTTCCGTACGAATAAACAGATACCATCAGTTCATCAAACAAGTGAAGCATGCTTCAAAAAGGCAAAGGTGGGACGCCCACAAGCTGATGAAAGAACAGATGCCTTCCTTGAAGTTGCTAGTTTCCTGGAAGAAAACAATGATGAACAGATCACTATTAATGATCTAATTAACTGTATGGAACATAATCTAGCCAATTCCGAACATGAAGCATACGCCTACATGCACATGAAAAGCAAACTCCATGAACACTTTGGAAGCAGGATTATGCAAACTGAGATTAATTGAAAATCCAATGTGGTTACATTCAGGACTAAAGCTGCCACTGTGATCCAAGAGTTTTACAATCAAAGTAATTAAATCAGTCGATTTGAACACAGAGAAGCTGAAAATGGTACAAACGACTGTGAAGCTCATCAAAGATGACATCAAAGCGGTTGAAACATCAGCAGAGGTCTACCCGGCATTTGAAACGTTTCAATCTGAAGATGACTATCCAGTTCCTTCCTGAAACGCTCAGAGTTTTCCTGGAAGGACTTTTTGTTGAAAAATCTGTCAAGATGAAAGTTGCTGCCATTGAACAAGCAATAATACAAGCTTCCCGACCACGTGTTCTGTTGGCACCATTGCAGATTGGATTAGGCGTGCAGCTACACCATCATTTCGCATCTCGTTTCTTAATCGACTCTCTTCACAAGCATGGATTCTGTTGTTCTTATCAAGAGATTTGCGAGTTTGAATGAAATGCAGCCTTATCCTATGGCACGGACATCCCTGACTTCACAGGTCAATTTGTTCAGTATGTTGCTGACAATGTGGACCACAATATCCGAACACTTGATGGTCATGGTACCTTCAACGGTATGGGAATAATAGCTGCCATAACACCTGGAACCAAAGCTAGCAAACCAGTTCGCAGAGTAAAAGTCACACCCAGTGACATATCAAAGGTTGGACAAATTCAGATAAGATATCATAGAGAAGAACGTCACGGGCTCACTGCAGTTGCTTACCAAAAGCTTTACGACATAAAGGCACATGATCCAACAGCTAATCTTGATATTCTGTGGAAAGCTTCCATAATGTTTGGATCACCATGCAAGGCCAACCTCGCGCCTGTATGGAATTGGAAAGGGATTGTCCCTAAGAAAATTCAAGACAAGCCACCACTTTCGTGAGCAAGCAAAAGTGTTCGATGAAGAGTCAGCTTCCCAAGAAGCTATATGTGCTGCTGGAGAACAAATCCTGGTGAGTTTGTATGGTGGGAAAACTGAAGGCACGCTGAACTCTCTGCGATACAAACGATTTTGCGAGAAGGTTGCATGCAGTAGTACTTCCCATGTCCAACCACAGAGTTTGCCACCTACATCAGATGCTGCGAAATACCACAGCCTTCGTGTGTATTGCCAGATACAGCAGTGGAAGGGCTTTGATGATGGAATTTCACCAACAGAATGGGGATGGAGTGAGAGTAATGGTGGACTATTCCTGTACAGACAGGTTTGCCCCCAGCCCCACAAGAACTCCTTCGTGTAATCTGATGTAACTGTAAGAGTGACTGTGGTAGTCTGAGATGTACCTGCAAAAAACATGACGTGGAGTGCTCTCCAGCATGTGGCAACTGTCGTGGATCTGGTTGCAGTAACTCAAGTGGGCTTCTATTAGACGAAGAAGACGAAAACAACGCAATGTACCTGTGACTTAATTGTGAGCAGCTGAAAAGGTATCAGGATAGTGATGAGCTACTGGTGCTGTATGGAAATCTATTGGCTGATGGTTTTGATGCGCTATGAAGTAAAACCACTTCAATTAATACAAAAGTATGTATCATTATTGTGTATGAACTATATACATAAAGCTATAACAGAAAGTTTGAATTCAAATAGCTAATAGTTGAAACACCAGAAATTCAAGTAAAGTAGCAAGAGCACTGAAAATGTACAAAACATTGGGTTATAAGGCCGATTATATGTACTTTCCGCTTCCAAGATGCCTCAATACTGACTTGTTTGTACGTGTTAAAGAGGACATCTTATATACAAACAGTTGAGCTACTTTCTGTAGCAATTTATGTGAGTTGCACGTATGATTGGATTGTTTAAATCTGATTTTTTTTAAAATAAGAAATCTAGTAACCATTTCCAAAATGGCCACCATGGACGGAATTTACGTTGGCTCCATATCTTGATATTCTTAATATTCAGTCATTATCTGTTTGGGGGCCAAGCTTCATGCTTCTAATACATTTAGTAAGTATTTTAGTGCATCATTTCCGCGATACTAGTATTTCTCGAAAAAGAATTTTAAAAATAGCCACCATCTTGGATTTTATCGCTTTCTGATTGGTCGATTTTCTAAAAAAAAATTATGTAGTAATGTGCACACCTCAACAAGCATAAAACCACCCAAAAGAATGCGTGTAGCAATTGTTTTTGGTGAGTTAAGCCTTATCTTGATTACTACATGTACAGACAAATCTACTAAAATGCACAGAAAGTTGTACGAGGGTGGGGTAATGCAGGACCGATTTAACATACTTTCCCCTTGCAGGATTCATTAAGACTTTTTATATGTTAAAGAGGACATATTAATGTATATAAAACAGTTGAAATACTTTTTGTTGCAATTTGTGTGAGGTTTGACCTATATATTGCTCAAAATGCCTGGACTAATATACATGTAACTGAATAATACAGATATACATACAGAATATTAATTAACATACAGGTAACAGAAATAGTGAACATGGAAAGGCCTATACATGTACCTGTATATGAAAACTTTTTTTTTTTTTACACATATTTTAATTACATTTCATATATATATATATATATATATATATATATACACACACACACACACACATGCACACACACACTGTATATACAGACTATTTACATGTACACAATGTTCATGTTTAAAACATATACTAGCTGCATTCAAAAAACTCTCTCATCCACTCACCTACTCACCCCCACCCCCCAAATATCCATGTACATCAGTTTTCACACATGTCGGTAATTAGTTTTAATTATTTCTGGGAGCAAGAAAGAAGAGAAAGAAGAAAGGGGAAAAACAAAATATCAGAAGTGACAGAAAAGAATAATGGGTTACAAATTTTATCTTTTAATGTTTGTCTCTAAGCCAGTATGTTAAACTACAGTTAAAATAGTTCATGTAAAATTGTCAATAAATAAATTATACCATTTCTTCCAATATGTTTCAAAATATTCGTATTCAGTTTTTAAGCAGAATACACCTTTGAATTTCTAATTTGTTTTTAATTGTCTGTTGTAATGATCGTAAGTTCAATTTTTGTTTATGCATTTTTATAGAATAAATATAATATTGTATATTAATAATCATTCAATTTACTACACTGCTGTTTGGTTCATTAGGCAAACCTAAGATAACTATATGTTTATCAAAAGCAATATGTTCACCCATAGTATTTGTTATCCAATTTGCAATAGATTTCCATAGTTTTTTAACAAAATGACAATCATAGAATAAGTGTTCCATTGTCTCTGGCAGCAGATTACAGAAAGTATATTTATTGGTATCTACATGTATATAAAAAATGGTTAGTTGCGAGTATTCGATGCAATATTCTGTACTGAAACCACCGCAAAGTTGTATCTCTGGTACATTTAAAGGGTATGCTATAATATATTTTCCATTCCCTTAATGAATAGTTAAAACCTTTTTCCTGATATTTTAATTGTGATTTTGGTATTTGTGATGTTTTGCATAGCAGTTTACATTTTTCCTTGCAACCTTGTTTCTCTTTTAAAATCTGCTTTAACTTTTGTGGATAAACTGGTTTATAATTAGAGTTTGACAATTTAATTTTCCATATTTTTCAATGAAACATTTCACTGCTTTAATTAAAGACGTATAATCTAAAAAAATTGTTATTATATTAATTATACTCACCATAAATTCGTCAACAGTTAGAAAGCCATCATGTACACCAATTAAATCATTTCTAAAAATAATTCCCTTTTCGGCATACTTTTTGTAGAAAATAGTTTTTTTTTATCTTTTAATATTTTACTGTTGTGCCAAATATTGCAACTACGTCGTCTATACTTTCAATGATTTCTTCACATTGAATTTTTCTCCAGCTTTCAAGAACATCTTTCCAAAAAGGATTACTTATATGAAAACATATTTTTCATGAAAGAAGAAATGATAGAAAAAAAGAAAGAAAAAAAAAATGAATTCAAATAAATTTATGAATATAGAAGCATACAGATACATGCAGACCTTCGTTTTTGAAAAACCCAGGAGTGCTAAAAATTGCACTCCTCAAAATGCTTATGAGGGGAGTGGAAATGACACTCCTCAAAATGCAGAGGGAAATCGCACCCCTCAAAATAATCAGAATTAGCTAGAGGCAAGAGACCGAGAGGAATTGCACCCATGAACATTATTAAGTTTGAGGAGTAATGATTTCTAAATTAAATATCTTAAAGAGTTAATGTTTTGTGTTTTCAAAATAAATATCCTAATTTAACTAATATGATAGTTGTTCTCAAAGATGAAGGAATGGGCCATTGCAGTCTTACACAAGAAAAAGAAACACCATGAACACAACATTTATCGATTTCTTATGTATTATATGCATATTATGTTGCATTAAAATTCTGAATCATGATAATCTGTTGACTATTTATGAATAAAGAATTGAAACTGATTTCTTTGTGTTTATTCTGTTTTATTTAAAACAAGTACAATAATTTTAATCTTCATCGCAGAATGATATGATTTCTCCATGCATGGACACAAACTGTGAACTGAATGTGAATTGGCATTATAACAACTACATGTATGGTATTGTTATTAAGAATTCTAACTGTAAAATATCTAATAAAACACTCACAAAAAATAATGTCAGTAGGCCTATTTGTAAATGATTTAAACTAAAAAGAAATTAAAAGTGTAACAACCACATGACACAGGGTTATCACATTTATCATTATATCATAATATACATGTCATGTACCTTCAAATTCTCTATTTAACAATGATAATAATAATAAGTCATAACAGAGATACATGTAATGTCAACATCTATTGTTTTCTACCCAAATATATCTTAATTTTTATAAATATATATTTTTACAAACAGGATTAACTTTAATTATCGGTGTACTGTAATTAACACGTCATTTATTATACTACTAACTCGAATCATAGCAACCCATAAAAAACAAAAACAAAAACAAACAAAGTTACCCCAACATAACCACCCTAATGTAAAGTTAATTTTAAAATATACATGCTTTACATTCGGTAAATTCAAATTACTGACTTGAAATTAAATCGGTGTATGTTTGTTTCAGTGTCCCGTCAACCGATCACATGTACTAGAAATCTGACTCTACCAAGGGCAATGTCCTTTGCTTTAAATCACGTGGCAGTATCGTGAAACAGAAAGTAGAAATGTCTATGAGTACATCGCTATGTTATTAACGAAAACAAAACCTGCTTTACTAAATTACGTTTTTGTTTGTGTACGCGTTTACTGTGATAGCAACCTGTATAAACATTAAACATTAAACAGTAAACATTATATATATTGGACAACGCGCCTATTATTTTTCCTGTACGTGATCAAAACGACAACAGTATAAATACATTTCGCGATCATTATGTGCATTAATTGTACGAAATTAAACAAACAAAACTGACAAGATCTTAATAAGAAGTGAACTCCTAGCTGATTGGCTCAGTGTAAAGATAACCAACCAATCGTGTTTCAATATGTAAAAAGTATTCTAGGAAGTTCATTGTGAACAGAATGGAAAGATTTGTGGTGTTGTGGATTGGATACAATAAACAATTAAAATGGCGGAGTTAAAAAACAAACAACACAAGCGTGATTTGTTCAATTTAGGGGCTCGTTATTTCGCGCCCATCAGATTGAGTTGACGGGGGTTCACGGGCGTGATGGCGCTCGCGCCTGTCAAAAACAAAGGTCTGTACATGTATAATATACATGTACATGTATGTAAGGTATAATTTAACATGACAGTTAAAGTGTGTTTTACTAAACGACACCACTAGAGCACATTGGTTTATTTGTCTTTGGCTATTGGATGTCAAACATTTGGTAATTTTGACTCGTCATCTTCAGAGGAAACCTGCTACATTTTTCCAATAACAGCAAGGGATCTTTTAGATGCCAGACAGGTCAGCATATACCACAACCTTTAATTAACCAGTCATGAGACACTGGTTGGATGGTGGAAAAGACAATCAGAGAATTAGTCCATTAATGTCGTTCGATCCTAAGATGCAACAACCTGAGGTGAGCACTCTACCCAACGAGTCCGATCCCAACACTAAATGTAACATGAAATACAAAGAGGAGAAAAAGATGATGGAAAGGGGATAGGGTGCTTGCATGGTAAAGTAAGAACTGTGTTATATGCACAAAGAAAGACAAAGGAATATTCATGCATGGTATCAAAAAATGAAGTTTGCTTTTGAAGAAATTATCCATTTCCAAAGAAGCTATTTTTTTCTATACGCGTTTTCCTTTTGGTAAATTAATCAAAAGTGATATTGGTAAATTGAATTTGAACCAACAGCTGTCAATTAATGTTTTATTGAATGCTTCATAGCTGCAATTACTGGCCATCAATACATTCTGCCAAATTAATGCAATTTGAAAACACATGTACCCAACTCTGCAGACAAAATTGAATATGCCTGCACAAATGTACATGTATATATAAATAGTTCACTATTTTCTCTAATTTCACAAATTTCCTGCTTATATATATGTATAGCTTGTATATTAATTCCAATCATGCCAAAAATCACATTTGATCAAAACAAAATAACCCTCCAGTGCTAGACATAAAAAAATTAACAATGTGATATTACAGTGATCGAATCAAGATATCTGAAAGCAATTTCCACTTTTGGCATTTAAAGCCTATGGAAGTGAAACCTGAGTCACCTAGGAAGTGTGTTAGCCGTGGACAAGCCACAGCTGAAAGGACTGTTTACACAGCTGATGAGTGAGACAAAGAAATTATTAACTCTTCAAAAATGTCTGCTTCTAATTTTAAGATGCATGCACAGCCAGGGGCTTGGGCAAACTCTATCCCGGAATTAATAATTAAAATAAGACGCAAAACTCCTGAAATATCAGTGCATTATAGCTCTGCATGGACAAGTCACATTATTAATTCTTCAAAAATGTCTAGGTCTAATTCAAAGATCATGCACAACATCATGGTGCTTGGACAAACTATTTCCATGAATTAATATTTAAAATAAGTCTCAAAAGCCTGGTGCCATCTCCTGAAATTTCAAATGAAATGGTCGACAGCTAATTAAAAAATAAGAATAAACCCTCTGCAGCCAATTAAAAATAACCTAATCATTAATCTATTTAAGTAAAGTAATTTTCTAGTTTTAAATCAATTTATAACACTGACAAATCAGCCAACATATTTTTTCACTCCAGGGAATTGCCTTATAAACAGAATGGGACGTTGGGAATATAAAAAAGTCAACCATAAAACGTATAAGGAATGAATCAATATAAAATGCAGTGATAATAATGTGTTTATTTATCAGAAATAACAACTTCTGTTAAAGGACAAATATAATTTCGCAATGCTAATGACACCTGATCAATAAAATCGCCCTGTAATACATAGTATTACAAAATAATATTGAGATTTAAAATTACATTTGCTTTTATGGCTTTTTAAAACCACATTAGTTTGGTATGAAATTTGAAATGACAGTGTTTTTTGTTTTCTTAAATCAGTCTGTGACATCATAAATAACAAATTATGTTCTTAAAAGAATGAAACAGCCAGGCAATAAAATCAAAATGAAGGTCATATATTATATAACGAGTACAAGTGAGGTACATGATTTCCCCTCACAAGTAGGTCATGGTGACCTAACTACAGGTACATGTACATTTGTAGTTATATTGTACATAATACACTGCTATCCCAAGTTCTACATGCATGCAAGGTTTGATGATCCTATACTGAAAGGCATAAATAACGCAATGGGGATTTTACTGAATATTTCCTGATAGAAATAGCATATCATAATTAAGCATAATTCTAATAAATAGTGTATTGGTAACAACTGTAGATTAAAGAGGATATTGTTCAAATTGGGAGGGGGGGGGAATGGAGGGGGGGGGGATGGAAGAAAATGAGTTTGAACCAACAAAAGAGAACTGGGCTTTTATTATTACTACACATTATTGCATATGAAAATCGCTTTGCACATGCATTGCCTGCACATGTCTCTCTATAAAAGCAAACTTCATTTGTTTTCTGTCTTTCTTCAATATACCACAATTAAGTAATGCTGAGAGAAATCAAGCCATTGGATTGAACAATGCTGAATTAACCAATGCAATCATTGCACGATAGTTCCAAGTTCATCAATCAACAATAACTCGATTAAGAACACAATTTTTTGCAACGGGAAGCATCAACGATCACCCCCGACCTGGAGCGCCACTGGTCACGTCAGCCAGACAGGACCATCACATCTGCTTGGTACATCTTCGAAACCGGTTTAAAACAGCTGTATGCAGCCACTGCTAGAGCCACAGCCACATGAGACTTCCCATTAGTGCCCATATGGTTTGTAGATGTCTTGTAACATTTGACATACATGTAGTGTGTCGCCGTACCTACCAAGGTCCGGTACTAACCCACAGACATCTTCTTGCAAGACAACTTTGGCCAGTAAATGCTGCAAATCTTCAATGTAGAGGGTGTCGGAATGTTGTTTTTCTGACGAATCATGATTCAACTTTAGTTTTGCGGATGGATGTCAACACATCTACCATCGACACAAAGAACGATATAATGTACAGTTCTGCATCAAAAGTACATTAGGTCACAATGACTTAGTTAAGGTACATGTATAAATAAACCGCCATCCCTAGTTGTACATGCATGCAAGGTTTGATGATCTTATATATAAATTTATAGGAAGTTATGGCTTGGACAAGGATTTCCTTTAATGTACATAGAGAATACTAAACAAGTCCCCGTGAGAGACCGTTTATATTACAACGAGTGTGTTTTCGATTATACATTACGAGCGGAAGCGAGTGATGAACGATCGACAACACACGAGTTGTAATATAAACGGTCTCTCACGGGGATGAGTATATTCTATTTATTACAACACGCTACATTATTAATTTGAGTCGCCAAATATATTTTTTGTCTCTCACTAAACAGGACACTGAACGTAAACAAAATAGCGGAGTGATTCAGAGCGCATAACCCTTCTTTGCCTATGCAATCTTTTTATACTATTAAAGTATTTAGCCTATGCTTTCGCAATGTCATAGAGTCCCTCCATCCCCCCCCAAATTTTTTTTAAAACAAATAACACACACTAGTAGTAAACAGAATATTAGTTTAATAAACTATAATATAACAATCACTATTCAAAGTCCATCATTTGAGTTTTCTGCAAAACGTTTAAACTTTCAAAATTCAAAGCGTGTCAGTCTCAGTGTCACGTGTGAGTTTTCGACGTTTGGTCTTGCTTTCAGGAGATTCAGTTTCATCGTTATTGTGTTTACAAAAGTTAATATTTATGGTTCCACCATATATTGGAGCAGAAAAAATTGAAGACAATTTGCCAAGAAGATTTGTAGAAGATGTAGTACAAGAATCAATAATTTCCGTTGAAGTTGTGTCTGTCGAGTGCATTTCCAAAGCACGTGACTGGTGGTCGGATACCGTGTTACTGAGAATATGACTCATTTCACGGTGCTGTGTTGTGGAAATGTGGCTGTAGTTGTTTTATATGTAAAATGTTTTGGTTTTTTTAATTTGTTTTCTTTTTATTAATTGCATCTAGCCACGAACATAAAGTTTTAATGGCATGTTGTTTATGAATGAGTTAAAGTAGTTCCGTGGATCATGTGATCGGAGGTCATGACCTCTCAAAAAGCATATCTCACATTGTGGGATATGAAAAATCTCTCATGGGTATCTCCGTCACCGCGGTGTAATAAAATACGTAATCAAACGTAGGTCGCAGTGACCTACATGTACATGTAGTTATGGTGCACCAAACCGCCATCCCAAGTTGTACTTGCATGCAAGGTTTGATGATCCTATATGAATTGATAAATACACTTATGAAACGTTTATAGATGGATGTATGACCGGATAAAGAACACCATATCATAATACAACCTGTCAAAGACGGGCCTGTTAACATGGTACATTTAAATAGTTTTTGGCCATGTTCATTTAAAATCACTTTACTTAAATCTTCACATCAGGTTTGTAGGTTATTTTTGATAATCATCTCTTGCTAAGCAGCCAATACCTCTAATAAACGGCCACATCAAATAGTACATTGTTTTTGTTATCCAAAATGTGTAACACACATTTTATTTGTAGTCATCTATATTGAAATGAAAGTCCTTCAAATACAGTGAATAGTAATAATACATTTTATACTGGTTCATTAAGTACATGTACATCAATCAAATGGTATTAAAAACAGCAACAAGATACTGGCAATAGCTATCTTTGTGCATATATAAGCACTATTGCTTTTTGAAACTGATATTAATGAATTATTGTAACTTAAGAAGACACCAAAACTGCCTTGAAGTATGTTTAGCATGGTAATGTTTTTAGCCTAAGATGACAACACATCTTTATTAAAGAGAGAGAGAGAGAGAGAGAGAGAGAGAGAGAGAGAGAGAGAGAGAGAGAGAGAGAGAGAGAGAGAGAGAGAGAGAGAGAGAGAGAGAGACACACACACACACACACATATAGATATTACAGAGACAGAGAGTGATATACAAAGAGTAAGAGAGAGATACACAGTGAGAGAGAGAAAAAAAATCAACAAAACACACATTTTGGCAGATATTGCATTTAACATTTTCTGGCAAACTGATCAGTACAAATGTCTATTTTTGACTGAGCTTTGAAAACAAGCTGAGAGACTTGACACGATGAATTCACTTTGATTTCAATGACTTATTGATTTAGTTGGTGAATCCTTCTTTTCTGCTCTTAAATGAAATAGCAATGAAATTTGCTCTTTTCTAAGACAGTCCAGTAATCAAGCATTCATTAACAATTACAAAAACATCATTCACACGATTTTATTAGTTACACAGGTAAGCCAAAACCTTCTTTTTCAGAATACTGACTTTACAGAACTTAATTCTCAGCGTGGTCTGGCTGTCAATGTCAGTGTCATTGTCACTTGGAATGACTCTGTGTGAGCTAGCATGTACATGTACAGTTAGCAGGGTTTGCCAAATCCCTCACAGGGATGGCCAATATAACCCTACCACTTTTCAAATTCCTCACAGGGATGACCAATATGACCCTACCACTTTTCAAATCCCTCACAGGGATGGCCAATATGACCCTACCACTTTTCAAATCCCTCATAGGGATGGCCAATATGACCCTACCACTTTTCAAATCCCTCACAGGGATGGCCAATATGACCCTACCACTTTTCAAATCCCTCACAGGGATGGCCAATATGACCCTACCACTGTTCAAATCCCTCACAGGGATGGCCAATATGACCCTACCACTTTTCAAATCCCTCACAGGGATGGCCAATATGACCCTACCACTTTTCAAATCCCTCACAGGGATGATCCCAATATGACCTACCACTTTTCAAATCCCTCACAGGGATGGCCAATATGACCCTACCACTTTTCAAATCCCTCACAGGGATGGCCAATATGACCTACCACTTTTCAAATCCCTCACAGGGATGATCCCAATATGACCTACCACTTTTCAAATCCCTCACAGGGATGGCCAATATGACCCTACCACTTTTCAAATCCCTCACAGGGATGGCCAATATGACCTACCACTTTTCAAATCCCTCACAGGGATGGCCAATATAACCTACCACTTTTCAAATACCTGTATAAACTGAGGACGTCATTTTAGTCCATCATTATCTATGGAGTCATCAACTTATACTTTTATCCTAATGTTGAGGCTTTTTGTATAATGTTTTCCCATTATACTATATTAAAATGACTTTTTATACTCCTATCTATGATGGGTTGTATTATGGTATGGCGCTGTCCGTCAGTCCGTCCGTCTGTTAACCTTTTCTTGTCCGGACCATATCTTGCATACAGATGCATACAGGACCATCAAACCTCACATGTAGGAACAACTTGGGATGGTCGACGGTGTGTTGTGTACTATTACTAGGTCATTAAGGATGTGTAAGAAATATATTAATGTACTCATGCCCGCTGGAGAGGACTGATCCTACAACTTGTGGTTTCCGAAAGGATCTAACTCACTTTCACTCGTTAGATACATTTGAAAATCAGTCGTAAAATACATCGTGTCCAGTTTATTATTCTCTATGTCTACGTGTAGTGACTAAGGTTAGTGGTTGCTAATTGCAGGTCGGCACGTCACTTTCAAGAGCAGGCCATCAAAGTGTTGCCTCTATTGTGGTGTTTAGATTGTGAGTGCATAAATAATAGAAATCACTAATGTTTTCCACATCATTGTAATTATTATTATTATTATTATTGTTGTTATTGTTATTATTATTATTTTATCTGAACATGCAGGTGCGAATGTAGTAAAAAAACAAAGAACACAAAAACAAAGAGAGAGAATGAAAATAAATAAATAAAACAAAAATAATGAAAATAAAATAGCAGCCGACCTACCCAACCTATTTTTTTCTTGCTATCTAAGGATCAAATACAAGTATTTAGTAGCGTACGTGATGCTTTGACAAATACGGTATCCGGCACTCGTCATTTTGGTGCGATTTTCCCATTTATCAATTAGTTTGTTTGTTTTGGGGTTTTTTTGGACGAAATACTCGATTATCTGCCGAAACCCTGTATTGAGAAAGACACATAATACCAAAGTAGAACGTGTTGCATACTTACACATTTTTGTTCAATTTATTTTTTCTGTAATCTAATTAAATAATCGTCATGATACCTAAAAACATTTTGTCGAGCACAGAAGTTGTGGAAGTTACGGGTCTAAATCGCACAAAATTTGCGAGTGGCGGACTTTGTATCATTTATATAGTAGGAATGGAAATTTGTGTTACAAATACATGTATGGGGCCTCAGATTTTCCTTGTAGTTTGCACTTCAGTTTTTATTAATATTGTGGACTACGAATATGATGGTAGCTTTTGAGACTGTGTAAAATAATATTAAACTGATGGACAGAAATAAGGGACCACATATAGCATAACAGTAAATAGTGATTGGAATCAAAACCCACATCCACAGTGTTAGAATTTAACCATGTAACAATTACGGTGAAATACAGACATTACCATTGTAGTCGTCAATTAAATACTGTCTACAATTCCACGTATTTCTTTATTTCTTTCCATTAGTATATTTAGATTATTGCAACTTTTTTACTGTGTACCTTATATAATGCTTAAACATGTTCGATTAAATTGTAAATTTTTGCAAATTCAATGATTGTAGTGGCCAAAGAAAGCGTGGCGTGTCCGGGGAGAGGGGCGTCGAGGTTGAGGTTGGCGGTGGGTCTGGAGGTCGAGGGTCGAGGTTGGCAGTGGGTCTGGAGGTCGAGGGTCGAGGTTGGCGGTGGGTCTGAAGGGAGAGTGGTGAGACTGGTGGTGGGTCTGGAGGGAAAGGGTCGAGGTTAGTGTCTGGAGGGTCAATAGTGAGGTTGGCAGTGGGTCTGGTGGCAGAGTCGCGAGGTTGGCTGTTGATCTGGAAGGAGAGGGCGAGGTGGACGTAGTGTCCAGAGGGAGAGTTGCGGGATGGGTGGGGTGTCTAAAAATAGAGGTGTGTGTATTCAGAGGGGGATGGGTGGGTTGTCCAGAATGATTGGGGTGGGTATCCCAAAGGAAAGTCTTGTCTAGGAGAGGGGTAGGTATCCAGAAGATGAGGGGCGTGATGGGCGGGTGTCTAGAAGATGGGTGGGTATCCAGAGGATGCAAAAATATACACTATTTTAATCTTTTTAAAGGGGTGGTGGGTGGAGAGAAATAATCCATAATTTTCAAAAAGATGAGACAATAAAATAGTAAAATATTATAAAATTTAATTGGAGGTGTAGCAATATTATTTTGTTCAAGATTATTATTATTATTTAAAAAAATATACATTGGTTTTTTAGTATTTCGAGGAACAGGAACTTACTTTCATCCAAGTGCACCCGAACAGTGATTTTAAATATTATATAATTTGACCCCAATAGCCGATGTATTAAACATTCATTCATCCATCCATTCATTCATCCATTCATTCATTCATTCATACTTATTGTTGTCAAAACATTACCTGTGCATGTGTTCAGACTTTCTGAAGAACAAGAACAAAAGAAAGAAGTTGAATGTCAAGGATGAGATGGCAAACTTAAATGGAGCAGTGAGGAAACAAACAATATGAAATCTATCACAAGAGATGATAAAAAAAAGCCCACAAAACCCCACAAAAAACAATAGGAAAAGAAAAATGTGGCATTCGAAAAAAAGCTATACCAACATGGTCAGTACAAAAACAAGAAATATCAAAATGAACAATACGAAAGTGTGTAAAGTGAGCAAAAACCGTGAGAAAGGAAGAAAGATGAGAATGAAGAATAACGAAACATTGGAAACAAAAATATGAAATGTAACGGAAGAAATAATGAGAATGAAAAGAATGTTAAGAGAAACCAAATGGAAGAGGACAATACCATCATGGACAATATAAATAAGAAGTCGCAGCGACTTTGGGTCGACAGATCTTCGATTCATAATTGACGAACCGAATGAAGTGGAGCATTTTTTTCTCCCACTGTCGGTGATAAACCACGAGGTTTAAAAATGTTTTACAAACTGAACAGTCAGTGTACTCATGGTTCATACAGAAAGTTCCTGATCTCATTCAAGGACTTTTCAAGGGTTTTTAAAGGCTTTAATTTTCTTATGAAATTCAAGGACATTTTACCTCTCAAATATTCATAAAAAAACATTTTCTGTATGTGAGAAAATACACTTTTAATGGGAAGTTCATTAAGAATACTGCAAAACTGTTACAATACAACTAAACAAATTAAGCAAGCATTAGTTGAACACAAAAAATCTCAGTGAGGATAACCAATGTCATGCTAATAGGCAAACAGGCAAATTGTTCAACCCTTCAGAGCAGAAAGTTTATCATTCAGTTTTTCCTCAACTGCTATGAGATCGTTCTTTTTGTCCACAACAGTGCGCCTGAATGCATTTGACTTATAGTCACAAACAACATATTGCCAGTTTTCTGATCAATACACTTGTTGCACAGCGAGCAAGACGCTTTATGTCGGTCACATTTGTGTTCTCTGACCCAAGGCAACTGGGTCAGCCATATTCGATTAAACACGCACTTGCCCATGATCACAATTCAAAGACAAATACTTCCACAAAAGCACAGCCACTTAACGTGTTTGCTGATGCGAGCGGCCATTTGCAATATAACGAAGCTTGACGAACGATCACGGAAATATACGAACGAACTACGCTACCGGAACCGTACGAAAGTTACCGAAGCCACCGAATCAACAGTAAATGATCCGCATTCGTCAAAAAACATGTACGCTCTCGCCGCTAATATTTTAAATTGTTACTATCTTTATTGAAATAATTATTTTCAAGCACAACATACAGGAATTCAAGGACTTTTCAATTACTTTTAGGACTTTTCATGACATTCTGCAGTTTTCAAGTACTTTTCAAGGTTAAATTCAAATTTATGGACTTTTCAAGACAGGGCTTGAAATTCCAGTACTTTTCAAGCCTGTGCGAACCTTGGTACTACTTTATTCCAAAGCAACATGAGTAATTAACTCTTTATGTAGACTGACGAGTAAATATTTCAGTGTGGAAGACTGTATATTATACAGTGTATACTCTACTCTGTCGATGAATACTCTATGTCAGTGGAAATAATACCAGGTTGGCATAGCCATAGGAATCAGGGGTGAGGTGTCAGATTCCCGTTTTATTTAGGTGTAAACAATTTATATTTTCTTTCTTTTCTTTTTTGCTTTTTTTTGTCTGTCATGCAGTTGGGTATGAATAGAACCCATGCATTCGCAAATTTGCGGACAAATTGGTAGTAACACTATCTCGGGGGCATGTGCAGAAGGCGTAGCCTAGTTTCGGGGCTTGACCTCCTGCTTCAAGCGATTTTTTTTTTATTTTTTTTTTTATAATATATTTTCTGTGGGAACCTGATACGAACTAGGGGCGGGACGTAGCCCAATAGTAAAGGTTTCGCTTGACGCATGTTTGGTCTAGGATCGATCCCCGTCGGTGGTCCCATTGGGCTATTTCTCGTTCCAGCCAGTGCTCCACAACTGGTGTAACAAAGGCCATGGTATGTGCTATCCTGTCTGTGGGATGGTGCATATAAAAGATCCCTTGCTGTTAATCAGAAAGAGTAGCCCATGAAGTGGCGACAGCTGGTTTCCTCTCTCAATATCTGTGTGGTCCTTAACCATATGTCTGACACCATATAACTATGAATAAAATGTGTTCAGTGCGTCGTTAAATAAAACATTTCCTTCCTTGATATGAACTCACCTGAAAACTTTCCTCATGTTTAATATTCTATAATTATGGTGTGCTTTATTCCTGTCCCTGTTCACTAAAAGACACTATATACACATGTATCTACAAAGTCTCGAAGAGGTTCTTTTCATAACAAGATGTCCACGACTTGACATTATAAATGGTTTTAAGACATTTTGTTTCAGGAACAACATTGTAGACACCCATATCCTACAATAGTGAATTGGGGCCATATCGAGTGGGTAGAAAGGTATAATTCCCACCCCGTCCGATGAAATGAATAAATGCCTTTTTTAGATTAAAGGTGTTCTTTTTAGAGTAAAAGTGCCCTATTTAGTGTAAAAGTGTTCGTTTTAGCATAAAAGTGCCCTTTTCGTATAAACATGCTATTTAAATTTTTAATGTAAAAGTGCCCTTTTTAGTATAAACATGCTATTTTTCAGTGTAAAAGTGTATTTTCTTTTAGTAAAAGTGCCCTGTTTAGTGTAAAAGTGTCATGTTTCGTGTAAAAGTGCCATTTTTAGAGTAAAAGTGTCCTATTTAGTGTAAAAGTGCTGTTTTTAGTATAGAAGTGTCAGTTCTAGTGAAAAAGTGCCCTGTTTTGGTGTAAAAGTATTCTTTTTAGTGTCATTTTTTATTTAAGTGTCAGTATTAGAGTAAAAGTGTCATGTTTAGTGTAAAAGTATAATTTTTAGTGTAAAAGTGCCAATTTTACTGTAAAAATGTCATGTTTGTAGTGTAAAAGTGTCATTTGTAGTGTAAAAGTGCCCTATTTAGTGTAGAAGTGCCATGTTTAGTGTAAAATTGCTCTTTTTAGAGTAAAAGTGTGTTGTTGTTGTGGGTTTTTTTAGTAAAAGTGCCCCTTTTAAATGTAAAAGTGCCATTTTTAGAGAGAAAAAAAGTGCCATTATTAGAGTATATATTATACTAAAAGTGTCTTGTTTAGTGTAAAAGTGTCATGTTTAGTGTAAAGGTGCCCTTTTTTGTGTAAAAGTGCTCTTTTTAGTATAGAAGTGCCATGTTTAATGTAAAAGTGCTCTTTTTAGATTAAAAGTGCTCTGTTTAGTGTAAAAGTGTTCTTTTTATTGTCAAAGTGCCCTGTTTATTGTAAAATTACTCTTTTTAGAGTAAAAGTATGGGTGGGGTTTTTTTTATTAGTAAAAGTGCCCTTTTTAATGTAAAAATGCCATTTTTTTTTAGAGAAAAAGAGTGCCATGTGTAAAAGTGCTCTTTTTAGTATAGAAGTGCCATGTTTAATGTAAAAGTGCTCTTTTTAGATTAAAAGTGCTCTGTTTAGTGTAAAAGTGTTCTTTTTATTGTCAAAGTGCCCTGTTTATTGTAAAATTACTCTTTTTAGAGTAAAAGTGTGGGTGGGTTTTTTTTTATTAGTAAAAGTGCCCTTTTTAATGTAAAAATGCCATTTTTTTTTAGAGAAAAAGAGTGCCATTATTAGAGCAAAAGTGTCATTTTTAGTGTAAAAGTGTCATGTTTAGTGTAAAAGTGTCATGTTTAGTGTAAAAGTGTCATGTCTAGAGTAAAAGTGTCATGTTTAGTGTAAAAGTGTCATGTCTAGAGTAAAAGTGTCATGTTTAGTGTAAAAGTGTCATGTCTAGAGTAAAAGTGTCATGTTTAGTGTAAAGTGTCATGTTTAGTGTAAAGGTGCCCTTTTTTGTGTAAAAGTGCTCTTTTTAGTATAGAAGTGCCATGTTTAATGTAAAAGTGCTCTTTTTAGATTAAAAGTGCTTTTTAGATTAAAAGTGCTCTGTTTAGTGTAAAAGTGCTCTTTTTATTGTCAAAGTGCCCTGTTTAGTGTAAAATTGCTCTTTTTAGAGTAAAAGTGTGCGTAGGTTTTTTTTATTAGTAAAAGTGCCCTATATCCAAGTTCCTTTTGGAAATTATGCTAATTCCCGCATTTATTTAACAAAGCAGCTCACAGATGAAACGATCTTTCGGATCGTTGGTCAAATCGGCGGTAAACATAATGATATTGGTACAGCTAGTAATAAAGTAATTGGGGTTATTTATTACACACCAGTGTTAGATATTACTCATGTCATAACAATTACTTAATATCTAACTAGTGTAATATTGGCATGCACAGACGACTTGCTGGGTATTTTTATTATTATTATTATTTGTATGACGTAGTATTTGAATGACGTCACTTTGCATCTCACTGCTCGTGAACAGTGTTGGTATCAAAACTGTTCACTTGTTTCATAAAAATGGTATGGCAGGCAAGCTCGTTTAGTATTCTATAATGTTATTGGTACAGCTAGTGTAGAAAAGGCAAGTGGGGGCTAGAGGGAATACATCCACTATAAAAACAGCCCCAGATAAAACTTGTACCAAAGTTCCTTTTGGAAACCTATTAACAAAGCTGGCTGCAGACCCGCGATCATTTGGACTCTTGGTAAATTCGGCAGAGGGTGTTTCAGGGTCTACATACCCACTCCCGAAATTTTCTCAAACAACTACATTTGTACCAAACCCAAACACCAACCAATTTGTCACTCGCATCAAAACGATCCCCATCATATACAATGAATTCTTCCACAGCTCGTGTGTCGGTTTCACAAAAGAATGTTATATTTCAGTTTCATGACTTGAAACTGTTGATAACAAAGTTTAAGCATGGTCAATATAACAACAATGAACAGTTTCATGTGTTGGGTGAAGTGTGATCGTAATCACTGTTGAAATAAAAGTTTTAAAAATTGGTGATCGGCGATTTTTTGGAAACATATTTTTGTTCTTCAAAACCGACAAAACCGCCGAACCAATCGCCAAGCTGACTGCCCAAAGTGCCACTTTGGTTGGTTCGCATACTGTAGGTATGGCATGGACGTACCACCTTTTGTTTTGTTTTGTGGGTTATATTTCTTGTATCTGTGAAAATGTTCACAGGTGAATTTGAAAAGGATTCTGGCAACCTCGAGCTGTATCACTATTTTTTACACTGTGCCGCCCCTGCCTCAGTCTGGGCTAGTGAATGTCTGGTCTGGGCTAGCGAATGTCTAGTCTGGGCTAGTGGAAATTATCAACTGTATTATTATAATAAATAAGGCACTAGCTAGCCAAAGTTGCTGCACAGGCTAGCGACTTACTCAAATACACATGTACTTGTTGAACATTGGGTAAATAAGCAGTTAGTATAGTTTAATTACTTTGAATGACACAAAACAACTGTTGCAATACGTTGAATATATGTGGATACGACACCAAATTAAATCACACAGATGATGATAGTAACATGGTTAAAACTGCTGTACACAGCATTTCAATGAACATATATGTACATGTATATATACAGTGGAACCCCATTCATCCGGAGTTTTCACAAGTGTCTGGATTATTATTTTCATTTCAACTTATTTTTCGTGCTTATATCCAATTAAGGTTCAAGCACACTGCCCTGGGCACACACCTCAACTATTTTGGCTGTCTGTCCAGGACAGTGGAATATGTGTAGTTGTTGTTTGTGAAAGAAAAGAGGGTGTAGTGGTCTTACATCTACCAAATGAGTCATTAAAACTTGATCTTGGTGGGAGCCGGTACCAGTATGCGAATCATGTACATGTACCTACCAGCCTTATGTTCGATATGTTCGATGGCCTAACCACAACACCGGTATTTAGATTAACAAATTTCTGTGCATACGTACCTAAAACTTATTTCCTTTGAATGGCAAACCAATAAAAACATTAAGCAACAAATACAGATTTATGTATGTACCTGTGTAAAAAAAATAAAAATAAGGATCAGATCTACAGATGAAAAATAATTATATATTTTTTCTGTATGCCATCAATCATTAAGTAAACAATTTTATAATAAGCAGGCATTCAAATAAGTCGAGGTGGTGTCGTGGTTAGGCCATCGGTCTACAGGCTGGTAGGTACTGGGTTCGGATCTCAGTCGAAGCATGGGATTTTTAATTCAGATACCGACTCTGAGTGAGTGCTCCGCAAGGCTCAATGGGTAGGTGTAAACCACTTGCACCGACCAGTGATCCATAACTGGTTCAACAAAGGCCATGGTTTGTGCTATCCTGTCTGTGGGAAGCGCAAATAAAAGATCCCTTGCTGCTAATCAGAAAGAGCAGCCGATGTAGTGACGACAGCGGGTTTCCTCTTAAAATCTGTGTGGTCCATAACCATATGTCTGACGCCATATAACCGTAAATAAAATGTGTTGAGTGCGTCATTAAATAAAACATTTCTTTCTTTTTTTTTCAAATAAGTTGAAAATGGTCGTTCAAGTTACCACATGTCAAGAAGGAAATGTTTTATTTAACGACGCACTCGACACATTTTATTTACGGTTATAACAAGAAAGTCGAGAACAGTACTTTGTTCTCCACACAATGTTATTTAAATACACTTACATTATCAGTACAGTGAGAGTGGTATGAATAAATAAAGTAGTGGTGTCGTGGTTAAGCCATCGGACATAAGGCTGGTAGGTACTAGGTTAACAGCCTGGTACTGGCTCCCATCCAGAGCGAGTTTTAACAACTCAGTGGATAGGTGTAAGACCACTACACCCTCTTCTTTCTCACTAACTACTAACCACTAAAAACTAACCCACTGTCCTGGAATGACAGCCCAGATAGCTGAGGTGTGTGTCCAGGACAACATGCTTAAATGTTAATTGGATATACACATGTAGGCCTAAGCATGAAAATAAGTTGAAATGAAAAATATAGTAATAATAGGAATATATAAATGTGTGGTAACCTATACATGCAGGTTACCAGGTCGGTATATTGTGGTAACCCGTACATGCAGGTTACCAGGTCTGTATATTGTGGTAACCCGTGCATGCAGGTTACCATGCAGGTCTGTATATTGTGGTAACCCGTGCATGCAGGTTACCCGGTCTGTATATTGTGGTAACCTGTACATGTAGGTTACCAGGGCTGTATATTGTGGTAACCCGTGCATGCAGGTTACCCGGTCTGTATATTGTGGTAACCTGTACATGTAGGTTACCAGGGCTGTATATTGTGGTAACCTGTACATGTAGGTTACCAGGGCTGTATATTGTGGTAACCTGTACATGTAGGTTACCAGGGCTGTATATTGTGGTAACCTGTACATGTAGGTTACCAGGGCTGTATATTGTGGTAACCTGTGCATGGTTTACCAGACACATTTCTTATTTGAAATGCCTTAAATCAATGCAAATTTTTTTAATTTTCAGTGATTTCTAAAGTGAATTTTTAAATTTTAAATTACTTGCATCAAACCTTTTCTTTTAATTTAAAGACTGTACTGTGACAATTTCATTTCATGCGATTGGTTTCAAACATTATATAAACTTGTTTTGCCAGTGACTTCATGTTAATGTTAATTTTATTTAATCACATTTTATAAAGTCACTGAAAAACAAAACAGTAACCTATATCAGTGAATTCATCACTATATATAGCTCCCACATTGAAGTAACACTACATGCATCTAACAGCACCAACAACTGAACATACTCAGAGGTGTGAGACCGTTTGCCACCATTTTGTCTTTGTTGTCTACCGGAGTTTATTGCATGGCCATGGTTGAATGATCTCGGAGCAAGTTGTACTTTTGTTCTAATTTCATTTCAAATTATTTTCGTGCTTATATCCAATTATGGTTCAAGGATACACACACCTCAGCTATCTGCACTATCTGTCCAGGACAGTGGGTTAGTGGTTAGTTGGTTAGTGGTTAGTGAGAGAGAAGAGTGTGTAGTAGTCTTACACCTACCCACTGAGTCGTTAAAACTCGCTCTGGGTAAGAGCCGGTACCGGGCTGTGAACCCTGTACCTACCAGCCTTATGCCTAGTGGCTTAACCACGACACCACCGAAATGGGTGGGGAATCAACGTGAAGCTACATTTGATTGCTATACAAACTGAAGCTCTGTGATCTTGACATCTTTATGCAGCTTTCTGTTTAACTTTTAAGCAACCTTATTTATTGCCATTTTAAACCCATGTGCAAAGTAAGGCTCAGTTACATGTACAGGCTCATGTCCAGCAAAGTAGTAGGACTAAAGTGCAGCACTTCTAGAATGTTTATAAAATCCACTAGCCATGGGATCAGTGATTTCAAAAATTTACTAGCCAAAATAAAAAATTCACTAACCCAACTTTAAGTTAATACAATTTATAAAATAATAATAAAAGTCAAATTAATATGTCACCTAAACAGAGAGCTATAGCTTAAAAACACTAATATGTGGGGGTGGGATTCAGGATATTTATATTTACGAAATAAACAAAGTTCTGTAACAATTGACCCCGACCCCCCCCCCCCCCCCCCCCCCCCCCCCCCAAAAAAAAAAAACCCACAAAAAAATCACTAGCCGTCGGGCATGGCAGTAGTAGTTATTTACTAGCCCAACATTGAATATCATTAGCCATGGGAGTGGGGCTACCATAATCTAGAAGCCCTGGAAAATAGGACAAAAGTAAAAAACTAGAAGGAAAAAGTAGGACTAGAGTATATAAGACTGAAACAGTACATACATGTAGTGACATTATTCATGCTCATACTGCATCCAGGGTACACAAATGTGTTAAGTCCAAAAAGGGATATTACTGAGAAAACTCTCCAACATTGCTTGACGTGGTCCAAAGTTTCACTTTGTACAGGTATCTGTATTTTTATTACATTGTACATATTTATAAATATGTAGTGCTTGAACTTAAGAATTTGTCACCTACAGCATTTTAAACACAAATTGCTATGGGTGAAACAGCCCTCCGATGCCAGTTTTGAGCCTGCCCACAGTATATTACAGCAATTTTTTAATAGGTGACTTTTGCAAGAAACAAATATGACCGAAAGGTTATTTTGTTGCATGCAGACATATTTCAAATGCACAAATATTAAATACTGACAGATAATGTACACTAGATATATTTAGTTTGCTGTTGTTGAGGAATTTTACCAACAGCAGTATAATTTTAGTAATCCAGTGGTAGGAAAGTGCCATCCGTGATATTCCCAACCCACAGCAATTTATATCTCAATGACGACACTTGATTGCCGTCCTTATGTCTGAGCCCTGATATGAATCTTATGTAACAGTCACGCTTTATACAGCTATCTGAAATTGTTATGCACTGTATTAATCAATATACATATTTATAGGTACAGTACATATTTATATTAAGTAATATTGATGCACCTAGCTTGTATCACACTAAATGACAAGTGACTAATGTAACACCTAAAACTTTTTTACAGTTTTGTTACAAATCTCGGTAAGACCTTTGGAAAGAGTTCCGATCATCCGATCATTTACATACAAATGTATAGCTCTAAGGAGAACTAACTCTAACCCTAAATGCTGGAACGATCGAAACTCTTGCCTTATCGACTAAGATCGGTAATGTCCGCCACTGAATTCATACAAATAATCGGTTTGATGATCTTCAAACTTGAAAATAGCATCCAATACGCTTTATGTATAGCTCATATACAAATAAAGTATACATGCATGCCTTGTGTGTGCAATCAAAATGTTTAATCTTTGCAAACATGGTATATGAGGTGGGATGCAGTTTAAAATTATAATATTCAAATTAAATTAGACGTTGTTCCGAAAATCTGCTTTTTGCAAATGAACGGGGCGTAATTTAAAGCAAGTTCATAATTTTCGACTTCACTTGAACAAAGCACACATATTATGAACTGTATTCTTATAAAAGTTGCAAGATATTTTAGTTTATATATAATAAACCTTGTAGCAGAACATACTTAATGTTTTTCAGTACTTTGCAAATGTAAATCTATGTTCGTGTAAAATGAACGGACAAGCTAGGTGAAATTAGATTTCATTAGCCCTATGTCATAACCATGACAAGTTAGATTTCATTAGCCATATCTATGCCATAATCGTGTTGGTGTGATGCCCTCTAAGCATACATATTAATTTTTTTATGCTTTATTAATAGTTTGTAAGAAATAAATTATGCTCAATAAATTAAAAATACAAGGCTGCAATTGATACAGTGGCATAGCGTGGGCGGGGCCACCGAAGCGGTTGCCCCAGGCGCAAAATTCTGGACAGGTGGAAGCAACTGGAGGAGTGTTAACAGTCCACTGGTTAGGGGGCGCAATACTTGCCTTGCCCCGGGCGCTGGCAACCCACGCTACGCCACTGAATCGATGTACACCCACTCTCCTGCTGTTGTTTACCAAGTCTGCACTATTTAAATACATTTCCATTTCCTTCCTTCCTTTTGTATTTAAAAACATTTGCAGAGTAACTAAGTTTACTTTGAGCCCAGCTACGGCTGTTTGCAAGAGACTTTTCTCAGCTATGAACAGGGTAAAAACATCCCAGAGAAAATTTTTAGGGCAGAGAGTGTTAAATAATATGCTTACAATAAATTGAATAATAACACATGGTTCAAAATCCCAAAACATTTTTGAACCAATTCCAGCCATAAAAGAATGGCTCACAAGTGGAAAGGGATCTTACCACATCTACAGCCATAGAACATACATTGACACAACAATTATATTTACATGAACAAGTGGACACTACCAAACAAATAACACACTTTAAATCAACAAATGGACACTATTTAAAACATAAAGTTAAAATCAACAAGTAGAGAAGACAGTGGATACTACTGGACAGACATATACATTTAGTACTTCCTGGATAAGTGTTGTAACCTATTGACAAAATTCTTTATTTGTGCAATTAAACCAATTACTTTCAAGATTATTACACTATTAAGCACTGTATTAAATTAAATAAGAATAACACAATTGGTTACCTTAAGTATGGGCAAGTGGAAAAATATATGGGGCAAGTGAATATCTGATAGGCACTTGCCCTGCATGTGGCAAGTAATTTTTTTGAAATTTTTTGAACCCCTGCTGTAATAGAAGTGAAGCATGTACAATGTATACACACTGTACATTGTAATGGTAATCATTGGAAAAATTGTTAGCTGCTGAGTATTTGAAGCATAATAAAACACAGGACAATTTAAAAACATTTATGCTGAATTTGTAAATTGTTACTACTATTATCTAGCCTTAGTTTTCAGACATTACTCATTACAATTACACAAACTTAATATAAAAACATCATCCGTTAACATAAAACTAAATGTCTACTTTGGCTAAAACTTAAAGCATATTAATGTAAAATATACTAATAATGGAAACAGCTGGAAACAGTGCTATCATTGTACACAGAAAATTAGTGTTGCAACACTCGTGATAATATCATGTGACTGACTGCAGTGCTACAAAGATTACACGTATGTTCATTATCTTTTACAGCACCACATTTCGTCTGGGTCTTTTAATGCAAAATGAGGTAGAAAATTATAAGACTGTAAAATTTTATATCATGATCAACTGCTTATATAAGGAGTGATGTGGACATTTTGAGGATGAAATTTAATGTTGATGTTTTAAAGACTGTCAAAAACAACACAAAGTTACTAAATTTTAACAGTGATGTGAGAGGGAAAAATACATAAACACTGATGTGAGATAAAGACAATAATTCAAAACCCATATGCCAGGTCTATGTAGCAGTGCTACAACTCCAGTACTCAGCAGACAGCTTCATCGAGTACTGAAGGACAATACTACTTAATCATGGCAAAAGTACCATTTGAGTGGCAAACATTAATTTCATCTCACATTGTCTTTCAGGATGTAAATTTAATATGCTGAGATAATATGGTGCCACAAATTGTTCTGCTACACTAAAAAGAAAAAAAGAAAAGAAATTCCTTTAACGGTTGACTTCCATAACAACACAGGCAATATATGCACACTTTAAAATTTGTTGCATTTTGAAACTGCGTGCATGGAAGTAAAACAAAAAAGTAGGAGAAAATACATGTATAGGTATTTTTAAGACTCGGTGGACTGGTGTCGTGGATAAGCCATTGAACATAACAGAGTTTCTGCCACAAAGAATTTTTTGGGTATATGGCACTATGACCTGGAATATTTGCAATGTGTATGCTGAATGCAATCTCAGTCGATAGGTATGGGGGGCCTCCCCCAGAAGAAAATGGGTTAGGTCTAAAGTTAGGGTTAAAAAAATCACAGTAATGAGTAATTAATTTTGTCAAAAGGTCAATTTAAAAAAATAAAATCTTCAAAAAGATTTGGGTATGGCCCCATACCCATTTTACCTTCTGGTAGAAAACCTGCATAAGGCTGGTAGGTACAGGGTTCGCTGCCCGGATACCGGCTCCCACCCAGAGCGAATTATAACGACTCAGTGGGTAGGCGTAAGATCATTTCACCCTTTTTTTTTATCTCACTAACAACTAACAATTAACCCTTAATTGGATATAAGCATGAAAAATAAGTTGAAATGAAAGAAAAAAAGTTGGAAAAATAGGCCAAAGAGCAAAACGTATGGAAAAGTACATTGTAGGATCACTGGACAGCCTGCATGTATATCTTAAGTACACATACTGTACAGCAGTCCTTCTGTCCTTACTGAACGACAAGCTGAAGTGTCAAACATATGGAAAAGTAAATTGTAGGATCACTGGACAGCCTGCATGTATATCTTAAGTACACATACTGTACAGCAGTCGTTCTGTCCTTACTGAACGACAAGCTGACGTGTCAAACGTATGGAAAAGTACATTGTAGGATCACTGGACAGCCTGCATGTATATCTTAAGTACACATACTGTACAACAGTCCTTCTGTCCTTACTGAACGACAAGCTGAAGTGTCAAACATATGGAAAAGTAAATTGTAGGATCACTGGACAGCCTGCATGTATATCTTAAGTACACATACTGTACAGCAGTCCTTCTGTCCTTACTGAACGACAAGCTGACGTGTCAAACGTATGGAAAAGTACATTGTAGGATCACTGGACAGCCTGCATGTATATCTTAAGTACACATACTGTACAGCAGTCCTTCTGTCCTTACTGAACGACAAGCTGAAGTGTCAAACATATGGAAAAGTAAATTGTAGGATCACTGGACAACCTGCATGTATATCTTAAGTACACATACTGTACAGCAGTCCTTCTGTCCTTACTGAACGACAAGCTGACATGTCAAACGTATGGAAAAGTACATTGTAGGATCACTGGACAGCCTGCATGTATATCTTAAGTACACATACTGTACAGCAGTCCTTCTGTCCTTACTGAACGACAAGCTGACGTGTCAAACGTATGGAAAAGTACATTGTAGGATCACTGGACAGCCTGCATGTATATCTTAAGTACACATACTGTACAGCAGTCCTTCTGTCCTTACTGAACGACAAGCTGAAGTGTCAAACATATGGAAAAGTAAATTGTAGGATCACTGGACAGCCTGCATGTATATCTTAAGTACACATACTGTACAGCAGTCCTTCTGTCCTTACTGAACGACAAGCTGAAGTGTCAAACATATGGAAAAGTAAATTGTAGGATCACTGGACAGCCTGCATGTATATCTTAAGTACACATACTGTACAGCAGTCCTTCTGTCCTTACTGAACGACAAGCTGACGTGTCAAACGTATGGAAAAGTACATTGTAGGATCACTGGACAGCCTGCATGTATATCTTAAGTACACATACTGTACAGCAGTCCTTCTGTCCTTACTGAACGACAAGCTGAAGTGTCAAACATATGGAAAAGTAAATTGTAGGATCACTGGACAGCCTGCATGTATATCTTAAGTACACATACTGTACAGCAGTCCTTCTGTCCTTACTGAACGACAAGCTGACGTGTCAAACGTATGGAAAAGTACATTGTAGGATCACTGGACAGCCTGCATGTATATCTTAAGTACACATACTGTACAGCAGTCCTTCTGTCCTTACTGAACGACAAGCTGAAGTGTCAAACATATGGAAAAGTAAATTGTAGGATCACTGGACAGCCTGCATGTATATCTTAAGTACACATACTGTACAGCAGTCCTTCTGTCCTTACTGAACGACAAGCTGAAGTGTCAAACATATGGAAAAGTAAATTGTAGGATCACTGGACAGCCTGCATGTATATCTTAAGTACACATACTGTACAGCAGTCCTTCTGTCCTTACTGAACGACAAGCTGACGTGTCAAACGTATGGAAAAGTACATTGTAGGATCACTGGACAGCCTGCATGTATATCTTAAGTACACATACTGTACAGCAGTCCTTCTGTCCTTACTGAACGACAAGCTGAAGTGTCAAACATATGGAAAAGTAAATTGTAGGATCACTGGACAGCCTGCATGTATATCTTAAGTACACATACTGTACAGCAGTCCTTCTGTCCTTACTGAACGACAAGCTGACGTGTCAAACGTATGGAAAAGTACATTGTAGGATCACTGGACAGCCTGCATGTATATCTTAAGTACACATACTGTACAGCAGTCCTTCTGTCCTTACTGAACGACAAGCTGACGTGTCAAACGTATGGAAAAGTACATTTTAGGATCACTGGACAGCCTGCATGTATATCTTAAGTACACATACCGTACAGCAGTCCTTCTGTCCTTACTAACGACAAGCTGACGTGTCAAACGTATGGAAAAGTACATTGTAGGATCACTGGACAGCCTGCATGTATATCTTAAGTACACATACCGTACAGCAGTCCTTCTGTCCTTACTGAACGACAAGCTGAAGTGTCAAACATATGGAAAAGTACATTTTAGGATCACTGGACAGCCTGCATGTATATCTAAGTACACATACTGTACAGCAGTCCTTCTGTCCTTACTGAACGACAAGCTGACGTGTCAAATGTTCACTACTTCTGATACACAATCAACATTATCAGGAAATACTAATCACAACAAAAACTGGCAATAGCTGAATGCACAATACATTCATTCAGCTTTACTGCATTTGACAATACATTCACTCAACTTTACTGTATTTGCAAAGCACTCCACAGTAATTTGTGTGCCAGGACGTACAACATCTCTACCACTTTGAACATTTAATCAAGTAGGGCTGTTTTTGATGTTCCCACCGAGGGTCATTGCCACTTTTTGTGGAACTCCATTTAAACACTGCAGCCGACCACTCTCACCATAGCACATCATTCGTTACAACTGTATTCAATAAATCTTTATAAATATGCATTCATCATTTGATTTATAAAACTTATAAAAAGTTGTTTTGATTAATGACACCACTATAGTGCATATTGATTTATTAATCATCAGCTATTCAATGTCAGATATTTGATAATTTTGACTTATATACAAATGTAGTCTAGAGGGATGATTTTCCATTTCAGATTTTGCCACATTCGATTTCAGATTTTTGCAAATTCTGTTTTTTTCCGTTTTTGTGTTCAATTAGTGTCATATTTTATTGTTATAAACTATATACATTTGTTTTATTGTTCCAGCTCTGAGCTGGTTTGCTATTGCTATTTGTTAAATACCTGTAAAAATAATTTTTGAAACAAACTTTAAAAAAAAGAGAAGTGTATAAACCACACCACTTGGTTCCCACCATCATCCGTAAATAAACCGCACCTTTAAATAAGCCGCAGTTAAAACAAAGCCACAAACTTAATTACGGTTAATTATTGTTTGTATATAATAATAAAGACATCCATTCTCCCTTAAATTCAAACAATAAATAATTGTTGATTGTGTGGCTTTCAGTTTTATTTCATCTGATGGATTATGGGTAAGTTTCATTTATAAACAAAACACACCGTTGACAAACCCCACTATTTTCACGAAAATATGAAGAAGAACTTTGGTAATGCATTGTTCGTAATCTTACATTAGTTGCCAAAAAACATGTATAAATAAATAAATACTTGATAACATTTTATTAGTTCCAGTATGATTACAAAGCGTGAAAAAAAAAAAAAAAAAAAAAAAAAAAAAAAAAGGGGGGGGGGGGGGGGGCACATTACTATTTTAGTACTTACTTGATTACACATGTATGTTTCTCTGTAACCTAACTAGCGTGCCGTATGCACAAATTACATATTCAAACGAGGTCGGGTCAATCTGGATATATAGGCCAGTGGTAGTGAACCGAAACTAACCACTGTTCTGTCGATCGTTTAAAGTTTCAACATTATTTTATAACTTTAAGAAATATATATTTTCCTAGAATTATATATTCAGAGCCGGTTTAAGGATCAGTGGGGCCTGTAGCACAAATAATAGCTGGGCCTAATTCCCAAGATATATATTTTGCAACCCCCTCGGGGAGAGGGGGGAAATGTACACAATGCCTCACCGCAGGCTCTGTAGCACGTGCTACATGTGTTACAATAATAAACCGGTGAGAAGAAAAGTAAAATGCTATTTGTGTGTGCAATTTAGAAAACAATCGGTTCAGAAATAAATAACGTGTAGTAAATTCTGTAGCATGAAAAAAGGTGTTCCCCGTGGGACGGACTATAAATGTGAAATGTTTCCGTACAAATTAACGAATATGCCCGAAGTTTTACGAAATTATGTTTTCTGGCGAAAGCGTTGTGTAAATTGGCTATGCTTTTGAATCGTAATAAGTATTATTGAAAAATATCGAAATTGAACGTACTAGAAATCCTACTATATAATCAACATTCTAAAATTGTATTAGTACATGTTTATTTTTATATTTCAAGTTAAATTTTACTATGTAAAGTGACACGGGTAAACAATCACATGCTTTGTTGCAAGCTTACGGCAATTAAGCATAACTTCCGAGAATTAACGGTTCTGAAAATATTTAGGCATACAGTGTACTCCATGAAATTTTGCATACCAAAACACTATGCGTGTATTATCAATATTGAATCTTAAAACTACTAAAAATATTTATTATGGTGCTTGAACTAGAAATACAACTTTTGAAGGTTATTTTTTTTTAAATCGCAAATTCCGTTTCAGTTACTAAATTCCACGATTCCGTCCATTTTTCCGTGATCACGGAAAATCATCCCCTCTAGTAGTCTTAGTTACTCTAAGGCTTACTGCCAACTATATTTTTTCATTAACAGCTAGAAAGGGATCTTTTATATGCACTTTCCCATGAACAGAACAGCACATACCACAGCTTTTGATGGGAAACTGTTTGAGACAGAAAACAATAATCAGAGAATGGGTCCAGTGAAAGGTTTCAATCCTATGACCAACATAAGTAAGCACTCTAATAACCTGGATTCCACCCTCTCAGTTTAATAACATCCGTCACTTTAACATATCTCTAATAACTTGGATCCCACCCTCTCGGTTTAATAACATCCGTCACTTTAACATATCTCTAATAACCTGGATTCCACCCTCTCAGTTTAATAACATCCGTCACTTTAACATATCTCTAATAACCTGGACTCCACCCTCTCAGTTTAATAACATCCATCACTTTAACATATCTCTAATAACCTGGATTCCACCCTCTCAGTTTAATAACATCCGTCACTTTAACATATCTCTAATAACATGGATTCCACCCTCTCAGTTTAATAACATCCGTCACTTTAACATATCTCTAATAACCTGGATTCCACCCTCTCAGTTTAATAACATCCGTCACTTTAACATATCTCTAATAACCTGGATTCCACCCTCTCAGTTTAATAACATCCGTCACTTTAACATATCTCTAATACTTAGACTGGCCTCGGTGGTGTCGTGGTAGGCCATCGGTCTACAGGCTGGTAGGTACTGGGTTTGGATCCCAGTCGAGGCATGGGATTTTTAATCCAGATACCGACTCCAAACCCCGAGTGAGTGCTCCGCAAGGCTCAATGGGTAGGTGTAAACCACTTGCACTGACCAGTGATCCATAACTGGTTCAACAAAGGCCATGGTTTGTGCTATCCTGCCTGTGGGAAGCGCAAATAAAAGATCCCTTGCTGCTAATCGGAAGAGTAGCCCATGTAGTGGCGACATCGGGTTTCCTCTCAAAATCTGTGTGGTCCTTAACCATATGTCTGACGCCATATAACCGTAAATAAAATGTGTTGAGTGCGTTGTTAAATAAAACATTTCTTTCTTTCTTGCTAATAACTTAGATCCCACCCTCTCAGTTTAATAACATCCATCACTTTAACATATCTCTAATAACCTGGATCCCACCCTCTCAGTTTAATAACATCCATCACTTTAACATATCTCTAATAACCTGGATCCCACCCTCTCCGTTTAATAACATCCATCACTTTAATTAACATATGTCTAATAACCTGGATCCCACCCTCTCAGTTTAATAATATCTATCACTTTAACATAGCTCTAATAACCTGGACCCCACCCTCTCAGTTTAATAACATCTATAACTTTAACATATCTCTAATAACCTGGATTCCACCCTCTCAGTTTAATAACATCTATCACTTTAACATATCTCTAATAACCTGGATTCCACCCTCTCAGTTTAATAACATCTATCACTTTAACATATCTCTAATAACCTGGATTCCACCCTCTCAGTTTAATAACATCTATCACTTTAACATATCTCTAATAACCTGGATCCCACCCTCTCAGTTTAATAACATCTATCACTTTAACATATCTCTAATAACCTGGATCCCACCCTCTCAACCTGGATCCCACCCTCTCAGTTTAATAACATCTATCACTTTAACATATCTCTAATAACCTGGACCCCACCCTCTCAGTTTAATAACATCTATCACTTTAACATATCTCTAATAACCTGGACCCCACCCTCTCAGTTTAATAACATCCGTCACTTTAACATATCTCTAATAACCTGGATTCCACCCTCTCAGTTTAATAACATCCGTCACTTTAACATATCTCTAATAACCTGGATTCCACCCTCTCAGTTTAATAACATCCGTCACTTTAACATATCTCTAATAACATCCATCACTTTAACATATCTCTTAATAACTTAGACCCCACCCTCTCAGTTTAATAACATCTATCACTTTAACATATCTCTAATAACCTGGATATCACTTCACTTTAACATATCTCTAATAACTTAGACCCCACCCTCTCAGTTTAATAACATCTATCACTTTAACATATCTGGATTCCACCCTCTCAGTTTAATAACATCTATCACTTTAACATATCTCTAATAACCTGGACCCCACCCTCTCAGTTTAATAACATAACATCCATCACTTTAACATATCTCTAATAACCTGGATCCCACCCTCTCTCAGGTTAATAACATCCGTCACTTTAACATATCTCTAATAACCTGTCACTTTAACATATCTCTAATAACCTGGATCCCACCCTCTCAGTTTAATAACATCCATCACTTTAACATATCTCTAATAACTTAGACCCCACCCTCTCAGTTTAATAACATCTATCACTTTAACATATCTCTAATAACCTGGATTCCACCCTCTCAGTTTAATAACATCCGTCACTTTAACATATCTCTAATAACTTAGACCCCACCCTCTCAGTTTAATAACATCTATCACTTTAACATATCTCTAATAACCTGGATTCCACCCTCTCAGTTTAATAACATCTATCACTTTAACATATCTCTAATAACCTGGACCCCACCCTCTCAGTTTAATAACATCCATCACTTTAACATATCTCTAATAACCTGGATCCCACCCTCTCAGTTTAATAACATCCATCACTTTAACATATCTCTAATAACCTGGATCCCACCCTCTCAGTTTAATAACATCCGTCACTTTAACATATCTCTAATAACCTGGATCCCACCCTCTCAGTTTAATAACATCTATCACTTTAACATATCTCTAATAACCTGGACCCCACCCTCTCAGTTTAATAACATCTATCACTTTAACATATCTCTAATAACCTGGATCCCACCCTCTCAGTTTAATAAAGTCCATCACTTTAACATATATCTAATAACCTGGATCCCACTCTCTCAGTTTAATAACATCCATCACTTTAACATATCTCTAATAACCTGGATCCCACCCTCTCAGTTTAATAACATCCATCACTTTGACATATCTCTAATAACCTGGATCCCACCCTCTCAGTTTAATAACATCTATCACTTTAACGTATCTCTAATAACCTGGATCCCACCCTCTCAGTTTAATAACATCCATCACTTTAACATATCTCTAATAACCTGGATCCCACCCTCTCAGTTTAATAACATCCATCACTTTAACATATCTCTAATAACCTGGATCCCACCCTCTCAGTTTAATAACATCCATCACTTTAACATATCTCTAATAACCTGGATCCCACCCTCTCAGTTTAATAACATCCATCACTTTAACGTATCTCTAATAACCTGGATCCCACCCTCTCACTTTAATAACATCCATCACTTTAACATACATGTATCTCTAATAACCTGGATCCCACCCTCTCAGTTTAATAACATCCATCACTTTAACATATCTCTAATAACCTGGATCCCACCCTCTCAGTTTAATAACATCTATCACTTTAACATATCTCTAATAACCTGGATTCCACCCTCTCAGTTTAATAACATCTATCACTTTAACATATCTCTAATAACCTGGACCCCACCCTCTCAGTTTAATAACATCCATCACTTTAACATATCTCTAATAACCTGGATCCCACCCTCTCAGTTTAATAACATCTGTCACTTTAACATATCTCTAATAACCTGGATCCCACCCTCTCAGTTTAATAACATCTATCACTTTAACATATCTCTAATAACCTGGACTCCACCCTCTCAGTTTAATAACATCTATCACTTTAACATATCTCTAATAACCTGGATCCCACCCTCTCAGTTTAATAAAGTCCATCACTTTAACATATATCTAATAACCTGGATCCCACTCTCTCAGTTTAATAACATCCATCACTTTAACGTATCTCTAATAACCTGGATCCCACCCTCTCACTTTAATAACATCCATCACTTTAACATACATGTATCTCTAATAACCTGGATCCCACCCTCTCAGTTTAATAACATCCATCACTTTAACATATCTCTAATAACCTGGATCCCACCCTCTCAGTTTAATAACATCCATCACTTTATCATATCTCCAATAACCTGGATCCCACCCTCTCAGTTTAATAACATCTATCACTTTAACATATCTCTAATAACCTGGATCCCACCCTCTCAGTTTAATAACATCTATCACTTTAACATATCTCTAATAACCTGGATCCCACCCTCTCAGTTTAATAACATCTATCACTTTAACGTATATCTAATAACCTGGATCCCACTCTCTGAGTTTAATAACATCCATCACTTTAACATACATGTATATGGTAGGGTATGATCCTTTAAAAAGACACTGAAATGCCATATATAATAGTATGCAATATTTTCACAACTGCATTCAATAATGATATTATCGGTTCATCACATGGAAAGTTTCATTTTTATATATATATAGAACAAGGTTAGGATAAAGTTTTCTGATATGTGAACCAGATCATTCTATGTACACAATATAACTAACTGGATCAAATAAATTTGAAACCATGAACAATATACATGTAATCTTTTCAGACAGGTTCCTGTAGACAAGTCCATTTTGTACCAAGGGATTTAACTCTTGCTATCTTTCCTAATGAGCATCAGCTACTGTAGTTATCTTCAAATAAAAACTGTGGACTGATACTTGTGAGCAATACTTATTTAAACCACTGCGGTAAAACGTTAAAGCATTAAATGTTTTACTGTACAACATATATTATTCGTGTTTATAATTTTTTGTGTTTTCGGCATTTTTAATTTAACCACGAAAATTACACTTGAATAATTACTAGTGAGTTCCATTAAGAATAAGAAACAAGAAGACAAACATAACATGGTACAATTACTCAGAATACAGTAAAACAATCAATACAAAACACAACCAACAAAGGTCGTTTTGTTATTGTTCCAAAATAGAATTTGGATAACAACATGCTTCTCAGTCAGTAATGTTTTCTATTTTTAATTGGCCAATCAAAATAAGGGACACTGTTTTGTAAAGTTATGAAAATATCAACCACAATTTGGACAAAAGAAGTTTGTTTTCTTTAAGGACACCACTAGAGCACATTGATTTATTAATTATCGGCTATTGGATGTCAAACATTTGGTCAATGTGACATACATGTATAGTCTCAGAGAGGAAACACGCTACATTTTTTCCATTAGCAGCAAGGGATCTTTTATATGCATCATCCCAGACAAGATAGCACATACCACAGCCTTTGATATACCAGTCGTGGTGCACTGACTGGAATGATAAATAGCACAATCGGCCAACTGACAGGGATCGATCCCAACACAACATGGACAAAATGAGTATCTTTTTCAGTACTAGAGTGCAGGAACAAAACCATTTTTAACAAATAGCACAAGTCTTTGTTTCTTCACACTCATTCCCAGTCTGGAGCTCCACGCGGTAAGACGTGTTTGTTCGCGTGTGCACACTGCACGTGCTTTCGTGTGCTCGACTTGGGGGTCCTTCATTTCGTTGTTTTTGTCAGCGAAATGAAGTTTTCTACTGGGATGTATGCGGCCATTGGAACTGATTGAATGCTGGAACGCTTCTCGTTTCGACATCCTGCACCACCAGGTTGGATTCTTTATTAGCGAGATTCCTTGCCTCCACGTCATTTCTCCGTCTGACTGTCGGCTTGGGTTTTTTCGTGACTCATATGACGGCCATTCTGCAGAACGCCACGGTTGTTCGCGTTTAGTCTCTACATGTCCGAGCCTGTATTAGCAGCACTGGAAGATTGACCGCCCCACTCTAAGAAGAAATAGGAAGCGGGGTCGGCCCCTACTACTCTTTTTCTAGACTTTACCTTGTTTTATAGTGATACCATCTCGTATCCTCCGGAGTCGGGCCCGTCCGTACCACTATACCAAACCATGACGACTGGACTATACCCTAGTCTGATACTCTCTCTCGTTCAGACGGATCCGGCTTCTCAAGATCTGTATTTCAGCACAGCACTTCACCATCAACGTCTATCGACTGTCAATCTAGGGGTTTTCTTGACGGGATGCAACCCATCTCGTCCCTTTAAGCTGTGCACCCAAACGGCCTTAACGAGGCCACTCGCGTGGACATATTGATCGGACTTTAAACTTTTAGATCTGCGTTAAAAATGTTATGTCGAAATTACTTCTTTATTTTTAAATATTATTAAATAGTCCGATCCTCTCTTCTTTCTCTTATTTAATTTTGGACTGTCCTTCTAAAATGCTCCAAATTATATAAATATTCGGCAGAGCAGTCAATTTTTTTTACGTTTTTACTAATTGCTATTTTAAAAATTCTGCCCATTTTCACCCCCCCCCCCCCCCCCCCCCATCCCGAGTCAGGCCACCGATCTTATCGGAGGTCGGACTCGGGATGGGCGTGTTCGAAACCCTAGTGGTATATGGGCACTTTAAACTAGTTATCATCATCTTCACACTTGCTGGAGAGTTGATTGAACCAGATCTGGAATTACATTAATTAACTGTATGCGACACACGGTCACTCGTGGATAAAAGACAAGTGATTATAGCTCTCAACAGCCGTGTCGTCTAGAATGGGATACTAGAAAGTGCAACTCTATTAGTGAGCTCCGTGGACAATCAAGCTGACGACAGTGGTTTAACTCTATTAGTGAGCTCCGTGGACAATCAAGCTGACGACAGTGGTTTAACTCTATTAGTGAGCTCCGTGGACAATCAAGCTGACTACAGTGGTTTAACTCTATTAGTGAGCTCCGTGGACAATCAAGCTGACGACAGTGGTTTAACTCTATTAGTGAGCTCCGTGGACAATCAAGCTGACGACAGTGGTTTAACTCTATTAGTGAGCTCCGTGGACAATCAAGCTGACGACAGTGGTTTAACTCTATTAGTGAGCTCAGTGGACAATCAAGCTGACGACAGTGGTTTAACTCTATTAGTGAGCTCCGTGGACAATCAAGCTGACGACAGTGGTTTAAATCCCATCAAAGCTGGCTCACACTTTCATTAATCTTTCTCATCTATCACCCTCTGCCTATCATTCTCATTATCTTAATTAAAACAACTTTCCAATTTCTTCCACGATTTCAATCTGTTTCGACCCTTTCTGTCAGTTTCCTATAACTCTGTCTTTTGAGCTGTCCACACCATCGTCTACCTGTCTCAACTTCCTCCACGGATGCAGTCTATAAAGAAGTTGAAAGATAGGAGTTGCCAGATTGGGAGGAAATGAGACGGAATTCAAAGGAGAGAAAGGAAAGGGGGGAGTGGGATAAAAACAAAATAATTTTTAAAAAGTGTAACTCTATTAGACTACTAATACTCTAGTATGTACCAAAATAGTTTTGTACATGTATAGTTTTTTGCCCAAGGCGAAAATAAAAAACTGCAAGATAGCTGAATTTTCCACATCGCGAACATTTACTTATGCGAATAACACCCATAACACTCCAAGAGTATGTGATGTTCGATGAAAGTATAATTTATCCTTTAGCAGTCGATATTAATATATGAGAATTGTCCGTAACAGTCACAAAATGTATAATATCGCATAGTGCAGCGATTTTATACTAAATTTATGACTGTGATACATTGATAAATTCGCAAAAAATTACAAACAATTCTTATAATTACAAACAACACAACTTATTTAGTTAAAACTAGACATAATTCAAAAATCAATTTCTAACATTCTTTCCATGATCTGCTTTATGTAATGACGTCCCATTTGACGTAATGACGTCATTTTCTGAGGTGTTTATTTAACCCCTCATAAATTTCACTAGCCACAGTTTAGCCCCCCCCCCCCCCCACTCTCTTTTAAAATGATGCACAAGCGCCTGGACACACCATATTTAGTTGAACTACAAATAAATCAGCTTCTAGCGTCCTTTCCATGACCTTTTTTATGTAATGACATCCCAGCTGGCGCAATGACGTCATTTTCTGAGGTTTATTGAAGGATAACATTCAGTTTTTCTTCGACGTCATCCAATCAGAATTGAAGAAATCGTATAAACACGGACATTTTGTAATTACATAAGTATATATTTCTAGTTAACTGTATAAGTCAATGTCAAGAATCAGTTGGAATTTCATCATCGATTATCAGTTCATATTCGATTCACACTGACCAATCAACTTTCAAATGTACAATCGGTTAGAATTACAATGTATGTGAAGTTAAGAAAGATTTAAATCATTCACCTGGGGTTGTATTCACCGAAACGGATCCTATAAATCACTCATTGTACCTTTAATGCCTATCCAATATCCATATTCGTTATTTACACAAGAAAACTAACCCAAAACTCAGAAAATTTATATCAGTTTCACCATCTAACAGTCGGAACAATTAAAGTTAACATTTTTCTGTGGCAATCGATTACAAAAGTTTATAATCAATCACCACATTGGTGGAGACCAAGTGATCAATTTTCTATCATAATTAATCATTGGAGCATCACAAGCTTAAAGTGTCTACAACAGTACATGTGGTTTGTTTTAGTTTTATTTGTGGTATTTTACATGTAATTTGTGAGTTTTATTTGTGGTATTTTACATGTAGTTAATGAGTTTTATTTGTGGTATTTTACATGTAGTTTGTGAGTTTTATTTGTGGTATTTTACATGTAGTTAATGAGTTTTATTTGTGGTAATTTACATGTAGTTTTTGAGTTTTATTTGTGGTATTTTACATGTAATTAATGAGTTTTATTTGTGGTATTTTACATGTAAACTGACGATCAAAAGAAAGTATACCAATTATTTTTATGATAAATAAACACAATACACGTTCATGGAAGGTTAGATAGGTTCCAGTATTGTTCGTTATAATGCAATCAATGACGAATAGTCGCACATTGCTGCGTTTGGGCGATGCCGCACGTGCAAAATGAGTTTATTCATCAAATTTATACTGCACGAGAAACATGATACTCGTACACATAAGGATGCAAAAAAGGGTGCCATTGCTTAGAACATGCCTCAGTCAACAGTAAAACACCAGAGAACATGGCAAGGCTTACTGCTGAAGAAAGAGAGCTATTGGTATGGTGCACTTGGGTATGAGTTATGCCCATGTGGCAAGAATCCTGAATTGCACAAAACTGACGATCACCAGGTTGATACAGCGTTACAGGGTGACTGGCAGGACTGCAGACAGACCATGAAGTGGAAGACCCCGCATAACAACAGCCAATGAGGACCGCCATCTCCGCATCTTACACTTACGTAACAGATTCCTCACTATGACGTCATCTGCAGTGACTGGCCTTGGACATGTCATCAGTCATCACACTGTATGTCATCAACTACGACAGCATGGTATCAGGACTTATCGACCATTCAGAGGGATGACATTGACGTGGCAACATCGACTTCGACATTTACGTTGGGCACGTCAGTTTCAACCTTGGCAACATCGGAAATGGCAACGTGTACTCTTTTCTGATGAGAGCAGGTTCCAGTTATTCAGAGCTGATGGCAGGACTCGGATATACCGACGTGCAGGAGAGAGAACAGCTCCGTGCTGTGTTCAGGAGACTGAACCGGTTGGTGGTGGATCTGTGATGGTTTGGGGCGGTATCTGTGGCCAACAGCAGACAGACCTTATTGCCATTGACAGAAATCTGTCCGACGTCGGGTCCATGCTTGCATACTTGCACATGGTGGACATACACGCTACTGAAACATATTCTTTGTGGTCAAATTTATTTGTGAGTTTTATTTGTGGTATTTTACATGTAGTTTGTGAGTTTTATTTGTGGTGTTTTACATGTAGTTTGTGAGTTTTATTTGTGCTGTTTTACATGTAGTTTGTGAGTTTTATTTGTGGTATTTTACATGTAGTTTTTGAGTTTTATTTGTGGTGTTTTACATGTAGTTTATGGTAGTACTAAACCAAATAACTTCCGGCTGGGTCAAAGTTTGAGGTGCACCGAACTTTTGATAGAGAAGTGAACACCACAAGTCCTGTGATTGGTTATAAAAGTGAGTGTGTTGGTTGTAAAAAATAATAGTTTCATCTGGGTAAAACAATATGCAATTTTATTTCATCTAGTATCAATGTGTCAAGTAGCCTTGTGCTTGAAACATGTATGGGGTTACCTGTAAAAAAAAAAGTACTCAAATTTTGTGCGGAACTAGGGTAGTCATAGACACTACCCGTTATCTCAGAAACAAGCAGCTTGACCCCTATTTTTTTCTGATTCACTTTAAGTGTGAGGGGTAGTAGTATTTATATCCGTGGCATTTATGTCGATTGATAAGCTGCAGGTAGGAGTTCTTAGCCACATATGTTACTATTGTTGTCTATGGGATTTGATTTGGTGGTATACACCCGTATGAGTTTTATTTCTGGTGTAGCTTGTGAGTTTTATTTGTCGTATTTTACCTTTGTCTGGACTCCCGCGATGACCGCCCGCTGCAGCCCGGCCACTCCTGGTTTGTTCGAGATGACCAGCACAACGTCGGCCGCGCTGTGGTTCTCAGGATTCTTCGTGTAATCAAGCAAGGCCTGCAGGTTGGTCCCTGTGTCAAAATCAAATTTACACGGTCAAATCAAAGGCCTGAATTTGGTCTTTATAATTATTGTCACTGCTCACATAATTAAATGATAATTTCATGAAATATAAGTGTTCTTTGTTGTAAATATCAGAGCTCTTTGTTGTAATTAAAATCGATTACGATGCAACGAAAACTTGGCAGGGTGACTGGTTAAATTTATTATCATATCTACCTGGTGAATAACAAAAAGAACGTTCGTTATAGGAGCCATCACACATGAGAATCTACAATTTAGCATGACGTCAGATGTCATTGATGCTGCATTTTTACAAAATATAATTAAGATAGAACACTAATATTTGAGATTTAGTTTTTTGAGGTTATTACCCATTTTGTTTGGGTTTTTTACGTTTTTCCATGTGATGGCTCATATTCTTTAGTTCTGCATATCATGTAAGATCGACATGGTTGCATGTATGCCTCTGCTGGACAGAAAAATAACTAAAATGCTTATAAACCCCAGATGAAACACTTTGTTATTTGTAATCTACATCCATGTACAAGGTTTCCCCAATTGGTAATTTTTAGCTGTATTAATTTACATCACAATGGGACCCCATTGCGCTATTTCTAGTTCCAGCCAGTGTACCACGACTGGTATATCAAAGGCGGTGGTATGTACTACCCTGTCTGTGGGATGGTGCATATAAAAGTTCCCTTGCTGTTAATCGAAAAGAGTAGCCCATGAAGTGGCGACAGCGGGTGTCCTCTCTCAATATATGTATGGTCCTTATCCATATGTCTAATGCCATATAAGCGTAAATAAAATGTGTTGAGTGGTGCGTCGTTAAATAAAACATTTCTTTCTTTCTTTCATAATGGGTACCATTTGGAACTCCTCGCTAGGGTTCGCTACTTAAAAACAAAACAAAGTCAGAGCTGCTTAGTGGTCTGTACAACACAGTCAACAGCAGACCATTGTTTAGGAATGGCATACTTACATGTAGCACTGAGTAGCACTGTGTTGGTACAACGCACCTCTAATTATGGTGTTCACAATAATCTGGGGGAAACAACTGAGGTACTTCGATTAGTGTGTTATGCATACAACTGCTTGGGATATCTTGATTGACTTTTTGATAGTATGCATGACTTGAGGAATTCCAAATGTGCATGTTTAAAAATGAATAGTTCCAACTAATTCTCTACATTACTAGCAGCATTTCATCGCAGAAAATGCATGTAAATTCATGCACCTTTTTTTACAAAGTTCACATTAAAATCAAAAGTGCACAATAAAGCCTGGTTATTATAGCAATGCATTACATACATGTATTAATACTATTATGTTCCAAATAGTGATGTGCTGTTATGAAATTTTATGTTGGTTTCAGTTTCGTGTTTGATAAAAAAAAAAAAATTTAAATTATCTTTTGAGTTTGGTTTTTATTGACATTTTAATGAAATTTGGTCTTGAAATAAGAAAACTTAGCAAAGGTCATACTATTTCAGTGTTTGTCAAATATGTACAAAAAGGAACAGTATGTGGAGCAATTATGTTCCACTTCTGGAACTACATGTATAAGCCAACTGTTAATAGTCAGCCAGGCTAGTAAATACACTGTATAAAAATTCACTAGCTGGAATATACATGTATTATCACTAGACTTGCTCGTTCATTTTATAAACAGTTTTTTCGCATATATAAAACAAATTATTTATCCACATGGCTTTGTTTTGTATTTAAATGAAAATGATTTTTTTTTAACGACACCACTAGAGCACATAGATTGTCAAATATTTTGTAATTTTGACATTTAGTCTTAGAAACGAAATCAGCTACTTTTTTCCATTAGTAGCAAGGGATCTTTTATATGCACCATACCACAGACAGGATAGCACACACCACAGCCTTTTGATATGCACTGGCTGGAACAAGAAATAACCCAATGGGCCCACCGACGGGGATCGATCCTAGACAGACTACCCACTAAGTGAGCACTTTACCACTGGACTTCATGCCCCTTAAAAGAAACAAAGTATGGGAAACAATAAAAGAGCAGATAGAAAGAAAGCCACTCGGAACACCTTGGCTAAGTGTGAGTACGAATCAAATCATAGATGACCGAGGATTTTGCAATATATAATTGTTGAAACACTCCGTAATGTTTTTGGGTTCGAAATAGGAGTTATAATATAATGACATTCTGTTATTTTTTAAACACAGCATGCCTTAAAAAATATGTTGTGCTGAGTACAAATATGGCCTGATGGAAGCAAGTTGGCATTGGATGAAAGGAAAGATTGGGATGGTGTGTGAAATGTTAGTACCTCTAAGATGTATTTTAGAGCAGCATGAATTTAAAGTATAACACATTGTGATACCAGACAGAAAGAGAAACTGAAATAGTATGTTTACACGTCAAACAGTTGTAGTTTATATCACACTACTCACTAGGAATTTATACATGCAGCGCTAATGTTTTCATTTTCCAAATGCAAAACATAAATGTAAAAAATAATAAAACTAACAATATAATGGGAAAGTACAATTTTTAACTATAGAATTTGGGGCAGGATGCAGCCCAGTGGAAAAGCATTTGCTTGGTGCGTGGTCAGTCTAGGATCGACTCCGGTCGGTGGGCTCATTGGGCTGTTTCTCATTCCAGCCTGTGCATCACGACTGGTTTATCAAAGGCCGTGGTACGTGCTCTACTGTCTGTGGGGTGGTGCATATACAGCCATAAAGTAAAGTTTGTTTTATTTAATGACGCCACTAGAGCACATTGATTTTTAATCTTATCATCGGCTATTGGACGTCAAACTGACACTGTTTTTTAAAGGAAACTCACTGTCGCCACATAGGCTACTCTTTTATGACAGGCAGCAAGGGATTTTTTATTTGCACTTCCCACAGGCAGGATAGCACAAACCATGGCTTTTGTTGGACCCACTGAGCCTTGCGGAGCACTCACTCAGGGTTTGGAGTTGGTATCTCGATTAAAAATCCCATGCCTCGACTGGGATCTGAACCCAGTACCTACCAGCCTGTAGACTGATGGACTAACCACGACACCACTGAGGCTGGTCTTATACAGGCATAAAGACCAAACAAATTCAAAGACTTTTACCTACCATTTTCAGACTTTTACACAGCGGTCAAAGACAACAGAATGCAATACAAATACCAAATCAGTTTGTTTACGTCGCTGTCTATAGCATGAAATTGTGCTTTTTTACATGCATCATGACAGGTTAAACCTTGTAAATGGAAAATATCAAGTGCATGCAGCTGTAAAAGGTATTGTGTTATGATGGAGCTAAGCCAGCAGAAAGAAGATCAGAGTATTGATGTTGATTGAGAAAAATGAACAATAAAATAAAAGAATGAACACAATACGTGAAATTAAAAACTTTTATTACAACTCAAAGACTTTCAAAGATATAAAAAAAAAAAATTCAAATTCAAAGACTTCCAAGGAATTTAAAGACAGCTATGAACCCTGATAAAAAAGATCCCTTGCTACTAATGAAAACATATAGTGGGTTTCCTCTTTAAAACTAAATGTCAAAATTACCAAATGTTTGACACCCAATAGCCAATGATTAATAAATCAATGTGCTCTAATGGTGTCGTTAAACAAAAGAAACTTAACTATGAAATTCCTATGTGTTGAATACACAATTAAAAGACTAGTGTATTCAGAGCTGTGTGTGATAAAGTCGTGGTTTGCTGGTGTAAAAGCACCTCGTATATAATGTAAAGCCCACAAACTAGTTTACCTGAGCCTGAAATAAGAACACCGACTCTTTTCTTCCTCATCACACCAGGCTTATTGGTCCAAGCCTGCATTAAACAAGTCTGCAGGTTTTCTATTTGTACTCGCTGCCCACCTGAAATAGTCATAAATAAATACAACAATAATTCATTTGTCTGATCTACCACAGGGGTTTCCCCAAGGACTTAAAGCGTAGTGGGCCGATACACCTTAGTCTGTAAAGTAAGCGCTTTGACGGCGTGTAAGCGCCATAATTCATTTGCCGTTATAGTTACTCCTTGATTTCAAGTGCTTTAGAAAAACAATTACCACAAGTACGAGCATGGCAGTTGATTACCTCTTGCAAACTTGTGTACAGGAACCTCAAGCACACCTAATCACCATGATCGGTAAAACACTTCCTCAATACCTAACAATGGACCAGTCTTTAGCTCACATTCTTGTGTCAATTAGTGTTTGGTAATTTTACCAGACATCTACTAGGACAGCTAATCCGCCAGGAAGGTGTTTAAGCATAACAACTTTCCATGTCGAGCAATCAAGCTTCAAGGCCGATCAAAGAAGATGCCAATTCACAGAATAAACTGTACCATTTAATTAAACGATAAACGATAGGTAAAGCACTTTTTTAAAGTTCAGTTAAGTTGTCAATCAACCGTTTCTATCCTGAAAACCTTTTTCAAAACATACACACTGGAAAAATCGATCTGTGTATGTCTGCCCACTCGACATCAAAGGAAACACTTTGGCAAGTACAAAAACTTTGATAAAAACTCAGTTATTATATCCTTTTCCATTTTGTCTGTTTGATACATACAGAAAAAGTTTTATTTTATTTTGAACAGCAATAAAAACATTTATTTTATTTTTACCGCGTCGACAATTTTCACCCCGAAAACACTTATTTGGCACCAAATATGTCATGTGATCAGAACGGTTGTTTGTTTCTAGTTCCCATTCACTGTCATCTGATATTTTGTCATCAGTTGTAGATTAAGTTTGTCGTTACTGATTAGTTTTATTTACTGTCATTTGTTTATTCAGTAATTCTTAATAAAAGATTAGAAACTTTTTATTTTGTTAGGGATATGAGCACTTATAAAAAAAAAAAAACGGGAAGTTGTGTTTAGCATTACAATTATATATCTTGGGTGCCAAATAATATTTACACCGCCTTTATAAAAACAAAACTACATTTATCAGCCGGCGATATCAAAGCGATTGATTCATTTGAACAAAATAGAAATAAAAAACAGTGTTATCCCACATATGGGGATCATATTAAAACAAAAATATTCAGATTTTTTAGATATCTTGAAATTTTTATTAAAATATATTAAAACTGAATGTCTGTGAATAACAGACTGACATTATCTCTGGTTGAATTACATAAAATACATTGGACCAATCTTTTTTGTATCAGATACTGAGGGGCTAAATAAAGGTAGGCCTCCCATAGTCAAATAACACACAATGATATATGGTAACCAAGCTTTCAAATGTTTTTAGTGGATTTTTTTTCCTATTTACTTGAAAGGATGAGGGGAATTCGGGGATGGGATGGGTGATGGGGTAGGAGTCGCTCAGCCACCCACCTTTAATTTCTCACAACGAGAACAGTGCCCTTTCTTAACAGAATGCTGACATAATAAAACATAAAATAATAATAATAATAATAATAATAATAATAATAATAATATAAATTAAATAAAAATAGTTAAAAAATATAAAATAAATAATATAATTAACAATTTTAATTTAAAATAAAATAAAAACATGATTTGCTGGATTGAAGGCAAACACTTAATTGTTTTCAACCCACTACCACACTTATTTTGGTTTGGTTTGTGTTATACTGATGCTAAAAATGTAAGCGCCTCAAACAAATCCTGGGGAAAGGCCTGTACCAAAAGGTTATAGGACAGCAATTCTCTGATCCAGGTTAAACAAAAATGATTCAGTGCAATCTTATAACATATAACACTTTCAACAATTATTGCTCATGAATTCATACTTTTATACTCTGACAATACTTATCAACACATATAAATACAACCACATTTACAAAAGAAATAACACTTTTTTATGTCTTACCCTTGTTCTCAACAGTGCCAATAGCAGAAGCGTGTTCACGACACTGACGTAACCTGTCTATGACTAGCTGCGAGTCTGCTTTGTTTACTATCAACACTGCACCAATCCCACAGTTAAATGTCTTGGCCATTTCGTCTTCATTAATACGACCCTGAAAAGGAAGACACAAATGCTTCTTACACCTGAAACAGGGGAACCTCGGGTTTTGTTGTTTCAATTAGTCTTATATCATAAAATAGTACACAAGCATATTGGATACTTAATATATAACATACTGTCCACATTGTTACATTCCAGTAAGTAACTATACACATTGTTACATTCCAGTAACTAACTGTACACATTGTTACATTCCAGTAAGTAACTGTCCACATTGTTACATTCCAGTAAGTAACTGTCCACATTGTTACATTCCAGTAAGTAACTGTCCACATTGTTACATTCCAGTAACTAACTGTACACATTGTTACATTCCAGTAAGTAACTTGTTACATTCCAGTAAGTAACTGTCCACATTGTTACATTCCAGTAACTAACTGTACACATTGTTACATTCCAGTAAGTAACTTGTTACATTCCAGTAACTAACTGTCCACATTGTTACATTCCAGTAACTAACTGTCCACATTGTTACATTCCAGTAAGTAACTTGTTACATTCCAGTAAGTAACTGTACACATTGTTACATTCCAGTAACTAACTGTCCACACTGTTACATTCCAGTAAGTAACTGTCCACATTGTTACATTCCAGTAAGTAACTTGTTACATTCCAGTAAGTAACTGTACACATTGTTACATTCCAGTAAGTAACTGTACACATTGTTACATTCCAGTAAGTAACTGTACACATTGTTACATTCCAGTAACTAACTGTACACATTGTTACATCCCAGTAAGTAACTGTACACATTGTTACATTCCAGTAAGTAACTGTCCACATTGTTACATTCCAGTAACTAACTGTCCACATTGTTACATTCCAGTAACTAACTGTCCACACTGTTACATTCCAGTAAGTAACTGTCCACATTGTTACATTCCAGTAAGTAACTGTCCACATTGTTACATTCCAGTAAGTAACTGTACACATTGTTACATTCCAGTAAGTAACTGTCCACATTGTTACATTCCAGTAACTAACTGTACACAAAAAGAAAAATAACTCCAATGTACCCAGCTCCGCTATTTTTAAAATGCTCTTTTTTTTACCACATACGATAACCAAGCTTTCTTTTTCTGTTGTTTTTTGGAAGGCCAGGAGAAGGGGTGGGGTGTCACGCAGCCACCCTCCTTTAATTTTCACCCAGCGAGAACACTGAACTCATTGACCAGTTTTCCACGGTACCTGTATATTTTTTTGTAAATGCATTCGTTACTACCAACACCGAGATAAGAAATATGTGCAATGCGCATGATGTTTAATTACAAGAGCTGCAACACGCTAAAACTGTCCAATAACTACATTGTACATGTAGGGACAGTACGTTTAAACGTGACTGAGAGGTAAACACTCAGCTGTTCTAACATACATGCAGACCGGTTCAACCAAACACAACCATGCACTCTCCTCAAGTTGTGAAAGGCGAGCAATTTGCAGCTATCCTAAAACTTTCCAGGTGAGGGAGGTGGGGAGCAGCAGTGATCACCCGACTTTCCAGGTGAGGGAGGTGGGGAGGAGTGTTCACCCGACTTTCCAGGTGAGGGAGGTGGGGAGCAGGAGTGTTCACCCGACTTTCCAGGTGAGGGAGGTGGGGAGCAGGAGTGATCACCCGACTTTCCAGGTGAGGGAGCAGGAGTGATCACCCGACTTTCCAGGTGAGGGAGGTGGGGAGCAGGAGTGATCACCTGACTTTCCAGGTGAGGGAGGTGGGAAGCAGGAGTGTTCACCAGACTTTCCAAGTGAAGAAGGTGAGGAGCAGGAGTGATCACCCTCCTTTCCAGGTGAGGGAGGTGGGGAGCAGGAGTGATCACCCTCCTTTCCAGGTGAGGGAGGTGGGTAGCAGGAGTGATCACCCGACTTTCCAGGTGAGGGAGGTGGGTAGCAGGAGTGATCACCCGACTTTCCAGGTGAGGGAGGTGGGTAGCAGGAGTGATCACCCGACTTTCCAGGTGAGGGAGGTGGGTAGCAGGAGTGATCACCCGACTTTCCAGGTGAGGGAGGTGGGTAGCAGGAGTGATCACCCGACTTTCCAGGTGAGGGAGGTGGGTAGCAGGAGTGATCACCCGACTTTCCAGGTGAGGGAGGTGGGGAGCAGGAGTGATCACCTGACTTTCCAGGTGAGGGAGGTGGGAAGCAGGAGTGTTCACCAGACTTTCCAAGTGAAGAAGGTGAGGAGCAGGAGTGATCACCCTCCTTTCCAGGTGAGGGAGGTGGGGAGCAGGAGTGATCACCCTCCTTTCCAGGTGAGGGAGGTGGGTAGCAGGAGTGATCACCCGACTTTCCAGGTGAGGGAGGTGGGTAGCAGGAGTGATCACCCTCCTTTCCAGGTGAGGAAGGTGAGGAGCAGGAGTGATCACCCTCCTTTCCAGGTGAGGGAGGTGGGTAGCAGGAGTGATCACCCTCCTTTCCAGGTGAGGAAGGTGAGGAGCAGGAGTGATCACCCTCCTTTCCAGGTGAGGGAGGTGGGTAGCAGGAGTGATCACCCTCCTTTCCAGGTGAGGGAGGTGGGTAGCAGGAGTGATCACCCTCCTTTCCAGGTGAGGGAGGTGGGGAGCAGGAGTGATCACCCGACTTTCCAGGTGAACACTGAAGCTGACAGCTGCAATTAAAGCTGTTACATATGTCTATACCATAAGAATATCAAATGTTCAGCTTGATTCTTAACCTTTAGACTACTGGATTAATTTTTAACAAAAACCATGTTGAGTGGGTACAAGTTTATAAGTTTTACTGACATATACTCACTTAAATGTTTCATAAATACATGAAATAAAGTTCATATATGAATCAATAAGTATTATTTTTGTGGGTTTTTGCCACTTTTATGATTTTTAAATCAATTAATGGTGATTAAAATTAGGCAAAAAAAATTAAAAGTCGCATTTACTTAAGTCATTTGTGGCCAGCTGTCCAGTATTTATGTTCATTATTCCAGATAACAGTGGTTTTCTGACTAGACTTTTTTTTAAACCCGAACTACGATTCAAATTGCAATATTTGGTGATTTCCGTTGTTGGTAAGACAATCAAATTTATTATGAAATTAGCTGTCACAATCAGCTATCGATCCCTAAAAATGACTGTGATATGCCGCCATTGTTGTAAAGCAAAAATACTTGCCGAAAACCACTTTTTGAACTAAAAATTTCAAGGTATTTTCAATTGAAAAAATCAAAATAAAATCCACCATTTTGAAAAGAAATCTGTTTTTTAAAATTATATTTCCGTTTCTGGTGAGTGCCATGTGCAAAACGGCAGGAAATATGAATTGGGGAATGCACTGTATGCAGTATACAGTATGTCAACTGGCGTGACGTCAGGCGAGATATTTCGCCTGCAGTAGTCAGAAGGTTAATTGCAAGCTGATGAACAAGGTGAATAAAGACAAACCTTTTGTGCGAGCCAGCCAAAGATGGAAGGCATCATCCACGAGTTGGCATCGAGGTGAACGCCCAGTCCACCAGGCAGGATCCGGGGGATGTTTTCAGTCAGACCCCCCCCCGTGATATGAGCAAACGCCTTGACCAGCCCTTCCTTCATCAGAGGCAATACAGACGCAGTGTAGATCTTTGTTGGAACTAACAAGTCTTCACCTGATTTCGAGTACAAGCATCATTATACAGTAAAAAGTTCTTTACTAAACATTTAGACTGGATTATCAACTTCTGTTTACTTTCTGCAACACACCTTTCTGACATGTCTTACTGTCTTTGAGACTGGTAGGTACTGGGTTTGCTCTCTGGTATGGGCTACCATCAAGAGTACGTTTTAAAGGCCAAGTGGGAAGGTACTAAACCACTGCACTGATTTCTTAATCACTGATCATTAACCTACTATCTTGGACAAAAAGCTATGATAGATAAGGTGTGTGCTTCAACTGTAATTGAATATAAACATGAAAAGAACTGAATTGAAACAAAATGATCAGCAAGATATTGTCATCCAGTAAACATGTTATGGATCTCACTGATAAGAAGATTTGTTATCGAAACCTCTCAAAAGAAGCCAGTACATTACCCAAGTCATTAAGAAAAAGGTCATGCATGTTTATAACTGCAACATTAGCCTGTAATTTACTTAACACTTAAGATTCAACAATGGGTTTATGCTGCCTCTAACTTGTGATAATTCTCATTAAGAAAAAGGTCATGCATGATTATAACTACATTAGCCTGTAATTTATTTAGATTCATCAATGTGTTTATGTTGATGCTGTCTTAACTTGTAATAACTGCTAATAGCATTAACATCAAAATAAACAAATTTCTCAATTACCAAGTGTCTGTGATGTTTTCAATGGCGATGGCATATCGTAATGCAGATTCAGTGTCTCTATCACTTTGCGCACCATGCTGAAACCATTGCTGTGAAGGCCACTGGATTGTAGCCCAATCACAACATCGCCAAGTTTTATGTCCAGTAAGCGTGGAAGAAGCTGCTGTCTCTCAACAACGCCTACAGAAAATCCCGCCAAGTCGTATTCCCCACCAACGTACATCCCCGGCATCTCAGCAGTCTCACCACCTAACAAGAGTAATTTAAACAAGCATTCTGAGAGTACTGCTCAAGCAAAACATGTCCCCTACCAGACCCAACACATTACTGTATCTCTTAAATGCATGGGCCATAAATCATCATGAAAGTCACACTTGACTGCAACAGTACTTACATGTATTACCCATATGTGTAGAGAGAAGTGGGGAAAGATAAATAATTTTTCCCTTGGGAAAGAAAAACCCATTTCTTCCCCTAGATATGTTTTGAAATCATAATCAGTGCTTTACTATAGGCTTTTACATCACAACTGTTACATGTAGGCAACAGTTTACAACCATAACTATTTTTTAACTATGTCAACCATAAACTTAATCATCAGCAATATGTACATTACAGCTACATCTATGACACAACGCTGTCTCTTGTTCTCAAATTGCAAACCTGTTTTCAATAACAATTATATTGTTTGAAAATCTTCCATAAAATGAAAAAGATTGATAATGGATAATAAACCAACTCCCTACTCGACAATATCATTTATCTTGCACTCGTGAATTGATGTCCTTCCCTCGCCAAAGGCTTGTGAAGGACAACATCAATTCACTTGTTCAAGATAAACGGTATTGCCTAATAGCTCATAGTTATTCCTACATGTGAGGTTTGATGGTCCTGTATGTAAGATATGGTCCGGACAAGGATTTACTGTTATGTGCAGTAGACCCGTGAAAAGTAGGTCACAATTACCTAGTAATAGTATGCGACACACTGCCATCCCACGTTGTTCCTACATGTGAGGTTTGATGGCCCTGTATGCATCTGTATGCAAGACATGATCTGGACAAGAAAACGTTAACAGACAGACAACGCCATACCATAATATGACCCATCATAGATAGGCGTATAAAAACAAATACAGCGAATCTGGTGTAAACCGGACCCTGAACAAACTGGAATCCTGTCTAAACCGGACCCTGAACAAACTGGAATCCTGTCTAAACCGGACCCTGAACAAACTGGAAGTTTTATCGTCCCCATTTTTTTAAATTTTTAAACGTGACCCTCTAAACACCGAATCTTGTCTACATCGAATAAATATTAGTTCCTCAGCAAGATCCGGTTTAGACAGGTTTCACTGTAGCAGTGACCCATATCTGAACCTTTGTGATAAATACCCAACAATCTGTGTATGATCAAAAAATACATTACAGAACATGTATGGTGAGCTTAGCGATAAGATCGCTTCAAGGACTTGGGACAAATAAACTGCAAGTCAGTATATTTATGTGTAGTATATGGAAGAATTTTAGACATATCTAAATTATGAATTAGTGACGTTTTCTCACTATAAAATTAATTTCTAGTCAGGATCAGCAAGAGAACAATTTTTACAAGTTTTATCGATGTACATGTAATCTCAATAACTAATAAATTACTAACCAATCAGAGCACACTTTGCCAGCTTACAACCGTCAGCAATTCCACTGATCACAGACTTTGTTACATCCAAGCTGAGACGTCCTGTTGCGAAGTAGTCCAGGAAGAAGAGTGGCTCAGCTCCGTGCGCCAGGACATCGTTGACACACATCGCCACCAGATCTATACCAATTGTGTGGTGCATATTGGTCTGCTGGGCAATCTGGAAAATAAACAAGACCACATGGTTAAGTGTAACACCCTGCAATTGCCCACGGCAATCTGGAAAATAAACAAGACCACATGGTTAAGTGTAACACCCTGCAATTGGCCACGGCAATCTGCAATGCCATGCAGTTTTAATTCTCCACAACACTTTTTTGCCGTGGACTATATTCAGGGTTTTTTGTCCAATGGTATGGGTTTTTTTTAGCCATGGACACTTTCTTAATTGCAGGATTTGTAAGTGTAATTTATCTCAGAATTTAAACAAAGACTGAATGACTGTGAATTGCAGGTGGTAAATATTCTGACATTATAGTTGAGGGGACATAACTCTGCTATTTTATTCCCGAACATGGTCAATAACAGTTATCTGGCAGAGAATTTATAACAACAGCCATGTTTGTACTAAAGTGTGTTTGCCAATAAATCAACTTAAATTAAAAGCTGTTTGTGTTGTCACAGAGTTGCAGCTGTTCTGAATACCAAATATGTCCTCTCCTCCAGGGCCCAATTTCACAAAACATTGTAAGCCAAGTTTGACAGATAAACATAAATCTACGACTAAACCACAGTTCTTATTACCATTTACAGTACAACATAGTTTTTAGGATAAAACTTCACTGGTGTTAGAAGATACCAGCAACTTGGGGGTGGGGTGGGGGGGTGGGGTCATTTATGTATTGATTTGCTTTTCAACTAGAAAGGTCGATATAATGTCCAGAATTGGGGGCAGGGACAGTGTCTCCTACCAATGCATATAAACGTACATGTCCAAATTATGTCCAATAAACAATGTTCGTACACACCCATTGGTAAGAACACCATTAATTATTTATGATAACACATATCAATAACAAACATACATATAACAATTTAAAGACATATGGTTGGCTGCCCCTAGGTGATGACAGGTAGCGACAGCCATACCATCTAATTTTTAAAAAAGCAGGATCAGAATTGATTATCTGTGATATATTAGTTAACATGAAACTGATTAGTCTGTGACACTTAATTTAGCTACATGTATAAGCACAAGAGCAGTAAATTGGAGAAAACTTGAGAAGAATTTTAGGCCATCTCATTGGCTGATGGAACCAGAGTACTATCCTTAAAGGAATATGCATTTGTGTTGAGGACATGTGAAGTTGAAAAGAAAATGTTTTAGATACGTTTTAAAACATGTAAGATAAATGATATCCAACGGACACTCATGTGGTATTCTCTATATACATATTTCAATTATTTATGTGATAGATTTTGACAGTTTCATGTTTACTATCTTCAACTGGGAACTAAAAATGCATCGGAATAAAAATTTTCACTGCGGCATATTTTTGTCAATGCAGCACATTTTGTTAAATGCAGCACACTTTATTCAATGTACCAGGACCTGAGAATAAATTATTTTTTGGAGAGCCCCTATAGAATTTATTTTACAACTATTAAAAGATACTGTAAATTGTGTGCTGTATTTCTCTCATGGGAAGGTATGAGAATGTTGCCACCCCTACAACATGGTAAGGAGCATCACCGACAAGGGTATGTATCCACACATTAGTTTCTTAAAGGGACATTCCTGACTTTGCTGCATTGTAAGATGTTTCTGACTAATAAAATATTTCTACTATTAAACTTACATATTAAATATATTTTCTTGCTTAGAATATCAGTGCCTGTTTATTCAATATGTTTCTGGTCGTCTTCATATTTGTAAGAAAACCAAACTAGATTTTGTCTTCAAATAATTTCGTACGTACGAAAAAACAATATGTTAGGAAATAAAATGAAATTTAACCTAGTACAAATATTAGAACGATCAGAAACACGTTTAATATACAGCCACTAATATTTTATGCAGAAAAATATATTTGATATGTAATTACATGTACATTCGTTATAAAGTCTGTTAGTCGATAAAATCTTAAAAATTGCAGAAAACTTAGGAATGTCCCTTTAAAGTCTGTCCCATCCTCCTACAAAATGTTTGTCAATAATTTCAGTTTGGTTTAACGTAAGAAGAAAAGTAAAAGTATTTTGGAAATAACAAAAAAAACGACCATTTTTATGTGCAATTAAAAAAATATTTGGTTCATAAATAAATAAAACTGTAATATATACTGTAGAAAGAAAATGACGCTTACAGTCATGGCCGTCATTTTGGTTTTATGGACTAGTGTAGTCGTGATACAAGATAACTTTATTTGATTAATTTCACTACAAGAAAATAATCAGAGTTATCTCATATTGCAAGACTTTATCAGTGCATAAAACCAAAATGACAGCCTAACTCAAATGGTAGGGATTTTTTTATTTCCCAAACACTTTTACTTTTCTTCTTACGTCAAAAGAAACCAAAATTATTTACAAAAATCATTTTTGTAGGAGGATGGGCTGGACTGTAAGTAGATAATACAAACTTCACCTTCAGCTTGGTGCCAACTCCATCTGTGCCCGAAACAAGAATAGGGTCTTTGTAAGCCAGAGCGTGGAGATCAAAGAGGGCCCCGAACATGCCCACACTGGACATACAGCCTGGTCTGCGGGTCGCATCTGCCAGGGGCTTGATCGCGGTCACCAGGTCACGGCCCACGTCAATGTTCACACCGGCCACTGTGTACGTCAGACCTTTCGGGTAACTACAGAAACAGCACAGAGTAAAACAGTTTGTATCCACGGCTTGCTCCAGCATGTTCCAAGTTCACCAATCGCAAATGCTAAACAACTGGCATATTTTATTTGGTAAAATAATTTTATGTCATAATTGATATTTTGATAGAAAATAATTGGGTTTCAGCCATTTTTGAAGTTCAGTAGTCAAAGATTATTTAGCAAAATGTTCTGCTCACCCACAGATAGCCCTGTTATCACATATCTTTGAAGCATTCTACAAGCAAAACTCACTTAGGAAAATGTTACAAGTCAATTACGGCACAAACTTTCAATTAAAAAATATTGAAATTGTGCAAATAACGATGCATACCACTCATAAGTTTATGCAGTAACTTTAACTTATTTTACAGCTTATGTCACCTATTATGTGAATAAATGAAGTATTGTATGAGATACAAGCACAAAAATCCACTTGCTTGGAATCATGGTTACCACAAATATAATATTACAGAATATAACTGAAAAGACATCTTACGTGGAGGAAACTTTAAGTGCTATGTCATTGCGATAAAATGCCTTGTCGAATTTAACGAGACTTGCACCAGTCCGAGCCCGCTTGGCAGCCGTTGCTAAGTTGGTATCCATGGCAACCACAGTCAGGACTCTTCCACCATTTGTCAGCAACTTATCATCTTTAATTGTTGTTCCAGCATGAAAAACCATCATGTCATGTTTGAGAACCTCATCCAGTCCTATAACAAGTAATAAGAGTTGTAAAAACAAGAACAACCATTCTAAGTGCTCTAGACCCCTAGCTAGAGATTTTCAAAGTGATCTTAGCACTACGATATCGTAAAACCATCGTAAGATATGACATCACAACGACGCATGACATAGACTAAGATAGTTTTACGATATCGTAAAACCATCGTAAGATATGACATCACAACGACGCATGACATAGACTAAGATAGTTTTACGATATCGTAACTCTAAGATAGCTTCGAAAATTTGGGCCCCGATTCTTAAAATACAAACATGTATGTTTGTCCCATCCCCAGAGGTTGGCTTGATCCCACAATCCACTGCACCTCAGCTTTGTCCCATCCCCAGAGGTTGGCCTGATCCTACAATCCATCGCACCTCAGGTGACACTATAAAAAAACCACTGAGCTGTATCCTGCCCCTTCACTGTGACCTGGTAAGATAATTGACACACATGTAGAGAATACCACATTGAGTGGCACTTAAATACCATACAAGTTGTTTCATAACATATCTTAATGAGCAAATGCAAGTTGTAAGATAAATGGTACACATGTAGTGATTTCCCTAGAAAATTGGCAAGGCATGGTAGACCAAACACTATTGGGGCATTTTCACCATTTTCGGGGCACTTCATTCACATTCATTAAAAATACACAAAAATTAATTCAAATAAACATTAATGTAATTTATGTGCTTGCTTTAATAAATGAATGGCAAAAGATATAAAAGGCATATTTTATTAATTAATAATACCTTTTTGGGCATTTTATAAAGGCAATTTTAGAATTAATTAGTGAAAAAGGCTTGTTTAATCTCAGGGCAGCATGGTGCTGATTAAGGCAAGATGATGTTGGACTATTGAGGCATGGTGCTGCACCATGTTAAAACAAGCTAGGGAAAACACTAACATGTTCATTGTATCTAATGGACTCAGCTGTAGTATTCTGTTTCTTACAAATTTAAAGGCCTTTTCCAAATGAAACTTATTGGTTACTTATGTTTGTGCCTGAATTTAGCTTGGCACGATGCAATCAATTTGATCCTGCTTATTCCATTGGATGATATTGTCACGACAAACATATGTTGGAGATGAAAACAATGTATGACGTGTATCTCTATGTAGCATGGGCACTTGTGAGACAAGGTGTGTATCTCTATCTAACATGGGTACGTGTGAACAACGTGTGTATCTTTCTCTAACATGGGCACATGTGAACAAGGTGTGTATCTCTATCTAACATGGGTACGTGTGACACAAGGTGTGTATCTTTCTCTAACATGGGCACATGTGAACAAGGGGTGTATCTCTATCTAACATGGGTACGTGTGACACAAGGTGTGTATCTCTATCTAACATGGGTACGTGTGACACAAGGTGTGTATCTCTATCTAACATGGGTACGTGTGACAATGTGTGTATCTCTATCTAACATGGGTATGTGTGACACAAGGTGTGTATCTCTATCTAACATGGGTACGTGTGACAAGGTGTGTATCTCTATCTAACATGGGTACGTGTGACACAAGGTGTGTATCTCTATCTAACATGGGTACGTGTGAACAAGGTGTGTATCTTTCTCTAACATGGGCACATGTGAACAAGGGGTGTATCTCTATCTAACATGGGTACGTGTGACACAAGGTGTGTATCTCTATCTAACATGGGCACGTGTGAGACAAGGTGTGTATCTCTATCTAACATGGGTACATGTGACACAAGGTGTGTATCTCTATCTAACATGGGCACGTGTGAGACAAGGTGTGTATCTCTATCTATCATGGGTACGTGTGACACAAGGTGTGTATCTCTATCTAACATGGGCACGTGTGAGACAAGGTGTGTATCTCTAACATGGGTATGTGTGAACAAGGTGTGTATCTCTAACATGGGCACATGTGAACAAGGTGTGTATCTCTATCTAACATGGGCACATGTGAACAAGGTGTGTATCTCTATCTAACATGGGCACGTGTGAGACAAGGTGTGTATCTCTAACATGGGTACATGTGAGACAAGGTGTGTATCTCTCTCTAACATAGGTACGTGTGAGACAAGGTGTTTATCTCTATCTAACATGGGTACGTGTGACACAAGGTGTGTATCTCTATCTAACATGGGCATGTGTGAAACAAGGTGTGTATCTCTATCTAACATGGGCCCGTGTGAACAAGGTGTTACCTGTAATGTGGCAGCCCTTCTTGTACGTCTGTGGATATCCTCCACTAGCGACGACAATGCCCACCACTGAATGATGTTTGTCAAACTCGGGCATGTGCTGCTGTAGTGTGCCCTCCACACAGCTCCTACACACCGTGTACAGGTCAGAGGTCAACAGTGGCAGAATAGACTGAAACAAGGTATACTGTCAAGTAAGTTAATTACAGGATATTATACGAGTATCCATGACAGACGTTTACAACACGAGTGTTCTACACCTCAGGATAGCCTCAGTGAAAAGTGGAATGTATCAGCCAATCAGAAAGGTGTACTTTTATTACAGTTAAACGACAAAGCTAAGAGGACATATGAGGGAAATTGTACGATAAATATCAACAATTTTATGCTGTGCCTCGCAGGTAATAAATATACAGAACTTCACATATGCTGTTTTCGCTTCATATTTATTGCACAAGTTTATATATAACGGTCAAGCGGTATTTTCTTGTGCAAAATAAACTCATGCAATAAACAGGAAGCAAACACAATGTATGTGAAGTTGTGTATTTATTACATGCCTTCTTTTATGTTTTACAAAAACATTTTTTAGTTTCACGTCATAACACACTTTCTTAAACCTATGATCAATACTCCTTTCATGGATTTACTTAACGTTAACGATTGTACTCTGTGGCAGACTTTTGCAATGTTTCAAATATGATGTGACCCAATTTGTAAATCATATATGACGTCAGTAACAAAAAGGCACCAACTCCAGCAAAAATAAAAATAAAATTCCCCATTTAAAAGTTCTGGTCCAGATCGCATATAGTGCAAGATACAGACGGACGGACATGAAACCTATAGTCCCCTCCGGTTTGACTGGTAGGGGACTAATAATTATAATTAATTGTTTGTATATTCATTGGATCAAGCTCCATTACCAAAATAAAATAATTATTTAGTATTAAAAAGGCAAGAACTATCAAAATTATCAAATATTAAAACTTTTCAGTTTATCGTGCTAATCAAACTTAAAGAAAAGTGAATTCTTCATAGTTTATTCAAACCTATTTTTAATTGAATTGGTTTGAATAAAGACAATGCATAATAAATGTACATGTATGTTGAGCACACATTCTGAAGCAGTGCTGCCAGTCAAAACATGATCAAATCAAGAATAATGTTTTAAAACTAACCTGAGTTTCTGGATCACCAAATCTACAGTTGAATTCCAGGACTTTAATTCCTTCTTCAGTAATCATAAGCCCAGCATAGAGAACACCTATTATAAGAAAAATTAATATACAAATCACATTTCAACAAACAGAGTTTTGTACAAAGCAGTAGCAAGAGCATGACCACCAGTTAGTGTGTACCATTATCCTGAATACTGCAGACTTGAGATAATATAGACAAACTTACTTACTTGCCAATTATTACAACTTTATGAACCATTATTTACAGTAATATCATAACAGTGATATCTGTATACTAAAAAAAAGAAGTATTTTCTTAATACATGTACAATGTTGTGACGGTACATGCTCTTAATTTTGTTTTCGCCTGTGGCGATATTAATTGTTTTAGAAGGCCGTGTGCAGTTCCAAATTGCACTTATCCAGGTGGGCAACTTGTTACGTAATACTTCTGCGCAACGGTCCTCGATCGGTACGCCTAATACACACCCAGAGCAGGTGTGGAGGCCATGTGGCTAGTAGTCACATAATATCTCCGGTAGTGCTGTTTATGGCCAGGGGATTGGTCGCGGATTGGCGACAGCCAGACTGACGATCAGAGAGAAATATACCGACTCTGGGAGTTGGGGATATATCACTTGATAGGGGGAGGACTGCCTTTTACCACCAGGCGATTTTCTGATTTTCTAATAAATAGCTAGGGTTTAGAGATATCTGGGGGAAGCAAAAAGGACAGAACGAGAGGAAGGTATCCGGGGGGAACGTTAGTCCGGTTTGACTTTGGTAAATATTTAATTTTCTGCTCTGTATATAACCTTGATGTGATTGATGTGACTTTAAATATTTTAATACTGTATTATACCAATATTCTTTAGACAGTGTCTTTGGTCATCTGACGAAGTAAATCGTAGACTTATTGTTCTAACATCATACGAGTATTTGGTAATATAAAGCTTAGCCAGTCATCCTAGAAGACCTAGGTAAACTGTAGGTTATTGTCTTTATTGTGATAGGTACCAGTATTAATTCTGTGTTACAAGGTTATTGAACGAGTAGTTAAGGGTTAATTAAAAATTAACCAGTTAGGAATAGTGATGTAATTCCTTTATTAATTAAGTTCCCCTAGAAGCATTTCTCAATTATCACACGTGTGGGTGTTGTGTCACGGTGAAGTGATTAGCATATTGTGTAAACTAGACACCTAGAGATTAACTAATTAAGTGATCAGTTCTGGGTTGTTATTATTGTTGTTATTAATTAACTACTGCGGCAGTACATTTGTCAGCGTAGGTTAATACAGATTCCAAAGTGTATTGTGTTTTTGTTGTGTTTTCTAGTGAACTAAACGTGCTATAATAATATATACTTTATATAAGATCGTATCTCTGATCATACCTAGACGAGCCAAAGCGGTTTTGAACTGCCCGTTACAGAGAGATCTAATAGATATAGTTAGGAGAGATATTTGGATAATCGTGTTTTATTCAGTTACGGGTATTATAGAATCCCCGTGACAAATGTACATGTGTTGAAAATGCATCCATGAAATAAGACATACATGTACATGTATTATATAATATGCCACTTTGTAGTTTGTAATATATTTTTTAAAAAGCCAAAGGCAATAAATTAAAATAGTTTTACCCATTTGTACTTAAAATTTCAAACTTGTTAAAATTTGTTCCCCAAATTGAAAACGCTTTAGAAATATTTGGTAATTTCGAACAAGTAGTCTTTGAGGAAACCAGCTACATTTTTCCATTAGCAGTAATGGATCTTTTATATGCATTTTTCACATACATGTACATTTGATATAGCAGTCGTGGAGTACTGGTTGGGAAGAGAAAGAAAAGCAATTGGAGAATGGATGCACTGAGGTGATTTGATCCTACATTGTACTATTTAGTGGTGTTGCTAAACAAACTGTAACTATCTAGTGGCAATAGAAAAAGGGTGCATATTGCAAACAGATGTGTATAATTATGTGATCCACTGATAGTTCATTAAAAATGAGCCTTATCGTGACAGCATTGTCATAGCAACGTGCCGTCACATCCACATTAAATTGATGGTATGCTGGATGATGTGACGCTACAAAAGGATTAGCGACCACACAGATAGTGAGAGGAAACCTACTGCCGAAACAAGACCAGGTATTGCGAAAATATCTACCATCTGACAAGATCCAGAATTATATTTTTGAAATTCTTACCCACATATTTTCTGTTTTCAAGTCGAAGACCATCAATGGTTTTCTGCAAAATGTTCTGTTTAATACTTTCACACTCCGTTTGTGTTATCTGAAACCAAGAACAAGTGTAAAAACTCTCAACAAAAACACCATCAAGTGTGTCACCATGACAGCAACTAAACAAAGCTAACATGATCTTTCTCAAATCTCCTGTGTCAGTAGAGAAGCATAATAGAATTTATTACCCCAGCAGGCACTCATAACCTGGAAATTAAAAATCATAATTTCTCACTGAAAAAATTATTATGCATTATTATTGGACGATTTGACCGTCATAAACCAATGACTCTGCCGGCACTAAATCAGATTTGGCAAGGTTACACAATGATGTCTCATACTTTAAAGCATTTGCATTTATCTCTCTTTATTGTTAAATTTGTCATAAAATGCTATTTTAATCCAATTATTACAAGTTTTTTTAAAGATTTGTTGGGGTTTTTTTTATCTGTGATCGTAAATAAAATACAAAGTCATAGCAATACTCAGAATAGTATGTAAAGTTGTTAACACAATTTCTATATAAAATACAAAGTCATAGCAATACTCAGAATAGTATGTAAAGTTGTTAACACAATTTCTATATAAAATGTAGTCAAAATGAAAACAAAATGGCTGAGGTAATAAACAGAATTACAAGTTTTTATAAAATTTATGTCCCAGTGCCAGTTTTTATAAAAATGTATGTCACTCAGTACCAGTTTTTATAAAAAGTATGTCCCTCATGAAATAATTTAGTTGTTTGTCACTAAAGCTTGTGACAACTGAAAATAATTTCACTCGGGATATAAATTTGATAACTGTAACTCGTTTATTATCTCTATATAAAACTATAGTCTCAATGTCATAGTCATAGCTCTCACAGAGGTAAACACTTTGCTTTATAGCAGTTATTTCACTAGGTAAACACTTGTTTTATAGCAGTTATTTCACTAGGTAAACACTTGTTTTATAGCAGTTATTTCACTAGGTAAACACTTGTTTTAATTCATACTTTTTCACAAGTTTTCACTAGTGTTGCACAGTTTATACATGTAGTTCACTGTTGCACAATTCATATTTTAAATGTGGAAACTGGGGATCTGGGCTCAATTTTACAAACTACACATCTACTTTTCTCATGAAAATTAAAGTGTTTAGTTTAAAACCACAAGAGCACATCGATGTATTTAATCATCAGTTATTAAACTTTTTATAATTCTGTCATATTGTGTTGAAGGAAACCCACTACATTTTACCATTAGCAGCAGGCATGACAGCACATACCGCAGCTTTTAATACCAGTCATATGGCACAGGTTGGACAGGGAGAACACTTATTAGAGAATGAGTACACCATGGGGTTTGATCCTATGACCACATCAACTCGGATGAATGCTATACCACCTGAGCTTAATTTTGCCCCCTATTGTCATGACAGTAACAAAGAAATGTTTTATTTAATGATGCACCCAACACATTTTAATTACAGCAATATGCTGATGCACATATGGTTAAGAATCACTCACAAAATGAAAGGAAAACCCAGACACCACTCCATGGGCTACTTTTTTAGATTTGCAACACGGAATCTTTTATATGCACCATCTCTAACCAGATAGTACATGTACATATCATGGCCTTGTTACTTAAATTATGGACCACTGGCTAGAACAAGAAATAGCACAACAGGCTCTCCTATTAAGTGAGTGTTTTACCACTTATCTTAGTCCCGACCCACTGGTGTCATGAATATCTACTGTGACAAATGTGTTTCGTGAGCCAACCCAGGTCTCGACCATAACATTTAATAATGGTAGGCCCCTGGGCTACCAGGTCATGAAATCTGGAAGCCCTCAGTAAAAATTGTTAGGCCCATAATTTGAATAAATTTAAAAAAAGAGAAAGATAAAAACAAAATCATTTATTTTTATTTAAACATGTTGTTTTAGGTGAGGTTTTTTTTTATAGATGTTTAAGTGTCTTATTGATTGCAGAGTAACTGGATGTGCACAAAAAGCTAGTAGCCCGGCAGATACCAGGTTTAGATATCTGGTAGCCCGAGGGGGAAATTGGTAGCCAAAACACCCCAGCCTACTGCTAAGGTCGAGCCCTGCAACTTTAGCTTACCATTGTTAAAAGTTACAATAGGATTGAAGCAGTAGTAAGCCAATGACAAAAATGCAAACTGAAAGATGATGGCTTAATGACTACAAACTCAATGGTGTGAAAAAGTAGTAGGCACATAATAAGTTCCATCAAACAGGGCATTGCTGTGTGTAAAAAATTAAAGTTTGTTTTATTTAATGACACCACTAGAGCACATTGATTTATTAATCATTTGGTAATTTTAACATTTAGTCTTAGAGAGGAAATCTGCTACATTTTACCATTAGTAGCAAGGGTTCTTTTATGTGCACTATCCCACAGACAGGATAGCACATACCACTGCCTTTGATATACCAGTCGTGGTGCACTGGCTGGAATGAGAAACAGCCCAATGGCCCAGACCGACTGCACATAAAGAGAGAGCTTTACCACTGGGCTACATCCAGCCCCTGCTGTGTGTAAAGATCCATGGTGTACCTTGGGGTAAGGACAGAGGGCTCCCATCCCTCCAGTATTCGGACCTCGGTCACCATCTTTTAATCTTTTGAAATCCTGAGCGGGTGGCATCATGCAGACTGTATGACCATCGGTAAATGCCAGAACCTGTAACACAAAGAGGAAGACTATGTAATTTTAGATGGACCAAAGATTGATTATCCCAAAAAGATAAACAAATCAAAGTTTAAGCCAAATATGAACTGAAGATGAACTTAATGTATGTGAAAAAAAAATGATTTTTTTTTTATAATACACTTTCTGATTCACTAAGCAGTGCATAATCTCTGTCTTCATGAACCGGTAAGAAACACATTTCTGACCAAATACAGTGTTCCACCTAATGACATACCGCTTAATGGAATATTTGTTGAGAAACACTTAACCATTTCCTATAAATTGTATGCAAAACATGCTATTTAATTGAATAATCTGATCAAAATTTGCAGAAAAAAATAGTAGAAAAGCAATTTAAAATGTGTTTAAATTCAACAAAATAAATTAAGCATACCTTTATTTCATGTCAAAAGATGTTGTAGTTTCAAATAAATTACATAAGCGCTGTAATCACCAATTGTTAATCCACTAAACATATGTGAAGTCGTCCATCTTTATTGTGTAACGTGAGTCAGCCGGATGTCGTAAGCCTGTAGTAATCGATAAACCTTGAGTGGTACATGTTGCTTAATTGTTTAGGCCATTAACACATTTTTTTGTGTGGATTAATTGTTTGTATTGTTGTTTATTTTAGCTAATAGATACATAATAAATGGATTATCGACAAATAAAAGAGTTTACTTTTAATTTTGTTGTGAGTAGTTGAAAATACGAGATCAATTAATATTTACTGCTGGTTGCTAAAATAATTAAAAAACTACTAGACAAGAGGTTTAATTAGCAACTGAGATGGCAACGATCAAAGAGCTGGACTGGCTATTTTGCCAAAAATACACACCTGATGACATCTATAATGCCAACGAAATCGGCTTGTATTACAGAACGTTACCGGATTAAAAAAAATTGTAAACAGTTAGCAGTAGTAAGAAACAAATGGAGAGAATTACAGTGCTGGTGACATGTCGGGGAATGATAAAACATAAATTGCTTGTAATAGGAAAAAGCAAGGACCTGAGGTGTTTTAGGGGAATGAAAAGTCTACCTGTAGTGTAAAGAAACAATCCTAGTAAATGGATGAAATGATTCAACAGGGATATGGCAGCTCAGCAGAGAAAGGTGTTGCCGTTAGTAGACAACTGTGCTGCTCACCCAGCCAACAGACTAGAAAATATTGAATTAGTGTTCCCGCATCCAAGAACATTGGTACTACAGCCATGTGATCAGGGAATAATCAAAAATTTGAAGACACTACAGCAGGCATGTACTAAAGAAAATAATAGACAACATCGACCAAGACAGTGATATAACAGCCAATGAACTTGTAAAAAACCTGATGATTCTTGACGCCATACACCTACTGGCTAAATCCTGGAAAGTGGTAACAGAAACTATCATCAGAAACTGTTATAGGAAAAGGGGGTTCACAACACCCGAGGCGACAACTAGCGACGAACAAGGAGAGATTAACCCTCCACCTGGAATAACTGACAAGGAATTCACAGCCTATGTAAATAAAGATGAACAACTTGATTGCTGCACTACACCGACAGACGAGGAAATATGCAGCAAGTTTCGTCCTCCACAACATGAAGTGGCTAGTGATGACGAGTCTGTTGTACCCGTGACAGCCGGGGAAGAATGAGGAGTGCTTTATCCATACTACGAACATACTTTAACCACGATCACTTTAACTTGTCGCATAAACTTGAAGATGTGTGTGAAGCTATAGCCGCTAATAACTGTTGCCAGACCAAAATCACAGAACACATTAACTGGATCTCGTGATTTAATGACTACATAAAGGTGAACATTACAAGTGTGAAACCTCTGACAAATTTATATAATTTAATTATATTTACAGTTTGTTCTAATTTAATATTAATGAATTGGCTAAATGCACAAGAAAATGTGTTTGTTTAATTTGTGTTTAACCATGTGTCTGAAGTTATTAGTGCTTTATTAAATTGAACACGTTTAAAATCAAATGTTTTCGTTATTTATTTTTTGTTAATTTGAAAGGGACAATATTTTATTTTCAAGCTGACACTATGATCAAAGAAAGTGTCTAGCCCATACCATAATTATGACTTTGATGTTACAATAATGATTAACTGGAAGTTTGAACAATTGGGATGGGATAACATATTTATGGTCCGGTTTTGCTTTTCTCTGTTGGAATTGTTTTTTTATACAGAAAACTAGTTATCGTCATCAAAGAAAGTGTTGTCCACTATACTCATGCAACAGCTGTTTTTCTGTTTTCGTGACTGATGCTTATTTCATCAAGAAGGGAAAGTATATTTATGGTTTAGTTTGGTCTTCTCCGTTTGATAATTACTGGCGGAAATTTACTCCCGACCTATCGATTATCATAACAAATATATGAAAGAAAAACAGTCATACAGGTAACGAAAAGAAAAGACCCTCACCCCATAAAAGTATAACGTTTAAGTAGAGGGTAATCTCGCGAAATAGCCCGGTCAACCGTACACTGTTTACACCATGTTGTTCTGGTGCAACGGATACCAGTTCAATATTAAACGGAACAAAGTGATGTAAACAGTCTATACATAGTACATGATTGGGCTATTTTATGATATTGCTGTGATGTGCAATATCAACTGCGAAAACCAGTTACAGCCTTTAGCATAAATGACTAGATCGAGTAATTGTATATTTGCATGGAGCCTATGCAATTATGCGGAACCCATTGTATTATAATTACTGTTTGAAACCTGACACTGATTAAAACCAAGGTGGTTTCATCATTAAAAATACATACTGATATTTCATCTCCTTCCAATAGTTCTTCAACTACAACTGTACAACCAGCATCACCAAATATTCTGTCCTGTAATGAACAAAACAACAAGTTCAACAATTGTACTATAATTATTATTAAAAATCTAATTTTCATCAGTGCATTGTATCGATATTACTTAGTTTGTAGCTAGAAATTTCTACATACATGTATCAATCATTATTTTGTTCTGTTTCTAAGAACCAAAACATTTTTCTAAAATGACAACAGTGTATATTATGTTCATAACTGTTAAAAGTGTAATGGTATCCAACATCATGAATTCTTCACAATACCAAAGTGTACCAGTCAGTAAATTGTTTTGTATGTTCAAAACAAATGTAATTTTGAGACATCATTTTAATGTCTGCACATAGAAGAAAAGCTAAATTTTGTTTTGTCTAACGACACCACTAGAGCACATTGACTAATTAATTGGCTATTGGGTTTCAAATATTTGGTAATTCTGACACAGTCATCAAAGAAAATTCACTATTTTTTAATGCAGCAAGGGATCTTTTATATGCACTTTCCCACAGACAGGAAAGCACATACCACTGCCTTTGATCAGTTGTGGTGCACTGGTTGGAACGAGAAAAAAATCAAATCAGTTAAATGGATCCACCAGTGTGGTTCGATTCTGCATGCAAGCACTTCTAGGGAGCACTCAACCGACTGAGCTAAATCCCACCCGGCACATAGACTTCTCTCTAATATGCAAAACAAAGTGAAACCAAAATCACTGCAATGGTTCCACCTGTTAAAAGGACCCAGAAAACCCCCCAACGTAAAACTACATGTACGTTAGTGAGACTATATCACCTGTATAATGTTTTTAACAGCGTCACACGCTTCCCTCTGTGTATCCGCGACGACGACGCCTTTACCAGCAGCCAGACCACTCGCCTTGACAACCAGAGCCTCGTAATGAGCACTGAAACATAGTGACGGCATCAGCTGACCACACAGAATACACACAGCTTACATGTGTTACCAGAATGTGATTCGGTATCGTCAATATCAAACATTAGAAATAAAAATTTATATTAATATATGATATTGACGATACAAAAACACATGAGGGTATTCATCTCTTTATCATATAAACTCAAACTCAATACAACATACTTTTTGTAAACAACATGTATATACTCAACAATAAAATTATTACTTAATATTCAAATGACCAGTGTTTCCCCTAGGGGCCGGAAGGACCCCGCACTGACCCAGTGAATTTTTTTACCCAGACTGTAAAAAATTGTAACCATTAAAAACGAGGGACTCACCTCTGTGATTAATTTGCCAATATTATAAATTGTTTTAAAATGCAAATGCTAGTAGTCATAAATATACTAGTATTCCCCAAATATGTACATTGTTAGAGCTCGATGGCCAGTGAGGGGAAAACAAATAAACCATCATAATGATGATCGAATAAATTAAAAAAATCAACCAATATTGATCGTATACATGTATATATTAAACATTTTTATCTACAAATCAATACTTTCGATTTCCTTTCACACGCAACAGTTCACTAATGAACATATGGTCACCAGTAATCTATGCCCCATCCTTGAAATGAATATACCTACAGATGTAATTTTATTAATGTCCCAAGTTTATTTAAGGTTGCACATACCAATATTTTTTGCGAACTAGAATTTGAAGATGTGAAGAATTAACACAAATTTTAAAAATATGTGTGTGTGTCTATATACATGTATATATGTATATATATATATATATATATATATATATATTCGGAATTCCTCAGTATTATTATTTTATTATTATATATATATAATAAAATAATAATACTGAGGAATTCCGCATGCCCAACTTGGGACGCTTTGGCCGATAAAAATAATTTATTTGATTGGCAAATCATATTCGTTAATACTATTCGGAATTACCCATGTTTTTGTTGTTTTTTGTGTGTGTTATTTTTTTATTTTTTTTATTAATAAATGAAACAGTTTCATTGTTTTTCATTGGTAATGTGGTAGAATGAAACCTGTTCAACTTCAACGGTTTATTCAAGTAAAAATAATTATCATCCATTAAAGGCTTTTGTAGATATCACTGGCACTATAATTTGTGATATATCGTTTCTTATAATCTTGATTGGTCAAATTTTAATCACAAGACAGTGTTTGTTTCAGCGCTAAACCTACCATCAGTGACGTCACGCCACTGCCATTCTGCTAGTTAACGAGTCTATCATTGACATTCAACCCACATTATTGACATTGTTTACAACTGTTGCAAATGAAAAGAATGATAATGGATGATAAAAAGAATACACCCCCCTCGTGTCTTGTGACATCATAATTTATTAGCACTCATTGATAAAAGTATAAAATCCTCGGCAAGCCTTGAATTTCATACTTTTATCAACTCGTGCTGATAAATTATGATATCACAAGACACTCAGGGAGTATACTCTATATATTCACCATACATATCATGCTTGTTGCTTGGATTTGTTACAGCTCCAGTGCACATATTGCTTGCATAAAAGTTATGTTTGATGTTTAAACAATTATACAAATACTAAATAAAGGTGGAAAATTGCAAATTGGTGCATTTGTAAACAACCAATCACTATAAAACGAACTTCTTGAAAAATGCTGTAAAAATGTGTGGTTTGCTATGCAAAATGAGTTCTACAATTTTTATAACTTTTTTCGCACCCTGTAAAGTCAGGCCTTGACCTTAACTTATTTCAGTGGTAGCCCACCAGTCTACCAGGATATTAAAATCGGGTAGCCCTCAGTAAAAATTGGTAGCCCCATAATTTTAATAAATTAAAAAAAAAAATATATTTTTTTATATAAACATGTTGTTTTATGTGAGGCTTTTACGTGTTTAAGAGTCTTGTTAATTGTGGAGTAATTGAATGCACAACAAAAATCTAGTAGACTGGCGGACTACTAGATTTAGACATCTGGTAGCCCAAGCAACAAACTGGTAGCCAAAACACCCCGGGCTACTGCTAAGGTCGAGCCCTGAAAGTAAGAAACTATCAGACACAATCTCAGTTATATCAGTATTTGAAATTGTACAATAAAAAATTATTTACTTTTTTTATTTGTTTTATCAGTGATTAAAATTTAGCAGGTGAATTTTTTATCATGACCAGTACACTGTTTATCCACTGGTCAGTATGGGAAGTTACTTTTTTTTAATTCTAGAACCCCTGTAGGGCTAGTGGATATTCAGTCATGCATAGTGAAGTTAAAAAATAACCAATCCCACATCAAGCGAGCACATACCACTTGACTAAATCCCACCCCCGAGATAGAAGAAAACATTAGGTTGTAATCAATGTGGGACCTAACTGATCGTGTGCTATTTATCTTTATACCTGGATGTGAATCATAAGGTTATTGTTACAGTAACAATTAATGTAAGTTGAGAGAAGCAATCAATTGCACTTTCTAACACAAGACGGCACATACCATTTTTGCAACCGGCTGTAGAAGAAGGGTCAGAATGGACAATAACCCATTGGCAAATGTCTGTGAAAGTCACTAGTCCTTATGGAGGCTTTGACTAGTGCCCAGGACTTCTACAATTGTTATACAAATCAGTGGCCATGGGATCAGTGATTAAAAACATTTTCTAGCCATGTTTAGAAATTCACTAGCCATACTTTAAGTAAATACATTTTTACCAAGTAATAATCAGATATGTCACATAAAGAGGGAGATAGAGCTTAAAACCCTTAGATTTGAGGAGAGGACATTCAAATTTAACAAATAAACTTAAATACAGCATTTGACAATTTCTTTTTTCACTAGTTGTCGGGCATAGCAATAGTAGTTATTTACTAGCCCAACATTAAATATCACTAGCCATGGGAGTGGGGCTACCATAATCTAGAAGCCCTAGTGCTCTATGTATCATAGTAATGCAATTAATAATTTCCACTAGCCCACAAGAAAAATTCAGCAGCAGGGACAGAGGTCTAGTGGATTTGTTGAACCCACAACAGATCTAAAGAGAAGTAAACTGACTGTGTACCACCCTTACGAGTTTATGTGTTTACACGCTTCCTCGGCATCAGTGAAAGACTGGAACCTGGCCGTGGGAATTCCATGACGCATCATGAACTCTTTAGCAAACTCCTTGCTGGACTCGATCTCAGCTGCTGTAGATTTTGGCCCAAAACAAGAAATACCTGGAGAAACAAATGTTAAATATCAGTCAACATTAACAGTTGAGGCAGTTATCGTCAGTTATGTACACACACTCCTCTAAAATGAACACCATTGGAACCAATTTTGTACTGATAAAAAACAGGATGACATCATTTACTAAAGTTACCCAAATATGTATGGATCACAAATCTGAACAGAGTGCCCCACTCTCTAACAGTAACACAAGCCCAGCTTCTTTCATGCTTGATAAAAAAAACCCTCAAAGGAATCAATTCAATCATGTATTAAGAATTAGCGATGGGCATTGGTTGGAATTTTAGCATCGACTATAATCAGTATACACCAGCCAATCAACTTTCGATTACACAATCTGTTAGAATTATATGAACATAAGAAGGATTTGAATTATAAGCATGGTGCACCTATTGTCATGACAAGTGAGACAGACCGGACAAATTGCTAATTTTACCTTTTTAAACCTTTGTGTACCAGGGGTGGGGAAAAATAAAATTGTCAATCGGTCCCACTTGATGTTGTCACTACCGGGGGGTAGACAAGAAACGAATAATAAAAAATAAAACATTTAAAAAAAGATATTTGCCAAATAGCTTTTTTAAAAATCATAGTGATATTTGTATAGTTTTATCTTGAATCATGAACGCGAAACGATAAACATGAAAACATGATTTTTTTAAATTTAATCACATAATAATGATCAGTGAAAATCCCCACAAATTGTATATATTTTACATAACAGAATAAATAATATAAAAAAGAAATAATTCCCATATATGTATAAAAAGTACGAGTATTCAGTACTGTGTCCTGAAAATTAATAAAAGATGGCACTGTTCGAAGCGTTTAACAGCCTAAGCTAGCACGTTTAGACAAAGAGAGTAATAACGTCATCACTGATTGGATGAAATTTGACCTCTACTGGCTCTTGAGTAACAGTACATGTAGCTGTTCTGCTTACTCCCACTTGTTAAAAAAAAGGTGGAAACCTTTTGTTAATTTTAAAATCCTTTATAATTATTGGATACACTACATTGAACAGTCAACAATAAATACATTTATAGATTATTTCATTATATTTTATGCTATTTTAAGCAGTTTGTATTGCACAAAAGCCTCTTGCTTCAGACTAGGACACTCGACCCGACAGAGCTCCATACACAGGTGTTGATTGTAACCAGTTGCAAATTCTGGGTCCTTTGTTTTAATAGGAGTGTAATACCTTGATGGCTCTCTAAAACAAGAATGGTGCTATCGTTAACGTCTGTTTAATCTCTTGACCGACTCAGCGACTTTGATAAATGTCTAGTCTAGTGGCAGTCGATTGACACTACTGTAGGTCCAACTTCAGTGACTGGTGATATACTTAGGCAGATTTTAAAATCACAAACGTCTGAAACACCAGCCATACTGACCACTATTTATTTATTATTTTAAATCATGCACGAGATACCGATGTCTGGGCTGGCCGGTCCACTTGACCAATAGGAATTGGTTCCAATAATAGAAATGGACAGGTGCTTCGGACCGACAAGAATGACAAAAGTGGGACTGGCAAACGCGCGTTTTCCAAAAATAATTTCGGTCTCAGAGATCGAGAATCGGTCCCAGACCGGGAAAAAATGGCTTTTCCCCACCCCCGTTGTGTACATATGAAAACAAACACCAACCCAAAAATATTTACATCAATTCCATAATTTAAATCGGAGGACCAATTACAGTTAACATTTTCCCACACACTTGATTATGATTTCTTATATAATTGATTATCACTTAAGTAAAGCCCAACTATAAATTGTCTATTACAATTGACCAGTTGAAGATCACTATTGAGAATGACAATTAGATGACTTGGTCATCTTGCCTTGCTGCTGTAAGTGATCGGACAGGCCGGCGGCCAGCGGATCTTCAGGGCCTACGATGACCAAGTCCACTGAGTTGTCATGGCACCAGTTGGAAATGTCCGTGAAATCCTTCAAATTCATAGCTGAAACAACAATATCATATCTGTTACTGGTGATATTTATACAGGAGGGTTCTACTTCACAAAAACCGGCCTCGTTGGCATCGTGGTTAGGCCATCGGTCTACAGGCTCAGGCTGGTAGGTACTGGATTCGGATCCCAGTCGAGGCATGAGATTTTTAATCCAGATACCGACTCCAAACCCTGAGTAAGTGCTCCGCAAGGCTCAATGGGTAGGTGTAAACCACTTGCACCGACCAGTGATCCATAACTGGTTCAACAAAGGCCATGGTTTGTGCTATCCTGCCTGTGGGAAGCACAAATAAAAGATCCCTTGCTGCCTGTTGTAAAAGAGTAGCCTATGTGGTGACAGCGGGTTTCCTCTAAAAAACAGTGCCAGAATGACCATATGTTTGACGTCCAATAGTCAATCAATATGCTCTAGTGGCGTCATTAAATAAAACAAACTTTACTTTTTTTATTTCACAAAATACACAAACAAGCCACATACAAACATACTCTAGAGTTAGTTTGGTTTGTTTAACGACACCACTAGAGCACAATGATTAATTAATCATCAGCTACTGAATGTCAAACATTTGATAATTTTTCTTCGTAGTCATCAGAGAAAACCAGCTACATTTTTCCATTAGCAGCAAGGGATCTTTTATATGCACAGACAGTTAAGCACATACATGTAACAGTTGTGCTGAACTGCTTAGAATGAGAGAAAAACAATAAGTTGAATGAATCCACTGAGGTGGTTCGATTCTGCTACGCAAGCGAGCACACAACCAACTGAGCTAAACATAATCTAATGACCACATGAAAATCTACTAAAAACAAAATCGCCCTACACACATGACCATATAACATAAAACACATAATACACACAGAGAAATTAATTAAGAAAATCTGGAAATCATAAAGAACACTGATTCACATTTGATAAAAATGCAAGTTTTAATTGATTTACTTTGTTTCTTTAAGTAATAACTTGCATGTTAAACCAGCCAGGATGTGGCATTGTATATTTTGAAAAATAATATTAATTATACGAAAGAAGACTAAGTAGTATTTTCATATTATCTAATTATTTAATTTGGCATATACATGTATCAGCAGTGAAATACATCCAAAAAACAAGACACGTCCGGACTTAGAAGAATTCTTTCTCCAAGTAAAATGATCGTTAAATGTCTGTAAATTGACAATAAAATATTTATTTATTTATTTATTTCACTGTTAAAGTTGACCACCCTGTTACAAGAAGAGTATATGCTTAAAGTAAAGAAGAATAAAAACTTATATTAATAGATCCTTTTGAAAATCCCACACATGTGGACCAAATGCCATGAAATGGCCCTTTGAGAACGATAAATTTGTTAAACACATTTACTGGTTACAAAAACAAATTAAAATCTGGTAACACAATTCTTTTTGTGGGAACAAAAAATAGGTATGACAAAACTAGAACAAAATGATAGTATGTGCGATTTTCAGAGCCATTATAGACATCTGTGTTTGGACTGTCAGAGGACTTACAGACATTGCTGACTTTGCCATCACTATGAGCCTCTGTCCCAGCATTGCCCGGTATCACGAACACCGACTCTACGAGTTTCGACTGGGACAGTTTCCATGCAATGACATGTTCTCTTCCCCCAGATCCAATCAGCAGCACTCGACCAGTCATACTTTGTCTCTGCAAAATTCATAACAAAACCTTACAACAACATTCACAGAGATCACTTTTCGATCCAATTTACATGCATGTTAATGAGAATTACATAATATATATATATATATATATATATATATATATATATATATATATATATAATTAGATTACCTCTATATCAATGTTTAAACAAAATAAGTACAAACATGTTACATGATATAAATTATTATACAATTGAATATTTGCCAGTTTTTAATGCATAATCCCTAATAGTGCATGGATCAAACGTAATGACAGCACTGTTAGCAATTGCCTTACATGGGGTGCAGACCCTCAGATTTCTCAGAAACAATCGTTTCCGATACCTTGTCAGTAAAATTAGGGAACCAAAATTTTGTTTCTCACAATTACAACTATTCAATGAAAATAATATATCAATATTTTTTAAAAACAGTTTCCGATGGATTCCCACGATTATAAGATGTTCGAGATTAACAGTATCCTGGCCGATATATCCCAGGGATACCAGAATTTAATTTTGGATACCAGACTTCAAGAACCCAGTATCCCATCGGGATACCAATATATGTTGTTGGGTTTTTTTTTACTCCTGAGGTTTTATTTTTCGCTGAAACAATGAAAGTCTTCATTTACTGGTAAAACAATAGACTGAGAACTGCTAAGTCGCTATTGTTTTGTTGGATGTTTCCTCCAAACAAATTTTACTGGAGATATTGATTCCACATCTGAAGAAAATTGATACAGGTAGGTTTGTCATTAGTAATGTCAGAAACACTTATAGATTACTACCAAATATTAATTTAAGTCAGTATTACGCAAAAATAGATGCAGCAAATCTTTTTACGGATTCTGATTTATATTGCGAATTTCACGAATTCTGCGATTTCGATTGTGCATAGCAATAGACTGGAAACAAGAACACTGTTGTCTAAGTTTGTTACAATGTAAATTGTTAATTATGAAAATAATTTAAGTGGGATACTAAATTCTCAGGTGGGATACCAGATTTTGAAATGTTAGTATTCAACTGGAATACTGCCTAAATTTTCGAACATTGGATACGGAACCAAAAAAGTGTTTCCCACGACATTTGAAATCTTATGGCCTGTAGTTGTGATTTAAACTGCTGTAGGTCTGGGTACCTATAGCACTTAATGATAAAAGTTACTGCTATCAATAGTATCAGTAAAAGCTTCTCAATGGCAAAACATAGTTGCATGTACACCTGATGTTAAATATACATTATTTGCCAGTATTTAACAATATGTGCTGCTCTGTGATTGGGTAACTGACAAACTTCATAATAAACAGGAACTGACCAGTGTTGCTTAACTGTTGAATCTAGTCTTGTAATTGGCTACAAATATCATGTGCTCCAGACTTCCTGTATAGTCGTTCAGTTATTAAATCTATTGGCATCATTAACTTTACAGATTTCACTTGGTTTTAATTACTAGTAAATACATCATAATAGAGGTTTCGGCATAATAAAAAACCCATTAACATGTCCACATTAAGTCCCGGTAATAAATTATTTTGTGAATTCACACTGAGATGAAAAATATTATTTGAGTAAAGAAATATTTTGTGTACAATAATTGTTGGTATTTACATATATACCCTGACATAAAGGCCATAATTTATTAAAATAAAACAACAGTGCTCAACCTATAGTGCAGCCCTCAAAATATGCCACATATGCAGTCAGCTCTCATATTGGTCAGAGTTTAGTTTTCCCAAAACTTTGTTCACAACCATCACGTTCGTGTTCACAGTGCTTGTTTATGAAGTGTGCATTCACACTGTTATTAACTACGACAAAGTACTTTCCTACCTTTAATTACAGATTTAGATTTCCCCAGACACAAATTGTGAAAAAACTATTATAATTTCCACATACATGTATATTATCACCTACATTTACATTAACTGTGATCTCCCAAGACAAAAGCATGCTATTTTTTGCTGGCTGCCTTTTTGTTTAATGGAATACTCTTCAAGAGGGGTGGAAGGATGTGATATATATATTGTAATTCAGGACTGAACATTGTGAGAGCGATGGTTTTGTTTACGTGTCGCTCCCTTAAGTAGTTTGCATAACCCATTTTTCGTTTGTGTATTGAATTTACAACATCATTTACATGGTCAAGACGGGTTAGATAAAAATGAAATGGGTTACCTGAATTTGTTTTTGCGTACACCATAAATGGATTACGCAAATTTTCAATCCTCAGAGGCTTGTAATTTAATAATGTCAGCAATTATCATGTCGTCAGATTATTTCACACACATTGCAGGCTTCCAGTGTTAAAAATATGGTTCAGACTTTAATTATGTTTCCCATACTTTTTATGGTGCTGAAAATTCTCACCAACTGCATCTTAATTGAATAATTAACATCTTGTGGGATTAAATCCATGGGTCCTATGAAACGTCCAAATGCTCCATTCTGATCGGCAGGCTATTTTGCCTTCAAATACATCATAATTTATATTTAAAAAATTACTGATGAATAGGTTAGATTTATTGTGAATGAAGTCAAAATGTGTGCAAAAAGAGACTGTTGGGTGACCTTAAAGTCAAGTGCTCTGAGCCTCACATACAGGTGCGAATGCAGTTCACGAAAAGATGCATTTTGTGTGTGTTCAATTTAAATGCAGTTTAATATCAGTAGAGCTTTGTGTGTTTTCGGTCATGTTTCCTTACCTACTCAGGCTTTTTGCGATAAAATAATTTGACACTACGTAATAAATACAAAATAACAATAAGTGCCCCATGATCTGTAATTATAACTATAGTCCTCCCCACAGGAAACACCTTTTGGAGCGGTTATAGAATCTGTCCGCCACTAATCCTTCTGTAAAAAGAGGGATTTTTTGGTGGGGATTCTTAAAAAAAGTGGGGCATGGGTTTTTGCGGGGGAAAAAGAAAGAAAATAAAATTATTTATTTAGAAGAAAAAAATAATATAAAAAAATATGGACATTAAGACTTATTGGGGGGGGGGGGGCAGCCCCCCCCCCCCCCCCCCAAGCCACCCTTGCTAACCCTAATCACTCTGTAGCCGTGTAGGCTATCAACACTCCTCTGTAACAATCGACCGACAAAGTGCCTAAATTAAAATAAAGTAAAACAGAAAATCACTCGACCCTATGTTCCTAAAACAAACTAAACCCTAACCGTTCCTGAAATAAAACACAAAATAACGCAAAGTTCCTAAAATAAAATAAAATAGAAATTAACTCGAGTTATTGGCTTTATTTTAGTAATCGTCAGAGTAGTTAAAATTATCGAAAATTACATGTAGTGTAGAGTAAATGGTTGTATTTAGGTGGCGGACATATTCTATAACCGTACCCACCTTTTTCATAGTCCTACTATGGAATTTACTACAAGTTATTTATTTCTGAGCCAATTATTTTAATTTTAAATTGTATGCAAAACTAGGTAGTAGTTTTTTTTTTTTTTTTTTTTTAAAACACTTTTTTAAAGTTACTGTTCTTTTTTTGTCAAACCAAACTGAAATTATTTAGCTACAAAATTAGTTCCGTAGGAGGATGGGACTGATGGTGGTTATAGGTTTTAATTTTAATTTTAAACAGCAGTTCTCTTTCCATTATTATAATAATAATTCATTATAATGATGATTATAATATCTACCAAAAAATTATTAAAATATATATATATCGGATATATCCATCAATTTCTAAGAATTTAAGGTACATGCTACAAATGACGCTACACTTTAGTCTGAAGCCCGAACCACATTCACGTGACATTGTTAACAATAATTATAATTGCGATAAATCAACATCCCCATGCAGGGCTCCTGTAGATTTTGTCCATGCACAGATCGTGTGAAAAAAGCATTACAGATTATATATTAAATTGTAACCATTTCTGATTTCAACTATCCATCTCCTACTGTCCACATTAATGCAGGGCGCGCATTGAGTCCACACTTTCTACGTCCGTTCCATTCGGACTATCTCCACACCACTGTCACCAGCTTTGACATTTAATTAATCTCGATTGAGAATCACAACTTCTACTGGCGTCGTCAAACGACGCCAGTAGAAGTTTTGAACAATGAATCTCAATCGAGATTAACATTTATTGATTTAATCACAAACCACTGTCTTGATCTGCATACATGTTACTTGATATATTATTTTTAAAACCTGACTGGATTCCCGCGACAGTTTACTTACAGGTTAAAGTGCATAAATTTTGGAAAATTAGAACAGTGTTCAGTGTTCTCGGGACAAACAGTCAACAGTTGAGAAAAATAAACTTCCCGCTAGTTGTACATGTGGATAAAGGGAGATCATTCTAAATTAAAAAAAAATAGTTTTCTCCATTTAAAGGAACAGTAAACACGCACATGAGCCTTAAGTGTTGGAAAGATGCATACCCGGACCACCAACACATACTGACAATTTAAGAAATGAAAAACGCGTAATTTTAGAGTTAATAAAAAAACGTTATTATTCCTGTAAACTGGGGAAGCCTTTTTTTTTTTTTTTTCCGTCGGAATTCAAGCTTGGGGCGAAGTGACGTCAGCTCGGACCAACTCCTGTAAAGAAACGCAGTCATTTACGACAATGTGTTTAGCTTTCATCAACATGACCTGTAAAACATGAATGATTTGATAATATGATAAACTATTTAACTAAATATATTTTAATTTGCATTAATAGAACGAAATGGGGTTATAGTATTTTTCTCTTAAAAAGTCCAAAAAAAAAGAAGAAGCATATTATTAGGCCTATTGGTAGGGTACGTTGGAGCAAAAACGACCACACACGATACCCAAGTGATCCTTTCCTTTTCTTTGTGACTACATAATTGGTCAGTTTTGTGATTTAGATGGGAAAATCTACTTAAGGGTTTTACAGAATTATTTACAGTAATAAAGCAGGACGGCTGATAATGTCCATTATCATTTTAGGGGTGGCCGGTTATCACACAATGCCCCGTGGTCTTAATAGAACAGGCACGTATTTTTGTGTGTGTCTAGATACCTTGATTGGTGACTTTCCAAATATAAACCTGCTAATTAGGTACAGGTACACGCACATGTACACGCCACGGAAAAAACAAACAAACTGTACTCCGATTATCATTTCAGTACGTGGGTTAATGTATGGTCAAAACATAATACAGTTATTTCGACACCTTTGACAATGGTGGTTTATTTTGTATTAAAAAATAGTATATACTAATTGCTGGCTTACTGGGATGGATATTATTACAGAACATTGCGATGTATCCGCAAAAAATCAGGTCCGTTTGTTTCTTCAGTTCTAAGACTAATTCCTGACATGACACGGTAAGTATTACGCAACCACCGGCTCGCCAGAGGGCGTATTCACTGGGATGGTACAACATGGCTGTGCCCGTTATATATAACAGCCGTCACATTTAACTGTTTTATTAATTAAAATATAAGATTATACTAGTTGATATTAAGCAATAATGTGCATTATATATCGTTGAATATGCATGCCAGTCCAAAAGCCATACTTAAGCATTCCTTTGGGGGGCGGGGGGGGGGGGGGGGGGGGGGTAGCTCAGTCGGGCGTGTGCTCACTTGAGGTGCTTGCGTCGCAGGGTAGAACCACCTCGGTGGATCCATTCAGCTGACTGGATGTTTTCTCGTTCAACGTTCAAACTGGACAACGGCCGTGGTATGTGCTTTCCTGTCTGTGGGAAAGTGCATATGAAAGATCCTTTGCTTCATTAGGAGACATGTAGTGGGTTTCCTCTGATGACTACGAGTCAGAATTACCAAATTTTTTGACATCCAATAGCCGATGATTAATTAATCAATGTGCTCCAGTGGTGTCGTTAAAACAAAACAAACGGTTTCCTTTAAAGGGACATCATCACGCTACAAGACGCTGCTCAGTCAGTTTGTAATCGACACATCATAAAATGAAAGCCAGTGGGCTACTTAATAACAGATTGGCAGCTTTTTTCATATTCTGGAATTTACTACAAGTTACTTTACTTCTGAGCCGATTGTTTTCTAAATTGAACATAAAAATAGTTTTTAAAATTGTGATTTCCAACACACTTTTACTTTTCTTCTTACGTCATATATGTGTATGTATGTATGTATGTATGTATGTATGTATGTATGTATGTATGTATGTATGCATGCATGGCTATCTATATATTGGGTGCTTGACCCTTAATTGGATATAGGCATGAAAATAAGTTGAAATACTTAAACTTCCGTTACATTCATTACAACATAACGGCATTCCATTGGTCCAGACGTAGCAACGGAAGTTTGGTCATTACTCGATGAATGTAAAAATTACGTCGTCAGGGAACGTCACATCTAATGACGTCATTTTATATGGGCAAGTTACTGAGCGTTATTATTTATGGACCAAATTCAAAATAAAGTATGAAGTTTTAGTGCTGTTATTAGCAATGTTGATTCAAATTTAACTATAAGTATTGTCTGTTATTTCTTTTACGTTCATCTGGGTATGAAAAAAAAATCATCCGCAAACTTATGTGAGAATGGCTTCGCCGATTCACACAGTTTGTGAATGATTTTTTTTTTTATACCTCGATGGACGTAAAAGAAAGAACAGACAATTCTTAAATGGAATATATATATATATATATATATATATATATATATATATATATATATATATATATATATATATATATATATATATATAGTTCATATGTGTATGTATATATGTATATATGTATGTATGTATGTATGTATGTATGTATGTATGCAAGCATGCATGTATGTATGTACATGTATGTATGTATGTATTTACATGTGTGTATGTACGTACGTACGTACGCACGCACGTACGCACGCACGCCGGCACGCACGCATG